>NC_090201.1:15082195-15394195 GCF_033026475.1 Channa argus | reverse complement strand
CATCTGACCTCTCTTTCTGGCTATCATAGCCATTAGAATGTCTCTTCTGTCCTTTTCATAATATGATCATGGTTATGTGCTATATTTTTGGCTGATGGTGAACTGATTTTCCCATTCAGCAGCATGATCCCCATATATTTAAATTAAATTCATTTTTTTGTTGTCAACTCTTGTTGGCTAAAGACAGAGCTTTGAGCTTTAGTCTTTCCCTGCAGAATTAAGTGAGTGATTGAGTTTCTCAGCTGCCTGAAAAGGGGCCTTCAGTTCTTGGGCTTGTTATAGGCTTAAAGCTGACGTTGTCATCAACTTTCTCTTCATCTTACCTCATTTTATTCAGAAGTAGTCAAAAAAAAAAAAAGAATCTATGCAGTTGTTAACGTAGAGTGAATGGGTTTTTATTTCCCCATCCTAACTTCAAATTTGCCAGTCAAACTGTAATTAACCTTCCAAAAAGAGTTGCCAAGAGAGTGGTCAGAAAACATTCATCAGATTATTCTTAGTTTCTGAGACTATGCACCTATGCACCTCCTCCGTGTTGTAGGATTTTTTACTAATGGTGCTTCTGCTGGTGCTCAAACAAAATGTTGTCAGAAGACCTGGTCAAAAGCATCTTTTTGTCCTTTTACAGTGGAGGGACTTGATCCCACAATGGGCTTCATAAACAACAGTAAAAGACTGCTTTGTACATATAATTTGACAACGGGGGCCTGTGAGAAAAAATCTCTTCAAGACCCACACAGAGGTAATTTCTCTGTATAATTACTGCTATGATAAATACCATTATAGGCTATGAAGTGGAGGCAAAGTGCAACAGATGTTTTCCCCTGCAGGTCTATTTGTATCACTGACACTCCAATCTCTGACCTACAGTATGCGCCTGCGCCCCTCTCCTTACATTCTTCCAGCAGTAGACTGTGTGACTTCCCCAAACATAGTGACTTGTTTTCTCCTTCTCAACAAGGTGGCCTGTGCCTCTTAAAACTGTACACATTTATGATAGATATGCATATATTATACATATAGAGAGAAATCTATAGAGTGTGTCTATATGTGCTCAGACATTGTTTCAAACTGACAAGATACTATATGATTTTTCCTCATGATTATTTTTCTAACTGGCTGGAGGTCAAAGAGATGTCTTATTTAGAATGTTGAGTGGTGTGATTTTCCTAATTGTGAGAAAACCCCTCATAAACAAATAACATTCCCTGTCTGAAAATACAGGACAGCCCAAAAAATAAAAAATAAATAAAAACTTAGAAGCAGATTATGGAAAATAGAGAAGTGTATCCAAATATATTTAGAGGTCTAGAGGAGATGACATTATTACATTCCTTTCTAAATGTGAAAACAACTCAGTTGAAGACCACTTGGCCTGTGGTAACAGCTAAGAACAAAAAAAGAAAAAAAAAGAAAATGAAATTTGCAGCTCACATAAGTAGCAATGAGATTATGTCTGCTGTGCTCAGCAGTCAGAAACTTGCACTTGTGAGTGAGGACTATCACTATTATCATCTAAGTGGAGGTTTGAGAGACTCTGTTGGGATGCATTTCTTTGGCGTGTTTGTCGTTGTCATTGTCTCGTGAACAGAAGTGATGTATGTGATTGTGACAGCTGATTAAGTTGAAAAAAACAACACACATTGATATAGTGGAAAACTGAATTAGACTGTTACCATACTCAATTTCTCTGCCTCCCTTCATGGTGCCTGTGTGTATTCCCTACTGTATATGGCCAAGTGTTGGTTGTTGTACAGAAATGTCTTTCCATGTCTCCATCTTCCACAAGCTGAAGTGATCCATGCATCATCTTTCACATGTCTGCTCCCTACATGATCCTTTACAGCTCCTGTCACTGAAAAGAATCCACAGATTGTGTGAAATTTTGGTGTTTGTGTTTACAAATGTTAAGAGAAAGGTCCTGATTTGCATTAGAAAATAAACAAACATAACAAAACATGAAATGAAAATGCAAACAGGCAGAGTGATAATCCTCTCACTTCACCATCAGGGGGGCGGAGTAGCCAACAAATCCTCCATTTTCAGGTCCTTATCTACTGAATACTTGAAGTAGGGGGTTCTCCTACCATGAAAATAGCATTTTTGATTTACATGGTAGAAACATGGAACATTCAATTGTGTCCATGCATGCTGATTTTTAAATAATGTGCCAATGAAAATTGATGATGTAAGGATAATCTCCTGTTCTCTATGCAGAGCGTATTCTCAACATTGTGTCAAAAAAGTTTAGGAGACACAGAGGCTGGGGCTGGTTTCCTAGGCTTAAGACTATGAGTCATACTAGTTGTCAATGACTCCACACTCAGTGTGAGGCATGAGTTAAACAGTCAAGTCTGCATCTGTGCCTAAAGGCAGCCACACAGAAAGATTTAAGGTGAAAGGCCTGTATATTCTTCTTCAGTAATTTTCATCGGGCCTTACATACATTGTCACGTTGCTGTTGTATAGTTTTTCTTTTGCTGTATGTTGCTGAAAACTTTGAATTAAATCACTGTGACCAATGCCAGAAAAATTTTGTTTGACAGAACAAATATTATGTTTACTTTTTTTATTCATTTTGTATTTAAGTTATCTTTATTTTTCCAATAGTTTTAGCTTATTAAATTGATAATGCCAGTTTGAGACTGTATAATTTGTATAAGTCAATGTTTTGAGCTGTACAGTAAAGACCTAGGAACAAGTAAAACATGAGTGTCCAGCATGCTGAATGATTACTTGTGTGAACATGAGCAAATCTCTCATGAAGCATCATTCCTCATACATTAATTGCATCTGCATCGTGCATTGTGACGGTGTGATGTTGTGTTTGAGAGTGATGTGTGTCTCACTTACTGTGTCCCCTTAGTAGACAGCCTGTGCAGTTTTGTGAGAGTGCAGCATGTTTTGGGGTTTGCCAGTGTAAATGTTTTCAGAACAGAAAGGTGTGTGTGTGTGTGTGTTTGTGTGCGCGTGCAGCTGCATTCATTGTTTTTTTTTTGGGTATGTCTGTTATTAAGTAGGTGAGTGTGTATTACAAATGCAAAGAAAAAAGCTATTTAAAAAATCCTTATCAAGAAGACTTCCCTAAAAAAAGTGAGAATGAGTAAAAGTTCTGAATGAAGCATGGATACTCTGTAATGTTTTCTGTTTTTTTAAACCCAAGAGGCTGTCCTCAGTGCCCTAGTTTGCTATTGTATGTGCTGTATCAGAATATTACTATTGAGTGTTGGCCAGCTTGTTTATATCCATCAAATAAAGGCAATTTTCTTTCTGTCTCTGTTTTTGATTTTCTACTACAAATTTGAGTTAACCTTGGAAGTGGATCTACCACTTAAATGCACGGCATATGTTATATAGTGCAAACAAGTACACAGGAAATTAAAATATATGATTCAAAACCATTACCATACGGTTATTCATAACTAGGTTTTGCAAAACACAATTAGTATGAATTTTAGTGTGGTTAGAATATCAGTAACTTTGCTAACTCTGTAACTTCCCAAAGTTACTATCCGAAAGTTCAATTTTGTATGTTTATGATACTTATATGTATTGTTTTTCTCTACTTTCATTAGGTATTAAAAAATAATTCTGCATTTTAGCATTCTGTAACACTTTATTGGAACAAAAGTTGAAAAATGTATCATTAACAACAGCAGCACACTGCAACGTGTTAAAGAGGGATATGATTGATAACCTCTCAAGTAGAGCAATAAAGTATATACATAGGTACTTACTGTACCTATGTATAAATTCATACATTTAAGGTATTGTTTATCAAGTTACAATTGGCTGGGTGTAAATGCCAGAACTAAGTACCTGCTTACACTCAAAAACTTAACTGAGGCATGATGTGTCTGATTTGCAAAAGAGAAACAGAATGTGTTTACCTATGTTAAATGATTCATTCTTGATCGTTGTATTACTACAAAATGTTGAAAACTGTATTTAAAAAATTGTGTTTACTTGATTGGACCAGGTGCAGAATGCATGAACCTTCTTATTCTTTTAAATGTTTGAAAATATCATGATCTACTCCATATGAAACAATATATGCAGTACATGTTATCCACAGGAAAAACACTGGCTATACAGAAAGAAGCTGTAGGGACACAGAAAAATGTTCCGAATTTCATTAAACACCCTCCACATTATGAAAGAAGGGGTGATCTTCTCTGTTGTAGGTGCTGAGAGAAATTTAGGACTAACTATATTGTGCCTGTCCTAAAGCCTAACGTTTTATAGTGAATCAGGCTGTTAAACGTATTTTCTTCAGATATGTGTGACATGAATTTGTGCATCTGCCAAATCTTCTGAGCTTTAACGTCCTTTTAGGATGTTATCTAACAGACGGTCTCCCCTGTCAGAAAGCCAGTACCCTGCCATGGCTGCTACTGCGCCCATGAATATAGATGTGTAGACCAAATCTCCCTTAGCTGCCAGTGTGGCCAGAGCGCAAAGCACCACCCCAAAGAACATCTGCTGCAGCACCTCCACCTCATCATCCTGGATATCTTCAAACAGACCTTTTTCCTGAACACCTGCAGGGGAAGATAGCAGTGTGACTGGCTGCAGTCAGGTTTGGTGTCAGTGTGTACATCCTTCTGCGTGTCATCAGACTCACTAGGCTTCTGCATCTTCACACAAGCACCGTCTTTACGAATAAAACCCTCAGCGCAGTCGCAGCGGAAAGAGCCTTCTGTGTTGGTGCAAATCTCATCGAGACCAAGACAGGCAAGTACCCTGTCACTGCATTCATCTACATCTGAGCAAAGGAAAGAGAGGCATATAATGCAATGCTCTCAGATACTTGTAGATTACTGCTGCTGAGAAGAATTTGTACAATAAATGACATTTTCTTCACTCTTTTATTACCCAAACACTTTGAACCTATCAGTCTGTACCCAGAGGCACATTTTCTGCAGCGTGCTGGTCCACCACCCATACAGCCCACACAGGCTGGGTCACAGTCTGAGGAAAGAGTGTCCATAGAATATCCTTTAATTACAGGCCTTCATACAGCTAAAGATTTGCTGCCCTCCTCTAATGATTTGGCCAAAATGAGCAAAGAGAAGAGTTTCCCTTGAGAATTTATCACACTTTTACAACATTTTTATGACTATGTACAGTACTTTTTATTTACTTAATTTAATTATAATTTGATTATAGAATAATATATAGAAAAACATAGTGTGCCTTTGAGACCTGTTGTAAGCCACTGACCTCTGCACTCAAAGGAACCCTCTGTATTAAAGCAGTAACTGTTGGAAGGACATTTTCCCAGCTCTGTGCCACACTCGTCAATGTCTATGAAACAGATCAAATGCATAGACAGTACAACGATTCAATTATTTGTGTGTGTATATATATGATTACAAGAATCACACACAAATCTCTGGATACAATACCTACACAGACGTTTTTATGGAGTGTCCATCCTGCTCTGCATTTCCCACACTGGTCCTTTTCTGGTCCTGAACACTTACTGCAGTTATCTGGACAGCTGTGCATCTGGACAGCCAACAGACAACACAGCCAAGCAGCCTGCAGCAGGTTCCTGTGAAGCATTCTTACTCCCATCCGCCGCATCCGGTCGTGATGATAAAGTTGTTTATGTTGTCCAAAATATCACATCCAGAAATGTTATGTTTAGTAGATGAAAACATAATATCATAACAGGAACAGAATTCTGTCAAAATAAGTATTGGAAAATTTTTACACCATCACCTTTGGGACGGTACTAATATGTACACATAGTTTGGTTTATATCTCCTCATAACTTGAGTTCGAGCATAAATAAGTAGTAGCTGATGTACTATGCCACTTTCACATGTTTGCTCGTTTGTTAATAATTTCGATGATGCTAGTTTAAATAACTTCACTAAATCTGAAGGTCAAACATAAAACTGGATTTCACTACATTTATCAACAGCCACGGTAAATAAATCATACCCTATTTTTAAGTGCGATATGGCGTGTTATTAAGATATGAAATGTATCGCAGAACATGGACTCAATAAAAATACTTCCTAAAAGCTTATAATTTAAAGTCCTTTTCTATTATGAGTCCTTAAAATTTCCCATTTCCGTTGTTTTACGGAACCGAATAATAAACTGCAATACTATGAAATTATAAAATATATTATGTAAGTGTAAACCTATTGTGATAGCCCTTTTGTTCCTATTTGTTAGTTTTTTGCTACATTTTATGGACGTTCATCTGCTTTTTATTGTGCTTTAATGACATGTACAGAATACACGATGTCGGGTCACATTCTCAAATATCAGTTCATAGTAAATCTTCTTGAAGGACTCAACAAGTATTAAATTTGACCGAGCTGATGCTTTTCTTTACCTCCTTCCAGCGTGTCGACTCTTTGCTGTATCTTCTTAGTAAAGTTTTAACGCATTCACTCCGGCCGAGACATGCTTTACCACACTCTACGCTTCACACAACCTTCCCACTATTTTCTATCTGATTAAAAACTCTAACCTAAACATCCCGTGCAAGCGGAGCACGTTTGAGTACTAGGACACCGCCCCTTCGCGACGGATTATATCCTTTATCAAACACTCCTCTGTGACGGAATCGAACCAATCAGATCCAGTGCTCTGCAGCGCAGGACGGCCAATCACAAGTCAAGATCACCCACGTGCACATATAAGCATGTTTATTTATAGGTACGTGTGTAAAGATATAATTACTTTGTAGGATTTCTGCATCTTAAAGGATAATTTCTTCATTTATTCTATGGTCAACAAATCAAATAAAACAAAAAACAAAACAAACAATGAATCCTTTCTTTGATAACCTCAGCCCTGATGTAACGCATTCCTCTGTGCTATATATCCTCACTGTAGTCCAAAATAACTAGAAAGACATCGATGAGCCACGTCCTTGCACTGGTTAATATATTCCTTCATTACTGCACAATAAATATTTATTTTGAGTCAATCATACACTGTTCTACTACAGCAAGTACACACTAGTGCACCTAACCCACCTAAACAAATGCAATACTGTTCCATCAATTAGCCACAACATTGGTACCACCTGTTGGTGTTAATGCTTGGCTGACAGGAGTCAGGGTGGGCACTCATAGGCATTGAGCACTACATTTTTCTGTCTTACAAATACGTTAAATACTATAAAAAGAGGAAATAAATTATAGATGGAATAACACTTTGTTGTCATTTGGTGTTGGTTGTTAACAGTAACAAGAACAATATAAATAGTTGCCATCTTTTTAAAGTGTCGAATATAACTTGGATGAACATGTCCTTCATTTGCACATTCACGGTTGCTGTAAGAACTTTGTCTCCATGTTTATCTCAACTCCAATATTCTTCAATGGTGATTTCTTCTGCTGTTCTGGTCCCTTTTTAGTCTTTACTCTCCATCTGTCTGAGACAGCCCATTTCCAACCTGTGCATGTTCTTCCAGCAACATTTGATGTCCTCCATTTCCCTCCCATAGTTAGCTCAGCTAGGAAAGCTTGAGTCTGAGAGGGATGCTGGAAAAGTGGCAGCCCCCGAAGAAGCTTTGGTAAATTCCAGATACTGCTCATTTGGGAGAGAAGCGTCACCAGCAGAAAACGTTCTTGAGCTCTCCCTAGTTGCTTGTCGGCTTGTACAATGTGCAGGGTGGCCGTGAACACATCAGAATAGGGTGAGCATATCTGAGTAGGACCATTGTCTTCCCTTTTTGACGTGATAATATCTGTTTGCTGATGGGCCCACTCCTCTGTTTTGTTCAAGGCAGTGTGGTTCAGAAAGAGCACAACTCGGCTGTTTGGCTCCAGCAGCTGGGAGTGCAACCATAGCAGTGGCCCCCAGGTGCACTGCTCCTTTCTGCTCCACTGGTCCACAGATACACTGAAGCCCTGGTCTCGGAGCTGAGAGCCGAACCGACAAATTAACTCTGAAACACCATCATCCACATCTGGGGGACTCACCAACACCACATGACCCTTTCTTGCACCTTTAGACAGACAAAACAAGAATAAATGTGAGATGGTTTGGCTTGTTCCATTATTATTTTATCTTTAAGGAAAAGGAAAGAAAACTCACTCTTTACAAATACACAGTGGTTCCAGCTCCACACCCATTCTATAAAAGTTAAAATTATGAGTAAATATACATAAAGCATTAGCAAAAATATGCAAGAAGAAAATGCCAATCAAGTGCCATGAAAAAGGAAAGTTCTTTTTTTGAGTAATATGCACATAAACATTTATTACCTTCTATTTGCCATTTATTTACTTACATTAACTACTTATTTAGTAACTAAGACTTGGTCTATGAAGAAAATGAAAGAAATCTTTGTCGGAAGTGGTTGCAATTTATGTAGGAGATTCATGTTATCTCGTGAGTCTGTTAACAATTGCCAGGAAGAAATTAGACACGTCTGTATTTACATCATGTACTTTAGGTTGATAAATTAAAGAAAACAGTAAATAAAACTTACTCTTGACATACTGATGAAGGAAATAAAATACGAGGGCTGTCATGCAAATCAGCAGCAAAACACTGACAACCAGGAGACTCCAGCGCCACCTGTCATCTGCAAATAGTATATACAAAGCTTAAGTAAAAGGTTCTGTAGATCAGTATATTATTACCCAGTCATCAAATAAATGTTCAGACTTACTCTTATTAAAACAGAAGGGCCCCAGCTCATGTCCCTGTACTGTGACCTGCATGAATGGATTAACATGAATGAGTTCTTCAGTTTCACTAATTTACACTGTGTAACTCACTGGCTGAAGAGAATTTGTTACCATCACACATGATGAGGGCTGGAGATTGATGTCTTCAAACACCCCTTTGTTCTCCTAAAGTGAATACAGTTGTGTTTCTCATTAGTTTAATAAACATGCTGAGCAGTCATGTTTCCTCAAACTTACAAAACTAAAATATAGTTTCCAGTGACACAAAACCTGTAAAACACTGAAAACTTGGGGATAATGTGTACAGAATTTTCCAGGGGACAATATTACATTTTAATATTTTTTACAAGTTCAGTTTAAGGGTTGATTTCAAAGCACGTACTGGTAAACAGGAGAAAGAATTTAAATGAGGGGTACAAGGCCTAGTACGGTTTTCTTACCCATAGTCCTTTGCTGTTTTGTCTCCATTTGGCCTTTATTTGTTGTCGGAAGCCCATTATCTCCCTGCAACCATTCTCTCTGTGACAGGGCCACACTTCAGCATCCAGCCTGCAGGGGGCAGACAGGTTCCACAACAGCATTGTGCCGTGGCTGTTCATTTGACCATGGCCTACAGACACTGACACATTCTGCCATATGCTCCTTTGGAAGTCATCTGCAAAAGACACACAGGAAACATCAGCATAGTGTACCAGTGGTAAACTCCTCACCCTGTAAAGTGGGACTAAAGAGGGACTTTAAGACTTCTCACCGTTGTTTATGAAGGGGCAACTTAGAGAGTGCACAGGTCTTTCTTCATCCTCATACCATACCTAAAAACCCACAGGCATGTCAATCACATTTATACAGGAGACAGCACTATTGATATCTTATAAGTTTAAGTGGTGGTACCTGGAAACACATGCAGGGAACAACAGAATAGAGCGGGACGGTCATCCTATTCAATTTCTGTAAAGTAACATATCAGGGAGAATTATATGGCAGTATGTGACATATAACTGTCAAACTGTCAAATCAACTATGCAATTATCGCACATTATTCTAGATAATGAGTAAAAATGTAAAATCTGGAAAAATCTTATGTCAGTATGTGATATGGCTTGAGCCATCAAGCTTAGAATGTCCACTGGAACCAATAGCTCAGTATGAATTTAATAAGGCCTCGGATGGTATATGACAAATATAGTCTATATTTAAACATATAAAATGTTACTGGTCCTGAAAGCATTTTGTTACATGTTGGAAGAGACAGGGATGCCAAGTTAAGTTAACTGAACTACTTTCTCCAAATGGCATGACTTTTACTTTTAACTGAGGATTAGTACTAAAACATCTGTACTCTTCTTTCTCCTCTGCACTAAACACAAATAGCAATTTGTAAGTTCCACCAAATTTCAGCAATGATGATACTGACCTGACATGTTCCATTCTTCTCATACTGCACACACAGTGATTGGCGCTTATTACTCTCAGCAAACTTCAAATCCACATTGTTTGTCTTGTTGTTAATTACAGCATTGATCCTGGGCGCTAAAAAGAAAAGATGTCTAAGTGGTTATTTCCCTAAAAGATAAATGTACAGTACAGATGAAAAATGAACACGTGTTACGTATGGATTTAGTTTTTACCACGGCAGTTTTCTACACGTTCTTGAAACTCCTGGCGACACACTGATAACAGAGTGAAACTATGTCAGAACCAGTTGCATACCTGTTGAATGAGTTCAACATGTGTGTTATATTTAGAGCTCTGTTAAAACTTTACCTTCAGCTAGCGAAGGAGCGACAACGTGTTGAAGTAAATGTGTTGATTTAACAAACACTTGGCTGCTGAATGAAACTCCGATTGGATTAAAAATCACCATGGACATCTGTAAAAGTCGTACATACAGTTTATAAGAGATATTTACTGGAAGAGAGGATACAGCATACAACTACTGACAGCATATCTTAGATTACAGTAGATGAACTCTACAGCACCTTTGTCGTATTTTCCTGAGAAAGAGCTGTAGGATTGATTGTAAACTCCACGTTTTTGCATGTGGGCAGTAGAATAGGTGCTTGGTAACACACTGTCACAGATGCTGTTGTAACAGAGAACACACAACAGTAATGGTAAATTTAAATTACAGAGAATTACTTTCTGTAAAACTCACATCCAAAAACAAACTTCAGGCACATTACCAGAGTAGAGTAAACTTTATCATACAGTACAGTCCTACATAATGAACATTGTCCTTCCCAGAATAATTTCCATGTTTGCTCATTCATTCTTCCAGGAATGCTTACCCAACATCCCACAACGCACTCATCTTCTGTCGCAATCAAATCTTGGATAGTGTTCAAAACAGTTTCTGCTTACTATATAACTACACTGCTGCATATAATTTCTAAGAGTAATTGTTCATTGTGATGGGTTTTCCGAAACAAGCAAGTTTAAAGTCTCTGCAAATTCTTTAACAGATATTGATATGCGTGCATAGCCTTAGATTATACCTTTTGGATTTTCTTTTTGGATTTTTGGAGTCTCATCAGAGCCAGAGTAGCCTTCATCCTCCAAGTCTTTATCCAGATCGATAGCAATCTCTATGTCTATCACCAGACACAGTGTACACAACATAATGCTGTCATTGCAGCAGAGTTTGACATACGGTGACAGGGTTTGGATTTCCACAGCCTCCGTTTCTTCTTTACCAAAAGAAATGACATCTTCCATCATGCATTCAGAGAGACCCTTAAAGGAGGGAAACATTGATAAGGAATGCTTTCTAGGTGAATGGAATTGAATAGCAAATATTTGTTTGATAGATGGCTGTAAACCTTTGTTTACATATGATTACAGATTTAAAAATAAAACTGTTAATCAGTGAATGGGGAAATTAGAATGCCGGCTACACTAGTGATGAAAGGAAATTAACTAAAATCTGTCAACAAAACTGTTTGTAATATACTGCATGACAGGAAATGATTGTTTGTAGTGCATCAACTTACCGGCAAGCAAATGACTTCATGGCTATCAGATTCAGAAAACTCCAACTGACAAGTTGTCATTTGTAGAATCACAGAAACCAACCACCAGAATGACCATCCCGGAAACATTTTGCTCCGAGCGTCTTACAGCATTTTTCGGGGCATACAAGATCTTTTACCAGAAGTCACATGAAATCTTTGTTAAACAAGTCCAGGCTCTTTCTCCCCTTTATGACATTCAGCTGGAAATTAACTTAATAATGCAGTGTCTTAGGAGAAACCATACACTGGTTCGGTGAGAAGTAAATTGAGGCAAACTAAGAGTGCAGCTGTAGATGTTGCCCATGTTTCTCCTTTGTTTATAGCCTGAAGGAGAAGAAACATAAATGAATGCAGGTATTGGTTTTCTGTGCTTTAAATATAACTTGATAACAGTTTTCAGGTGTAAGACTAACTTTATTTGTCAAGGTCACATATCACTTCATATTGTCTATGTAAAACAATAAAATCAAGGTACAGTACTATGAAATAAACAGAATGAAAAATACAATTACACTCAACATTGTATTAAATTAATTTCATAGAAATATCATCAGGGTTACTTACTGTAGCTTACTGAAGAGCATGTTTCTTCTGATACACACCTTTACACACCTTCACACCTTGTCGGAGTAGCGTAGAAATGGTTGAGTCATATGAAAATTGCACCATTTAACACGTCACTGGCCTTCTCAGGAGATGCCCCTCCCTCTCTCTTGTACCCTTTTTGTTTGTCTGTTTCAGATTTAATCTTAGTAGAGTCTCTTATCATGCACATAATCCTGCTCTGAATTTCTTGTTACAGTATAACCAGCTCAACCTAGATGGGTCAGAGTCCACAGCTAGTTTCTAAAATCTAAACAAAACCATATCTTAAGCAGTTTTATACTCAGAGCTTCATTTAAACAATTACTTCTGTTGGAAACAGTTTGTTATATAATCTTTGTTTTGGCCTGTTCTTTTGATGAAAATTCCTCCTTTGACAGTTCCCAGTAAATTGCACTTTGACAAACAAGTTAGTCACCTGGGAGTTCACATACCTTTGACCTGCAATAATAATAGAGATCATTTAGGGAGGACGATCAGAGCTGTAACACAATGACACATAGCTCACACAGCAGTTCAACTGGTTTGACAACATATTGTTAAACAAAATAAAAAAAAAACCTTTTCTGGCCGCTGAAATTTGTTCCCGCCAGACTAAAAGAAAAACAAGACCTATCTATTGTTTACTTTGTAAACTGATGTTGCAGAGCAATAGCAGAAGTGGGCAGTGCATTTACTTAAACAAATACTTTGTTCTGTTGTAAGTGTATGTGTGAGAGAGATATTTGTACTGAAATATTTCATTTAACAAAGAATTTAACAAGCTTATTTAGCCATTTAACCAACTGTTACTGAATGCTTAAGTTAGTATGATCTAGTGGTTATGTTGTTCAAATAACTGGCTGTGCCAAATAAACAAATAGAGCAAAAATGGAGTTTGGCTATACTTACAGTAAGTTAAAATATTACAGTATGTAAATAGTACAATGGTATTCCTCTATTTACTTTCACTTCTGATTACTATTGTGGATAGAAATGTATGAAGAAGTTCAATTTCATGTGCTTTATGTATGTTAATGGAATCATGTTTACCATATTATCTGTAAATAACATTTGTAAAAATTGAAGTATAGTATTTGTACTGGTTACTAAATGATAAAGTAAGTTTATGTTGTGCACGGTTGCTATGATGTGTCACTACACAGAACATTCTTAAGTTTTAGTTTGGAATTATTATTCTAAATAAAATGAAACAGTATGATACAGTATCACTTATTGTAGATGAAAAATCCGTTAAAGACAACCAAAGGTCTGGGGTATGCTTGCTTTATTTGTTAGTAACAGGTGAATAGACTTATTGTATGATGAATCGGTGTTTGCACCATTTTTCTTTAAGGTAAAATGTTTTCAAGTTATTCAACATTTTACATTTAAAGTTTCGCAACAGTGAAATCCTCCAGTTGTCCCTGCAGAGCTGACTCTGTGGACATGAACCAACAATCAAGTGTTGGGGGAAAAGGAATGCTGTAGTCAACAGCACTGGATCTACAAAAGAACAATGTGAGTAGTAATTTAACTTTGTGCATCAGAGTAATAATAATTACAGCACTTTCAAACTTCTGTTTTTATTATATTAAGTGATAATACAGAACAAAATGCACCTGGTAACGTCAATCTCTTGGTCTTTGATCTTAAGCTTTGTTGAGGGGGTTTGCTGCACCTCCTCATAAACGGCTGGCTTTAGAGCTGGGCACACAGAGGACAAACAGTAAAGTTGACACACCACAAAATATTCGGCTCCTCCATGAAACATCACAGCTTGGTAAAAACTTTGATTCAGTACACTGTTCATATGATTTTAAATCATAACAGCAATTTTAGCAATTTTTCAAGCACTTTACAGATGTCCATACAAATATATCCACCACCTTCCTACCCACCTAAAATTCCTTCAACATTGTTGTCCATCGGCAGCTGTCGTAAAACCGGCCAGAGGAATTCTTCACCCCCATTCTGATGAATTAAGATAACCATTCGTGCGTCTCCAACTGCAACATCAAATTCCTTGTCCCGCCCAATCACTGTTATGCTAGAAGAAAAACTATTGTTTGAATCTTTTAAAAGGCCCTGCACACCCACACAGAGGAATTCATTCTCATGAGCTGAAGGTGTTAAACCTAGGTGGCAGAATTATGCTTAATCCTGTCATTTAACTCTTGGCTCAGAGTATGACGGAATAATTCGATTTTTTAAAAACAGCTCACTTACTCAGCTGCGACAAGATCCTGGGCAGTTTTGTGTCTAACTCCTTGTCCCCTTTGTACACTGATGCCTCTGGGCTTAATCTCAATATACTGGTCATCTTTTAAGTGGATGGCGATTTTTTTGAAACCTCTATTCGCTTTTGAATTAAGAAAACCATTCACAGACAGCTCTAGTATGAAAAAGAAAAGAACAAATCTCAGCACCAGACTTGAAACTATGAATTAAATATGAGTTAATACACATAAAGTTACAGATTCTGAGGAATATTCTAAAGAAACCATGTGGTGGGGGCTGTTGAGTGTAGTTGCTGCAAACAGACATTGCTGTTCATTTGCCTGACCTGAATGAGAATCAAATAAACTTCTGGAAAGATTTTTTTTCATGTTAACTAATTATGAGAATGTTTCATTGCCTATAAATTAATGCATTTATGCATATAACTTGGCAATATATTTTTGTTTATACCTAGTTAAAAGTACGGTGGAATCTATAAGCTTAATAAAGGGAAATGTTAAAATTAATGTAAAATTGGGTTATCCAGGTTTGGTTATTGGAAGATAAAGTCATGTCAACTGGACTTCTTTCTTCTTGGTTTAAAATGTTTTGCTACTTATACAAACAGCTTCTTCAAAAAACAACAGATTTTAAGCATAATGGACATAACTACCATACACTGTGGACAAGTTTGGAAACATACAAACTTGAAAACTATATGAGTGGAACACACATTGAAAAATGTAGCAACCAGGAAAAGCCAAGAAACCGTGGCCAGGGAACCAGGGAAAGCACCACGTGTGTGACAGCTTGTAGTCAAAGTACTAACTAAATCAATCCATCACAATATTGTCGTAATAGTAAAGCCATAGGAGACTGGACTTTCTTGGTTGCTTGAGTAAACCAATTTATACGCTTGTAAAGTTACAATTTTTGCATGCAACAGAGCCACATCACCGTACTTCAGGTATTCACAAGCTCCACTGAAGAAATAGGGAGAGAAAGCAGTGAAGGAACAGAAAGGAGCATTACTGACCCCTGTTGGGATAGTGAAGAAGTTTAAGGCGAGTGGGTCCAGGGACATCAAAGCATAGTGGAAGAGACTGATTCTCACTTTTAAGCAAAAACCTGTGGGACGGAGGAACTAGAGATACAGAGATACACAGTTATAGATCAGAGGCAAGCTCTTGTTTTGAACATACGTGTTTCACTCAAATCAATTTAACTAACTGCAGACCCATTATAGGATCAATAAAAAATTACTATTATACAGTGATCAATAGACCTGCACATCTTTTAAGGTAAACACACACCTGGGCTTGTGTGAAAGCATGCAAATAATAGTGTTTTGTGTATTTGCTTGTATTGTATTGTAACTATATGAATTAACTTGTTTAAATCTGTTAATAGAAAAAGATAAAACGTACATGAGAATATTTCTCAGCAACCAACTTGTTCATAATTTCTTTTTGTCTAAATCATATATTGTCTTTTTGTGACAAGTATATGCAATACTTTACCAGTGGATATCGTAGGGAGAAGGAGGAGACTGTAATCAGCTGGAAGGTCTGTACAAAAATAAATATATAAATACATAAAAAGTTAATATCTGTAAATGTTTATACATTTATACTGAAAAACTTTAGCAGATACTGTATTATCCAAATAGTTTTTGCATTAAAGCATGTTTATATAGGTAAACATCTACAAAGAAACCCATAAGTAAAGGATATTTTGTAATGGATTATTACATAGTGAGATGGTACGTCATAATTATGAGGTTATGTAGCTATTTTTAATTTTCTTTGGGGAATGAAATGCGCTTCCTACTAAAACCCCAGCAACACATTATTGGCAAACATTTGTGGCCCAGACATGACTTGGAAAACTGACAGACAGCAGTCATGGTGAAATATGTAAATGTATATCATACAATATATTATTGTAGAGTATCATTAAATTATCAAGGAGACCTTTGCCATCTGTATTAAATGCTGATGGACTGGATCAAATCCTGAGTGCTGCTGCTACTCAATTATCCAATTTAACAAATGAAAAACGTATTATGTACAGTTTAACTCGTTGTGAAAGTTAATATAAATAAATATCAAAGAGAATATACATTTTAAATCTCAAACTTTGGTATTTTTGTTCATTGCCATGTTAAGTCCATTGACAGTGGATTTCTGTCCTTAAAATAACACATTTACAATATGGTTCAGCCTCTGTGGAAGTATGCACTGCCTGAGTGGCTACTACTGTAATTGAAGTGATTGGTGTCAAACTAAAAAATAGAAATAGTGCACATATACAGAAAAAGAAGTTTACCCATTGCTGATTCTATTAATGGTGTGTGGGCAGCAGGGGTTCTGTGACTTGAAACTGGAACAAAACCATTTACACATTTAAGCAAGAAAAGAGAGAAAAATACATCATTAAAAATAACATCACTTTCCAGTATTCCTTGTCTGTGTTTTGCTTTTTTTTTCGGCCACTCAGTTGAGGCTAATGTTACACCCATTTAACACCAGTGCACGGATAGGCCATGATGTTAACCACAGATTCCTATCTTCCAGGGTTATCCCTGGCCCGGCAGCAAAAAACCTACATTTGAGTTGGACCACTGGGATTGTTTAAATTAAACAACTTTCCTGATTTTGTCCTCCACAAGCCATCTGTCTTTACCTCACAGATCACATGACTGTCTTTTGTGTTGTACCTTTTTCAAAGAGGTGGCAGTATATTTTGTTGGGACCTCAAACAAAGGCCATGGAGCAAAATATAATTTAATGTTCAACAGCTGGAACACCTGTTTATCAGCAGTCACAGGTTTGGATTGGATGACATCACTAAAAGAAACAGATACCCCTTCTAAACTTTGAAAACGCATGCCAAATTAAACAGGCAAAACATAAATTCCACACCAAATGTGACTTCCATACCGGATCGGTCGGGACCAGGGTTAACAGGGACTGCCACCGTTGCTGTTGACCTACAGGGTGCAAGTGGAAATTGGGCTACTCTTGGTCGAAGAAGGAGAGGAGGAAGGCCTGTTTGTAGGCAGAGAGCAGAGAGGAAAGCTAAGAATGTAGGACTGACAGTAGGGGCTTTGAATGTTGGAACTATGACAGTGAAGTCTAGAGAGTGGGTTGGCATGATGCAGAGAAGGAAGGTGGATATACTGTATACACAGTATATACACCCGGAGACCAGGTGGCAACGTAGCAAGGCTAGAAGCTTAGGAGCAGGTTTCAAGTTGTTTTACCATGGGTCAGAAATGGAGTAGGAGTTATTCTGAAAGAGGAGTTTGTTAGGAATGTTGTAGAGGTGAGAAGAGTATCAGACAGACTGATGAGTCTGAAAATTCAAGGCATCACATGTTGTTAGTGGTTATACCCCACAGGTAGGATGTGAATTAGAAGAGAAGGAGAAATACTAGAGTGAGTTAGATGAAGTGATGCATAGCATCTCCAGAGATGAGAGAGTTGTGATTGGTGCAGATTTGTACGGACATCCAGGTGCTCGGTGCTCGATGTGTCATCTAAAAAGAGGAAATTGGACAAGGAGACTTGGTGGTGGAACGAGCAAGTTCAGGAGTGCATACAGAGAAAGAGGTTAGCTAAGAAGAAGTGGGGCACTGAGAGGACTGAAGAGAGTAGACAGGAGTACAGGGAGATGTAGCGTAAGGTGAAGGTAGAGGTGGCAAAGGCCAAACAAATAGCACATAAGGACTTATGTTAGGTTGGACACTAAGGAGGAAACATGGATTTGTATAGGTTTGCGACTGAGAGATAGAGATGGAAAGGATGTGCAGCAGGTTACTGTGATTAAATATAAGGATGGAAATGTAATGACAGGTGCCAGGTGTATGATTGGAAGATGGAAAGAGTACTTTGAAGAGTTGATGAACTAGGAAAATGAAAGAACAAAGAGTATGTGGCAGGTAGACACTAGGTCTTAGGTAGGGGTGGTGGCAAGAGAGGAGCAGCAGCCAATGAGAGAAACAACAAACTGATTAAGTGAGAAATGTGAAGCAGGTGTAGAAAACTGGCTCCTGCTCATTCTTCTGTTACTGTTGAGATGCCTCTGCTTGTGGTTTTAGTAAGTTAGATTTTATATTTTTGTGTTTTATTTTTTAATGTATGTAGTAAAAGCAGGGCTTAAATGCCCTGAGCTATTGTTTATAAAATATTTTAAGTCCGTCTGCCATAACTCTTATAGGTTAACAAGTTGAGCAGTCTCATCACCTGTAAGGTATGGTGTTTGATTTTATATAAAAAAATAAAATGCACTCACTTAAACTCATTCAAATTTGAATTGCTTTAGTTTTGTTAGACCTAGTTCTTGCAAAGACAACACATCTCTATGGCCTTTTTCTACATTCTGACATTCATCAACAAACATATATTCTTGTAACGTTTTGGTTATTAATGTATTTAATAGCTCCTTCTTAAAAATTAAAACATAGTAATATAGTTAAATTTTTACATTAAATTGCACAGGATAATGTTAAATCAACTTTTTGTTTAAGTGTGAAATTAAATAAATCTCATTAGCATTTCTGTATCCAGGATCACAGTTTATTTCTATTGTGTAGTGTGGCATCAATCTTAAATGATGTATCACTCTGATAAGTGAGAAATGTAAAAAAAAAGAGAAGATCAAAACTATTAATTTTGAATTTGTTTTCTTTGCTGACATTTATAATGCTCAACTTTGGTTAGAGTCCGTCCACTCCCAACTCCCCGTTCCACTATAAAATCTGCTTTTGCATATGTATGCAAGCATATTGTTGTAAGTTTTAACTTTTTACAACATCATAGTTTGCATTGCACATTTTAGATGTCACATTAAAGGTAAAGGTCATATCAGAAAAGTATATATCTATGTCATACCTGGGAGGTATGGCATCTGTACTGCTTGAAGAAGAACAAAAAAACAAACAAAAAAAACAAAAAAAAACATAATTAACACAGTTACATTTTTACAATGAATTGCATAGTTTGCATTGCACATATTAGATATCACATTAAAGGTTAAGGTCATATCAGAAAAGCGTATATCTATGTCATACCTGGGTTGTATGGCATGTCGACTGCTTGAAGAAGAACAAAAAAACAAACAAACAAAAAAATCCCCACAATTAACATAGTTACATTTTTACATTGAATTGCACAGGATATTGTCAAATTACTTGTTGTGTTGCTGTCATGATCGGGCGCTTTGGTTTCACTACCTGTCTCGGTCTCTTATTTTGAATTCCCATTTTCACATCCTGCTTAGTCTGTTCAGCAACTTTACATTCATCTCCACTCACGTCACCCTGGCTATTTAAACCCAGCTCTTGCCAAAGTATCCAGCCAGATCATCTCCATGCATGACTTTACTGACCTTCCAGACATTCTCTGTGTCATTTGGATCATGGTAATCTTTGTTTGTCTGCGATCACCTGCCTGTGATTTGCCTGAAGCCTGCTGCTAAACCAGTTTTGCTTATTACTGGTCTGCTAAACATGCCTGCCTGCTAAGCTCCTAACCTTTTAACCCGCCTGCCTATTGTCTACCTGCTGAGTGGCTAACCTGCCTGCCGCCTGATCGGTTTGCCTGCTGACGTTACCTGCCTGTCTGTAACCCATCCCTCCCGACTCCATCTGGGTTTCTTCCTCCATGTACTTTGTGTCATAAGTCCCCTACTATTTACTATTGTTTAAATTGGATCTTAGAGTGTTTGACTATTGCTATTGCACCTTGGATTCAAGAAGTATTTGGATCTTGTAATAGGAAAGATTTGGATCTGGATTTCTGAGTTGGAGCTTGGATTGTGGACATTTACTACTAACACTTTGATAATTGTTTTTTACCTGCTCTCCTGCATCATAAGAAATATTCCCCTGTATCCTGAGCTCTTCAATAGAAAGTATGCAGCAGTCCTCTGCTGTCTGCCTCTCATTCCTGGTACATCATTCTCCTTCTCCCCTTCACTCGCCAGTCATCTGTTATTTAACCTCCCTCCTGGTTTCCCCTTTTGTCTGGCTCCCGACTCACTCACCTGCCCCTCCAATCATACTCTGTATTCTTCTGTGATGGCTGTCTCCGGCTACAAGTAAACCCCTTTCAGCATCTGCATTTTTGCCCCTGAAGATATATATTATAGTCACCTCTCTATCTTTTCCTCAGTGCTCAGTCTCTCCCCTCAATTGCCTAGTATACTGGATCCTGTAATCAGACTCTCCAACCTTCAGAACACCATTTATCTATTGCAATTGTTATCAATGCACTGTCCTAACCTTTCTCTTGTGTTCTGTGCTTCTGGGACCTAACACCAAAATCCATGAAACCCATTACAGTTGCTGCAAAATTTTAAGTATGGTCAGCATTTATATATCCAGAACCAATATTTATCATTTTCAGTAGCCTAATCTTAAGTAATGTATTGCCCCGATAAAGGAAAAATGCTACTGATTTTGCATTGTTTTTTTGACATTTGTAATACTCACAAACTCTTGAAGGGTGGTGCAAATGCCCAGCTCCACCTCGCACTGCAGAACCTGCTTCTACAAAGCATTAGTTAAAAGGGTTTGTATATTTATGCAAGCATAAACATTAAAGGTGTAAAAAAAAATCTGATGTGAATAATCATGGTCTAATTCTCAAAAGAGAAGGTGGATGATGGCTTATACTTGGAAACAGAGGATATAAATGTATGTCTTGTAGAACCTCCAAGCTTTGTTTTTTTTACCTTCCTTGGGTTTATGTAGCACATCTGTGTTTTCCCCCTCAGGCTTGGTGACCACCATGGATGTGAGTGGTGTCACAAAGCTGTATTTCAGTGACAGCTCCAATGCCTCTTGCTTCATTTTGTCCTTCTCTTGTCCAGATAACTGCAACCTGGGTGACAAAAGGTACACATTTGTTCAAAACATGGCAGTTTAAATGGCAGTAAAGTTTGAAACTTACGGTGCTGCCCCTTTAAGAGCAGCCTCTTAGTTTGTGTATGCCTTGTATCACTTTTAGCCAAAATTATTTACAAGTGAGGTACAAAAAAAGGTCCTTCATCTTGACTTAAGATCCTGAACCTTGACTTGATCATATGTCTGGAATGTAACTAGAATGATTTTATGTACTAGGTTAGGTAGCTTCTTGATTTCACACTGAGGATCAAAATTGTCTGAAATGTCTCATTGAACCGATTTTTTATGAGCCCAACAATAAAAAGTAATTAACTATATAGTACTCAAATAAATGAAGTAGAGTAAAAGTACAATTTTAGTGCCACACAGACTACCCAAACATTTATAAACAGAAATACTGTTAGCTTAAGAGATATTGGAACAGTGACATGTTTTTTTGGCATTTGGCCTCTGTACATCACCACAATGAATTTGAAATGAAACACTCAATATGTGAGAAAAGTTGTTGTTCCAGTGTTCCAACCTAACTGCAGCTGATCCTCAGCTCAGTATGGATAACTAATGAAAACCTCTTCAGGCTTGGACCAAATCGTCCTAGTCTGAATGTGGCCAATTTGCTTTGTGAAAGAACATGACTCCACCCTTTGTACACACACATACTAAGACATGGGAAAACAGCCCTGGGGTTTCACTCATACTTATAATGAACATATTGTATAAATAATATCAGCAAAATTTTGCTTAGTGCATCCGATGGCAGATTACATTAGAGGTCTACTGCCTATTCTGGCATTTGAGATAATGTCCAGATTACAAGTCCATCTCCATCAAGGTTCCAACTTTAGTTCTTTATACAAAGTACCTTCCTGCTGTTCTTTTACATGTTTTATCATCAGAGTCTGACACAGTTAGTGTAAAGTGAGGGTGAGTGGTAAAATAGGGAAAAATATTCACAATGTAACTTCTGAGGATAGTACAGTATAAAAGCATAACGTTTTTTAAATGTTTTTGTCCTTTCGGCTTATCCCATACATTCAGGGTTGCCACAGTAGAGCATTAGTCCACATGTTAATTTGGCACAGTTTTTTTTTTTTTTTATGCTGGATGCCCTTCCTCATGCTGGGGATGGGCTGTTGGGGGTTCAATGTTTTGCTCAGGGACACTTTGACATGTGGTTGGTAAGAACAGGGCCCAAACCTCCTACCCTATGTTCAGTAGATTGCCACTCTACCAGCTGTGCCACTGCCCCATAAAGTACCTGGTAAAAATATTACCTAATGTGTAACCTATGAAGTAGTGCATAAGGTCCCTGCTTCATAAAACCTCTCCAAATTTTTCAAATTATTTTATAAACTAAGCAAGTAATGATTTTTATTTCATATAAATGAGGATGGCAAAAATTCCATCAATAATTGAAATAAAATACATTACAAAAATACATTTAAAAAAGCCTGACATAACTTACTCCTTCTCCAGAAGCTGCTTGACAGTGAGGTAGGCCCAGACCCTCTGGATGCGGCTGTCAGTTCCAATGGACTCAATAGTGTTATTTTTGTCAAAAAACCTCATCTTTCCAGTTCCCTGTCAGAGTCCACATTTATTGTTAATCACCCACAGACTTTCACAAACATTTTAAGGAAATTACAGATGAGGGGCAGTGTGAATTAATTCTTACTGAAATGGCCACAACTTCTGGATTGAAGGTTTCAATGTTGTTGTCAGTGATCTGTCCAGCCACAACAATCTCAGAGCCATTATAATACTGTCTGAAGTGAGTCTTGGTTAGATTGGTTCCCCCTGTGTAGGTCATTGTTACATTGGTCAACAGAGGAATTGCCACCTCTTCATAGAAACCCTGTTGACATACAGCATGGAAAATAAATGAATGTTCAGCCTCTCTGCAGCCAACATATAATATATATATATAAATATATATATATATATATAATACAGTATAATGAGGAAAGTACAAATCCTTCTAAATACCTTCAACTGTAAATCAGAATCAGAGTCTGCATAAATCCGTCTTGCCGCACCATTGTTCTGCAGCGACATCTTCTCAAGGAACTCAAAATTGACATCAAAACCAAAACCAAGACAGTAGAGAGGGAATTTGTCTGCAATGGCCCGTCTTACATTTGACTGTATTGTTACAATATCTGTCACCCCTGAAACAACACAACATGTGGTTTCTTTTTTAAGTTTTTTTTTAGATACAGTTTCATCTTGAACAGTTTCTTGAATTTTGGGAGTGAGGTTGCTGAGCATGCAGGGTTAAGTAGTTAGCTTGCTTTGGTTCTTCTGCAGTGTGGTGGAGGGACCACCAAGCACTGCTCTTTGGCAGAGAGCAGTGAGTGAGATGGGCTGTAAACCTGTATAACGGTGTTTAGTTATGAAGGTGCTGTTCCTGTAAATGACCACTTTATAGATGAGCATCACAGTTTTGAGCCTGATGTGAGCAGTTACAGGAAGGTAATGCAGGAATATAACGATTGATTTGACATGTGTCCTTTATGAGCGATTTTGCTGCATGTTTGATCATCTGGGGAGGTTTGATAGTTCTGCTGGTAGCCCTGTTAGTAGAAAATTGTAATAAACTGTCAATTCAATCAGATCTGGTGGGGGGGTTGGAGCCTGTCCCAGGTGTATAGGGTGAGAGGCAGGGTACATGCAGGACAGGTCGCTAGTCTATGTCAGGGCCGCACAGACAGAGAACCATTCACACTCACATTTACACCTATGGGCAATTTTAGCGCCACTGGTTAACCTAACATGGAGGTATGTGGACTCTTGTGGATTCTTTTCTCTCTCCCCTGTCCACTCACCCCAACCGGTCGAGGCAGATGTGCCTGAGCCTGGTTCTGCTGGAGGTTTCTTCCGTTAAAGGGTTTTTTTTTCCTCTCCACTGTTGCCTATGGCTTGCTCCAGGAGGAATTGTTAGGTTCTCTTTATGCCATCTTTATAATCTTGACTTTATTCTGTAAAGTGCCCTGAGATGACTTTGTTGTGAATTGGCGCTATATAAATAACGTTGAATTGAAAATTGAATTGAATTGGACTGTAGTAGGAAACCAGAGTACTCTGAGGAAACTCACACAAGCACAGGGAGAACATGCAAACTCCACACAGGAAGAACATGGTCGTGGATGGAAACTTGCAACCTTCTAGCTGTGAGGCGGCAGTGCTAACCACTCCATCTTTTAAACATTGTTGAGTAATTTATTAGGCAGCCACCTATTCATTTCTTCAAGTATTTGTGCATTTGTGTGATTTATTATAACCTGATGTTGGGTCTCCATCAGTGAGAAGTATAAGGATAGATGCTGAGCCTTCTCTGGGATGTGCGTTCAACATACTTGCTCCTTTCAACACTGCTTCATTAATGTCTGTGCCTAGAAAGGAGACAAAACATGTTTCATTCAAACCATTCTTCTTATTAAATATTGACATCTCTAAAAATGCATTTATTTAAACGACTTACCTCCCCTTGCATTGATGTTTCGTGCAAAGTTCTTGGCACTATCCACATTTCCCTTGGTGGCCTGAACAAGTTCTCTCTTCCAGTAAAAAAGGGCACTATTAAAAGTGATGAGACCAAAGTAATCATCTTCTGCCAGGTCATTCAAGATGTAGATTAATGCAGTCCTAGTCTGAAAAAACAACAACATTGATACATTGGAACTAAACTCCGTTTAATAAACTTATGTGTTAGTAACACCAGTAAACTAAGAAGTAAAATCTCTCCAATACATTAGTGTCAATGTGTCATAAACTCAAGCTCACACTCTTCAGATACTGTACCTGTTGTATCTTTCTGCCAAGCATGGAGCCACTTTGATCAATAACAAAGACAACATTCTTAGGTATACGTGGAAGATTAGATGGAGCAAAGTGATGAACAAAGTACCCGTCTGAATTCTTGGGGTAGTAAGAAGAAAGTTGGGTTGGTTATAAAACATAATTCATAAAATACCCGTTTATAAATTACTGTTAAAAGTCAACAGAAAATTCATTGTTTCTGTACCCTAATGTCTCCAAATGCAATGTCCCTGTTGACATCGTAAACAATAACCAGATCTCCGTCCATACCCTGCTCTCCACAGCTGTCACATGTTCTCTGTTGGTCTTCGGTAGGGTAGAAATACACCCACGCCTGAAAACACAAAGAATCAGTAAAGGAGTATCAATGTTAAACATACAAAGTCCTCTGTTATTTCGTAAGTTTGACTGAACTATTTGGAACTCAAGGGCTGGTGTTTGTTCCCACTGTGACCCTGGACCTTTGAAAGTCCATTCCAAATAGGGTTACATTCTAATACCACAACTTGGATACAGTTGTTGTTTTACAAGCACTGCATGTATTTACCAGGATTTGACTCCAACTCACAACCTCCACAGTAACTACTGAATTTTCTTATATGAAGCAAATTGTCTGAAAATTGTTTTGAGTGAAAATATCACACGGAATTTTATCTTTCACTGACAAAAGCTTAACATGATACAAATCTTCTTGTCCTTTCAGATCTTTCCTTTCATGGCTCACCACAGCGAATCATCTGCCTCCATCTAACTCTGTCCTCAGCATCCTCTTCTCTCACACCAACTAACTTCATGTCCTCTCTCAATACATGGATAAATCCTGATCCTGTCCATCCTCGTCCCTCCCAAAGAGAACCTCAACATCTGAATCTCTGCTACCTCCAGCTCTGACTCCTGTCTTTTCTTCAGTGCCACTGTCTCTAAGCCGAACAACATCGCTGGTCTCACCACCGTCTTGAACACCTTTCCTTTCATTCTCGCTGATACTCTTTTATCACACAACACACCTGACACTTTTCTCCACCCGTTCCAACCCGCTTGCACTCGACTGTCCACCTCTTTTCCACACTCTCCGTTGCTCTGAACCATTGATCCTAAGTACTTAAAGTTGTGCACCTTCTTCACCTCTGCTCCCTGTAACCTTACCAATCCACCTGGGTCCCTCTCATTCACACACATGTATTCTGTCTTGCTGCGACTAACCTTCATTCCTCTGCTTTCCAGAGCAGAACTCCACCTCTCTAGATTTTCCTCCACCTGTTCCCTGCTCTCACTACAGATCATAATGTCATCTCCAAACATCATAGTCCACGGAGATTCCTGTCTAACCTCATCTGTCAGCCTGTACATAACCAGAGCCAACATGAGGGGCTCAGAGCTGATCCTTGATCCAGACCCACCTCCACCTTGAACTCCTCTGTCACACCTACAGCAAACCTCAGCACTGTCTTACAGCTCTCATACATGTCCTGCACCACTCTAACATACTTCTCTGCCACTCCAGACTTCCTCATACAATACCACAGCTCCTTTCTCAGCACCCTGTCATACGCTTTCTCTAAATCTAAAAACACACAATGCAACTCCCTCTGACCTTCTCTGTATTATATTGCTACTCTTTCCCAGAACTTCATTGTATCTCCTTCACACGGTATAAATATACAAATAAATACTACACATAATTGGCTCAATTATGACATGCATAAATATGTGCTGTTTTTCTTCCTCCTAACTAACATTAGTTACCTTCCTCTAACCTGCAACCTGTAACTATGAGGATGGTGACAGGAAGTATTGTACCAGAAAATGTGTTTATTGTTGTGTTGTTTATTGTTGTGCTGTGTATTGTTGTATGTTTATTATTGTTATTTATTGTTTCTGATACTATGTCATACTACTATGTCACTAGCTACATTTTGTTATCTCTTCAAAACCTCTTAAACTTTAACTCTCTGGGTCTGTGATTGGCTGATTCTCTGCCCTACCAGAAAGATGTTGTCCCTCTCTGGTGGTAATGGCTAGTGCAGCTAAAATGGGCGACTGTGGTGCAGGAAGGTAGAGCTGTTGTCCATCAATCTCACAGTTGTTGGTTCAATCCCCACCTCCTCCAGTCACATGTCAAAGTGTCCTTGAGCAAGACACTGAACCCCAACTTAGTTGATCCTGGTGAGTGTTGGCCAGTTGCATAGCAGCTCCTCCACTGGTGTATGATTGTGTGTGTGGTTGTGAGTGTGAATGGTTGAATAAGAAGCAGTGTAAAGTGCTTTGAGTGCCAATAGATAGAAAAGCGCTATATAAGTGCAGACCATTTAAAATGTTTGGCAGTTTAGAATATTTTGCAGCCTTTTGCAGTTTTATATTTACTCACAGCCTCCTTTCCCTTTTTTTCATTTCCTTCTTTTCGACTCCTGCTCTGCTTCTGCATTTGTTTTATCTCTGTTTCTCCCTCTTGACTCAATAAGGGTAAACATGTGACTGGGCTGATATCAGATAACAAACAAACAACAAAACCTAGTGCACAATCTCTGCGTGTATTTTAGGTCAAAAATAGAAGAAAAAGACAAGTACTTGGTGGCTCAATGGCCCACCAGCCATAAAACTAAAACAATTAAAACACATCACAAATTTACATAGGTGCTGTATGGGTGTCCAAATATTTAATATATTTAAGCATATGTGTCAGTATGAGAATCTTTCATTACTGAATGCTGTACCTGTTTGTCTGTCTTTGTTTTGGTGATGGCATTAACCAGGGCTTTGGTGCTCAGTCCACCTGTCACCTCCATAAAGTTGATCCCAGCTTTCTCATGAATGTAAACATCAACCTGACATTGAGAATGAAATGAAATTAAAACAGTCACTAACTCTAACAGACTAGTATGACCAGTAAATAAATATCAGCAGGTGAGCCACACCTTGAAGTCTCTGACAAGCTGCATGGGACGAGCATGGATTTGGAGCTCGTACTTTCCAAGTCTGCGTTTTAGCAGCTCCTCATATGTGAGTTCAAACGTCACCTTTTTGTGAGCAGCCACCGTCACAGAGGTCTTAAATTCCTCCAAGGTCCTCCCTACAGAACTGCAACAGAGACAATAACCGTGGCATTAAAGCAATAGTTCCGTCCTGTTTTAGCTTGTGACGCCTTTGTGAATTTTCTTCTCAGATTATTTAATTTCACAGATTTCAGAGACATGGAGATAAAATAAAAGAATTTATGTGCAAAAAATATATCCACTGAGAAAAATCAGGGAAAAATATTTTTTTCCTGAAGGATACACAAGTCCCTTATATAAGACTCTTGCAGGTGATAAACTGATCCATTTTCTGTACCTGACCAGCCCAGCACTTTGCCCACGGGACACAGCTTCACTGTATTGCTGCTGAGCTTGTTCCTTAGCTTTCACAACACCATCATATGCCTGACCATCTATAAACCTAAGGGAGGAAAAGTCCTTGGTTATATAGATAATCCCGAGTAGTGCTGGATTAATTATGCTTGAGTTTCAAACTTTTAATGTGCAAAATTCTGTAAGGATTCACAGATCAATGTATCTTCACACACATTCTAAATTTACTGATGAAGGCATTTTTGGGAATGCAGACTTGGAATTCTATTTCCTTTGACTGGTCCATACGATTGGCCACTCGGCTTGTGATGACTGTGGTAGCATATCGACTGGTCACTGTAGAGTTGATATGAAAGCTGTAGATATCCCAGTCATCCTGAGCAAATAAAAAAGGAACATAGATACAAGTAGTTTGAATGATCATGCTGGCTGATGATTAATCTAAAATTCTGCAGCAAGAGTGCTGACTGGAATTAGCAAGAGATATCATATTTCACCTTCACTAGCTTCTCTCCATTGGCTTCCCATTAAATTTAGAATTTAGAATTTAAATCCCTGCTTCTTACATATTAAGCTCTGAATGATCAGGCTCCATCATATATAGAAGACCTCATAGTACCATATCATCCATGTACACCACTTAGATTTCAGAATGCAGGCCTACTTGTGGTTCCAGGAATTTCCAAAGGTAGAATGGGAGGCAGAGCCTTTAGCTATCAAGCTCGTCTCCTGTGGAACCAGCTCCCAGTTCTGATTCAGGAAGCAGACACCTTCTCTACTTTTAAGTTTAGGCTCAAAACCTTCCTCTTTGATAAAGCTTACACTTAGTTATAGTTATGCTGCTACAGGCTTAGACTGCTGGGGGACCCCCCTCCTCCTGTCACTCTCTCCTCTCCTCTCACTTCAAAATTGTAACTACTGTATGAGATTAACTCTGTGTGTTTTTTCCCATAGTTGTCTTTCTCCTTCTCTGTCTCCCTCTCGCTGTCCCTCTTTGCAGGTGTCCCGGACTTTAAAGCTTTGTGTTTTCCAGTGTGCAGGTACTGGTCCTACCAACCTGCCCGATGTTTTGTTGTTGCTTTTGTTGCTCTTTTTCTTTTATCTCTTCACTTCCCACTCACTCCAACCGGTCAAGGCAGATGGCTGCCCACCCTGAGCTTGGTTCTGCTGGATGTTTCTTCCGTTGAAGGGAGTTTTTCCTCTCCACTGTTGCCTAGGGCTTGCTCAAGGGGGAATTGTTGGGTTCTCTCTATACATCTTTATAGTCTTGACTTTATTCTGTAAAGAGCCAATTCACTTTGTTGTGAATTGGCGCTATATAAATAAAGTTGAATTGATGACAGCAAAGGTCAGACAACCATTGTTGGTGGGGGCATCTGTGATATCTCATTGGTCTAACTGCAGAAACACCCCATTCTTGTTATTTTTCAGTGACTTGGCACATTACCAATTTTTTTGTACGTGTGCATGTGCACAACATTTACGTTATCTATTTACGTATTGATTAGATCATATGAACTCTGGTCTTTGTCCCCAACATGTACTGAAGTACCGTACTGAAAAGAGGTATGTCCCCACACAATGACTAATACACGGTCAAACATACAAAAAGTCATAAATGCTCATTGCAGCTACAATAATTCCCTGCCATTTTGTTGTTTTACACATTTAGTTATACTGATTTACTTGTCTTGAGCATAACAGGGCTAAGTGTGATTTACTCTAAGCACAAATAAACCAAGTACACATTCACAAAACAATATGAAAAACTCTGAAAATAAACAATCAGCTTAGTCCTTTAATCTGTGCTTTCTGGTGTTGACAAAGGTAGAATTTAATTTGTTGAAACCGCCCGACAACTCATGAGATACAAAAGATTTCTTTTCACTGTGTAAATTGATCCACCGGTACTGGTGAGACCAAATTATATTCAAACTTACCTTATTTGGCAATGTGGTAACCAAAACCAGCAGCAGCCCAAAGAAGGTGATTTGCACCACTCTCTCCATGATGACTTCCACTAGAGTGAAACTGGAAACTGGCTTTTAAAGTCAAACAGACAACAGCTACATGTGTAAACATATGGGTGTACACAACCACACACAATCTCCCACCCACACAGACAGATACTGTGATAGTTTAATTCCTTTGCATTCACACACATAGCTGACAAGGTGAAAAAGCAGAAATTCATTTCATATTCATCTAAACAACTGCTTGACATTGAGGACCCAACCTGCTCCTTTAGCTTTTAATGAAATAAGGATTACACTTTTTTGTGTGTCATTAAGAGGATGATATTGATTGATATTGAGTCCACTGTATGTTGCACAAGTTATAATGCTGCAATATTAAGAGGATTGTGTGTTTTATCTAGTTCCAGCATTAAAATGTAAATATTCTGATTTAAAGTTGGTATTAAATGGATAAATGTTTGCTGTGCAGGCCACAAATGCAATTTCAAATACATACAATGTTTGCTGAATTAGTTCATTTTAACGATTTTCTGTGTTTTAAAAAATTGATTCTGCCCTCAGACCTTGGTAAAATATGTATATCTGCTGCTGCTGATAAACAATATTTTAGCTTATTTACAGACTAACTACTAATGTAGGACTGTTGTGTTGCATGAAGTCACTTTGGAAGTTGTATTGAAATAAAATGTAATGGTTTGATATCATCTGACAAATTTCTAGAAACATATTAATAAAGTCAAACATAACCACAGATCTGGGATATTCTTTATTTGTTCATGTTAAGATTTTTGTGATTAAATCTTTTGAAATAATTCAACATTTAACACTTAAAGTTGTGCAACAGTGAAGTCATCCAGGCGTCTCTGCAGGGCTGACTCAGTGGACATCAACCAACAATCCAGTATTGGGGAACTGGAAACGCTGTAGTCAGCAGCACTGGATCTACAAAAGAACAATGTGAGTAGTAATTTAACTTTGTGCATCAGAGTAATAATAATTACAGCACTTTCAATCTTCCGTCTTTATTATATTAAAAAAGAATACTGAACAAAATTCACCTGGTAACGTCAATCTCTTGGTCTTTGATCTTAACCTTTGTTGAGGGGGTTTGCTGCACCTCCTCATAAACGGCTGGCTTTAGAGCTGGGCACACAGAGGACAAACAGTAAAGTTGACACGCCACAAAATATTCGGCTCCTCCATGAAACATCACAGCTTGGTAAAAACTTTGATTCAGTACACTGTTTTCAGTGCACAGCAATTGTAAGCACTTTGCAGATGTTCATATATGTTCAACATGTTCATATATGTTCAACATATTTGCCACCTTCTCACCCACCTAAAATTCCTTCAACATTGTTGTCCGATGGCCGCTGTCGTAAAACCGGCCAGAGGAATTCTTCACCCCCATTCTGATGAATTAAAATAACCATTTGTGCGTCTCCAACTGCAACATCAAATTCCTTGTCCCGCCCAATCACTGTTATGCTAGAAGAAAAACTACTGTTAGATTCTTAAAAGGCCCTGCACACCCACACAGATGATTTCTCTTACTGTAACTGAAGTGCAGTGGAGTTGAAGCTATGAAACTTACCAATAAGTAAGATAAACATATTGGTTCACCCACGCTTGCAAGTGCAACTTTAATAAGGAAGATAATAAATTAAACAGTCTATACACTCCTAAGAAATGCTTTGTTATCCAAAATAATATTAATCAGATAGAATATGAGTATACAATGGGTATGCAGGGCTTTCACTTAAGTTTCAGTCATAAACAGCAATTTACATTTTTTTAACTGTGAATTAATAATAATTCAGTATCAGTAATATTGGGTATTTGTGGTGTTAGGAGCCATCCTTACTACTTTTGCTCTCATTGCTGAATGACTCTTTGTTCTCAAACATGCTATAGCAGACTACAACTTAATTGGACAGTTTATTGCTTCACAAACATTGCCCAGTGTAAAAGCAGCACATTCCTATTAATGTGGGACTATGTTTTATTTTTTTTGACCAGAGCAAGTTGACTAGCTGGTGCTGGTATATATATACGTTGTGTATAAGCGTGAGGGTGGAGGTGTATTTCTTTAATAACCCACTGCTCACTCACTTGGCTGTGACAAGATTCCGTCCAATATTGCGTGAAACTCCTTGTCCCATTTGTACAGTGATGCCATCGGTTCCAATCTCAACATACTGGTCATTTTTAAAGTGGATGCCAATCATTTTAAAGCCCCCATATGCTTTTGAATTAAGAACACCATTCACAAACAACTCTAATATAAAAAAGAACATATACAACTCAGGACAAGACGTGAAACATTATTATTTATGTCAAGCATGATTGGGTTTGTTGTTTAAGAAAGAGTATAGTAATTACTGACCCCTACTGGGATGGTGAAGTAGTTTGAGTCGAGTTTCTCCAGGGACATCAAAGCACAGAGGATAAGAATGTTTCTCAGTTTTAAGCAAAAACCGGTGGAAAGTGGAAACTGGAGAGCTCACTGGAGAGATAAACACAGTTACAGAACACAGGCAAACCCATATCCTAAAAATACAATTTGTTTTTCACTCCAATTAATTTAACTAACTGATGCACTGATTCATTATAGCATGCTATATTTGTCTATGGATAACTATTCTGTACAAATCTTGAATTTTTGTGCGGTTGTGAGCAATAGGCATGGGCCTGTTTTAGCTTTTATCTTATTGCGCATTTGTCATTAGTAGAGCATGCTGGCGATGAAAATCCTGTTCTCTTGGATAAAGAGGGTCATTTCACATGATGCCTTTTAAAGAACTTTATGTAAAAAAAGACAACGTACACCCTGTACACAGACAAACAAATACTTATTCAACACACATGTACACATGTTGTTTTCTATCACTACCTCTTGCACAGTTGAAACACTTTGTATAAAAACAATAGCAATACTTTACCAGTAGTTACTGTTAAAATCTTAGCGGGGTATCCCTGATGGAGTATGTCCACACGATAATGATCTGGAACAGTACAAAAAAAAATTCAGTTTATTTAGTTGGTGTATGTCCCAACTATAATGATGTGGAACAGTAAAAAAAAAAACAGACATTGACATTTGCAAATCTTTAGAGGATATTGTATTAACTGAAGAGGAAATTAGATTGATATCAACATTTTTATACCTATCCTCTGCTTTAATATACTCCACTACATATTCTTTTAATCTCTCTCGGTAGACATTAACAACAAGCTTACTGTTTAAAGCCTGTGGGGATGTGAGTGTGTACCACAAAGTTTCTATTGAAAATACTACAGTTTATACAGTCTCGTCCAAGTGCATTGAAAAGGCAAAAGCTGGATACAAAATAAAATTTCTTAATTTCACCATTTATATATGTTCTTTACACCTCGGTATGTTAAACAACAGAACATAAGACTTTTTGTAGAAGATAACCCAAATTGAATTGTTTCAGAAACACATATGTGACACACTATTACGAAGATTGGTAATTTTAAAGGGATGGGAGTCGGGGTTATGACATATAAAACTGTGAGTTAAGATTGCTGATCTTCTGGAGAGCTGCCATAATGTCCATCTTTATCACTATAAATATTATCATGACATTAGGTAGAAACAGGTAGTTACGCATTTGAAAGCACCTTTTCATGGTTATTATACAGAAAGTGCAACAAGTTTGTCCAGGTAATTACTGTTAAGTACTGTTTAGTTTTCACATTATTACTCTTTTAATGTTATCCTCCTATTACCAAGACATATCCATTGCTTTCACTATGATATTATCTGGTTATTGCTTTAGAAATTACGATGATATTACATTATATTTTTTATTATCACCACAATAATCCTATTTTTTCTTTGATATTTGTTTATTTGGCTTTAGGCAATTTGATATAGTGTATTATTAACTTTCTTTCACTATATGTTATATTATAGAATGTTGTTATCTATGTTTTTTGTCATCAGGAGAGATTCAAAGGCAATTTACATTTCAAAAAATGTGAGTAAAAAAAAATAAATAAATTCAGGGAAAAGGACATGCATTGCACCTCCAAAATGAAGTTTATGATTTTTGCCATTGCTATTGAATGGTTAGCACAGTATTTCGAAAACAACAAAAGATTTTTCTCAAAGGACAGAAGAAAGGTCAGTAGTTGGTTGTAGCTTTGGTGAAAATAACAAAAGCTAAATAATGACATGGAAGAACATTTTATCTATTATTGGACACATGCATTTCTGCCTGGATTCTCCACATGTTTATGTTTTAAAAGCTGCAACAAAGAAACAAACAAAGGAAAAACATACATTGTTTTTATTTTTTCTTTGATATTTCATTTTTATTTGGCTTTAGGCAATTTGATATAGTGTATTATTAACTGTCTTTCACTATATGTTATATTATAGAATGTTGTTATCTATGTTTTTTGTCATCAGGAGAGATTCAAAGGCTCTTTCAGAATAGGCATGTGCTGCCTGTCTGCGTGTTTATTACCTAGCTGAACATGAGCGATTGGTACAATAATACAAAGATTAAAAAAGTATTTTACCTTGTACAAGTGGATCAAAGCTTGGAGTCATATCATAGTCAAAAACTGAAAAATGAACATATTAAGATATGGTACAATATATGAGATATGAACAATATTAAGAATGAGCTTTAAGAAATACTTACATATTTTGTAAACATTCTGTAAGAATTCAGAGCGACTTCACAAAATACTCAATACTCACAAGACATCATTAAATACAAATGTTCTAGCAGGTTGCTTTACTTTAGCAACTCTAGTTACTGATAGAAATGTTAGGGTCTCAGTTTAGAGCATGGGAAAAACTGATATCTAAATTTATCTACGTCTAGAGACATAATACTACTATTTTACTATCCAGCTCTTAGAAAATTGTTTAAACATTTTCAATTCATTCAGTCTTTGACCTACTGTGCTGTACTCTATGTGTGTCATGCTGTAATAGGGAAGTCTCATGGAAGTCGTGCAGACAGAGACAGCTAGAGAAAAAGGGAACTACCTTGACTAAAATAGAGCGATGGGTAACTGACAAAAATTATATGATGGGAGTGCATACTTGGAGCGTCAAAGTAGAAAGTAAGTATTACCTAATGTAGTAAAATACAGTATTAAAACCCTAGTTTAGTCAGACACGCATCCATCAACTGCATGGAGACACTGTGTCAGTCTGCAAAAAAATTGGTACATCACCAGAAGACAACCGCTGTTACATTCTATTACCTAGATATTATTTGAAAATAAACATATTATTTGAAAATAATATCTAAAATTTTTATTATTCTATTACCAAGACATGTCCATTGCTTTCACTACAATATTATCTGGTTATTGCTTTAGAAATTACGATGATATTACATTTTATTTTTTATTATCACCACAATAATCCTATTTTTTCTTTGATATTTGTTTATTTGGCTTTAGGCAATTTGATATAGTGTATTATTAACTTTCTTTCACTATATGATATATTATAGAAAATATATGTTGTTTGTCATCAGGAGAGATTAAAAGGCTCTTTCAGCATAGGCATGTGCTGCCTGCCTGTGTGTTTATTACCTAGCTGAACATGAGCGATTAGTACAATAATACAAAGATTGAAAAAGTATATTACCGTCTTTATATTGACCATAGCTTTGACTCTGATCCATGTCATCAACTGAAAAATGAACATATTAAGATATGGTACAATATATGAGATATGAACAATATTAAGAATGTGTCAGCTTTAAGAAATACTTACATATTTTGTAAACATTCTGTAAGAATTCAGAGCGACATCACAAAATACTCATAAGACACAAGACATCATTAAACACAAATGTGCTAGCAGGTTGCTTTACTTTCTATCACTAGTTAGCGATAGAAATGTTAGGGTCTCAGTTTAGAGCATGGGAAAAACTGATATCTAAATTTATCTACATCTAGAGATCTAATACCACTATTCTACTATCCAGCTCTTAAAAAATTGTTTAAACATTTTCAGTTTATTCAGTCTTTGACCTACTGTGCTGTACTCTATGTGTGTCATGCTGTAATAGGGAAGTCTCATGGAAGTCGTGCAGACAGAGACAGCTGGAGGAAAAGGGAACTACCTTAACTAAAATAGAGCAATGGGTTACTGACAAAAATTATATGATGGGAGTGCATACTTGGAGCGTCAAAGTAGAAAGTAAGTATTACCTAATGTAGTAAAATACAGTATGAAAACCCTGCATGGAGTCACTGTGTCAGTCTGCAAAAAATTGGTACATCAGACCACCGCTGTTACATGCTATTACCTAGTAGTATAGTAGTAATATCATGTAATAGCCCCGCTATTACATGCTATTACATATTACTATACCAATGTGTGCAAAATGTCTTTTATAAAGCACCAGAAGAGCACTGAGATTGCTGAAAGATAACCTAGAATCAGTCTGACCTGGAGAGGCTGCCACAGCCAGACCTGTGTCTCTGCGTCCATTCATGGTAAAGAGCCTTAAACAAGCATTCTTTAATTAACTGTCAGATATGCTTTCTCACAAAGCACCACCTTCATATTTAGATGTCCGTCTTCAAGAGAGGCCACTCCACAGAAACATCACTCCTTACGGCTGTGGATGAGCTGAACCATCAGATCCTTCTGTCTGCCCTCTGTGACTTGGGCATCACTTGAACAGCTCATGCCTGGCTTTAATCTTACTTATCTTGATGAACCTCCAAAGTATCCTGGCAGGGGCATGTTTCTAACTCTCACAGTCTCTCTATTAGTGTACCGCAGGGCTCAGTTTTTGGTCCTCTTCTTTTTTCCATAAGTTCTATCATCCACCTACTATGGTGGCCCCTAGCAGCATTATAACCAGCTTGAAACATCTAATAACAGAATTAAAGGGATCATTGGACTGGATTAGTTTTAGCGACAAGTGGTGAAACCTCACAGCCAGAACAGTCATATTTTTAGGCATTATCTGATTTGCAGCACATTTTCTTTTTGTTTGCACTTTTATATTTGTTTGTGCTTTGTCCCTAGGGGCTACTGAAAATTGCATGGCTTTTCCTATCATTGATCTGCTGCAACACATAGGACACACTCCTGTCCTTTCCACCAGATGTCTCCCCTGTTTCGTCAAACATATATAAATGTATGTGTCAACAGCCAAGTTATACATTTTTATTTTTACCATTAATACCAAGGAGGCTGTGAGTAGAATGATAGTTAAGATAGAGATATCTGACTGATTGTCGAATTGTTGATTTTATCATTTAAAACACTATCATTGCTTGCTGTTAGCTTTTGCATTTGCTAGATAAAGTACAGCATCTGCAGGTAAAATAAAGGTTTCCTTGCCTAAATTGCATACCTTATAATGTTTTTCATCAGTATTAGTAGCCTCTCCTCGTTATGGAAAAGAAATAGATTGTGTGTGACTAAACCAGGTTCCCTAGATGCAAGCTCTATTTGGTTTCATTTAGACCCTGAAATTAAAATCTCCTAAGTAGTAAAAGTATACTTGCAGCTTAAAATTATTCCAACTGTTATTTTAGGAGGAAAGCTACCGTTAACCAATGTGGTTCCATTAGTATCTGTAGTTTGTGAACATGCAGCAGGGGAAACATCGGGATGAAAGGAGTGAGCCTAAATATAAACATGTTCTCAGGCAGGCTAACATTGAGCTCTATAATGTGAGAGCTGTGCTGGACTCTTAAAATAGTGTCAGGGTGACAAACAGTGTGTTTGTGTCGAGCTGCAATCACACCACCAAATTTCTACTTGCAGGTGCAGTTTCTTTCCCAACATGTTTAATTTCTCTACCTCTATGGTGTGTATTTCTGGTTTTCTACAAACAATAGCAAAAATAGGACAGGAGTGACTCTGCAGTTCAACTTAGAGAAATCTAAACAGTTTTGGATGAATAAAATATCACACATTATAATATACACTTAGCAAAAAAGGTCCATAATACCAACTCTTTAGATCTACTTTGGCTTTTTTGAGGCAAGAAAAGTTATATAAATAAGGATGATAAATAATAATAATTATATGGTCAGAAAAGAAAGAAAAGAGAATCTAATGTGCTCACTATTAACACATTTTAGATAAAAATCTCTATTTTAGCTAAACAAAATGTTTTGGCAACATCTGTATTTACATCAAAAATTATAATAAGCCATAAATCTTAATTTAACATTATCTGCCATATGTCATTATGTGGCAAACTATTAAAAAAGAAGATGAGTTGTGCATTTGTGATTCTCACCTGAATCCAGATCAGCATACATCGCTATAAGTGGATATCCTTGTGCAATAGAATCTTCCAGCTGTGGGTTTTCAACTTCCTTGGGTTTATGGAGCACATCTGCATTTTCCCCCTCAGGCTTGGTGACCACCATGGATGTGAGTGGGGTCACAAAGCTGTATTTCAGTGACAGCTCCAAGGCCTCTTGCTTCATTTTCTCCTTCTCCTGTGCAGATGACTGCAACCTGGGTCACAAATTGTATACATATGAAACATCCATCAATTGTTATCTCAATCCCTGATCGAGTTCATGGGGGGCTAGTTGTGTCTCTCCTGTATTTTATAATACGTTTGCTTAACTCAGCAATGCTTGAAAAAAATGTTTAATGCTGAAAAAACTGTGACATTTGTTACAATCTTCAGTGACTGGTGGAAACATCACATTTGTAGCTGTTTTTAACCTTTTTTTCAAACAATGGCATTTGATAAAAACAAAACAAAAAAACTTTTGTTTCTGTAAAAACTTACAGAAAGCGATGATTAACTATGTAATAAATTATAAAAACAGCCATGGCATTCCTTGCTTGGATCCACATGTACAATATGGCATTTTCAATCTCCCTATTATTGTTAATGTTACCTATTAATTCTGGAAGTACAAAAAAAAGTACGAAAACATTATGATTAATGTTGACTTTGATATGACTAAAATCCTATTGGGCAGTATTTGCTGGCAAAAGTCATAGCCATCAGCTAAACATGAGAAATTTGCTTCTGTTTATTTCATTAAGAAAAAAAAACCTATTGTTTCAAAAGGTACATTGAAAACTTGTGGGGTAAAACTGCTGATGCTTTCTGTGTAATTGTCTGACGTGTCCTGCAAAAACATTTGTGATTAAGTTAAATTGATTTTAATTGGTGAGTCAAGCGAGTCCAATGACAAATCACAAGTTTGAGTGTTTTACAATCTCTGCAACATACAACACACTCTGAACACAACGCAAATTATTCTGTAGATCCCATCGATTAGCCACAGTTATCTTGAGTTAAAAAGTAGATTTAGTAAAATAAATAAATACAAATGAAAAGAACATAGAACAGACAGGCTTATTGTAATACGTCTATATACTACATAATTCATTAATTAAATAGAAATGCGAGGGGGACTCAGTAATTGATTAAAACTTTAAAACAAAGCTGGCTAACATCACACTTACTCCTTCTCCAGAAGCTGCTTGACAGTGAGGTAGGCCCAGACCCTCTGGATGCCGCTGTCAGTTACAATGGACTCAATAGTGTAATTTGTGTCCAAAAACCTCATCCTTCCAGTTCCCTGTCAGAGTCCACATTTATTGTTAATCACTCACAGACTTTCACAAACCTTTAAGGAAATTACAGATGAGGGGCAGTGTGAATTAATTCTTACTGAAATGGCCACAACTTTTGGAGTGAAGGTTTCAATGTTGTTGTCAGTGATCTGTCCAGCCACAACAATCTCAGAGCCATTATAATACTGTCTGAAGTGAGTCTTGGTTAGATTGGCTCCCCCTGTGTAGGTCATTGTTACATTGGTCAACAGAGGAGTTGCCACCTCTTCATAGAAACCCTGTTGACATAGAGCATGGAAAATAAATGAATGTTCAGCCTCTCTGCAGCCAAAATTGATCTTTTTATTCTACTGAAATGTTGCCTATCACCTGGTAAACTAAATACAGTATAATGAGGAAAGTACAAGTCCTTCAAAATACCTTCAACTGTAAATCAGAATCAGAGTCTTCATAAATCCGTCGTGCCGCACCATTGTTCTGCAGCGACATCTTCTCAAGGAACTCAAAATTGACATCAAAACCAAAACCAAGACAGTAGAGAGGGAATTTGTCTGCAATGGCCCGTCTTACATTTGACTGTATTGTTACAATATCTGTCACCCCTGAAACAACACAACATGTGGTTTCTTTTTTAAGTTTTTTTTTAGATACAGTTTCATCTTGAACAGTTTCTTGAATTTTGGGAGTGAGGTTGCTGAGCATGCAGGGTTAAGTAGTTAGCTTGCTTTGGTTCTTCTGCAGTGTGGTGGAGGGACCACCAAGCACTGCTCTTTGGCAGAGAGCAGTGAGTGAGATGGGCTGTAAACCTGTATAACGGTGTTTAGTTATGAAGGTGCTGTTCCTGTAAATGACCACTTTATAGATGAGCATCACAGTTTTGAGCCTGATGTGAGCAGTTACAGGAAGGTAATGCAGGAATATAACGATTGATTTGACATGTGTCCTTTATGAGCGATTTTGCTGCATGTTTGATCATCTGGGGAGGTTTGATAGTTCTGCTGGTAGCCCTGTTAGTAGAAAATTGTAATAAACTGTCAATTCAATCAGATCTGGTGGGGGGGTTGGAGCCTGTCCCAGGTGTATAGGGTGAGAGGCAGGGTACATGCAGGACAGGTCGCTAGTCTATGTCAGGGCCAGCACAGACCGAGAACCATTCACACTCACATTTACACCTATGGGCAATTTTAGCGCCACTGGTTAACCTAACATGGAGGTATGTGGACTGTAGTAGGAAACCAGAGTACTCTGAGGAAACTCACACAAGCACAAGGAGAACATGGAAACTCCACACAGGAAGAACATGGTCATGGATGGAAACTTGCAACCTTCTAGCTGTGAGGTGGCAGTGCTAACCACTCCATCTTTTAAACATTGTTGAGTAATTTTTTAGGCAGCCACCTATTCATTTCTTCAAGTATTTGTGCATTTGTGTGATTTATTATAACCTGACGTTGGGTCTCCATCAGTGAGAAGTATAAGGATAGATGCTGAGCCTTCTCTGGGATGTGCGTTCAACATACTTGCTCCTTTCAACACTGCTTCATTAATGTTTGTGCCTAAAAAGACAAAACATGTCTCATTCAAACCATTCTTCTTATTAAATATTGACATCTCTAAAAATGCATTTATTTAAACGACTTACCTCCACTTGCATCAATGTTTTGTGCAAAGTTCTTGGCACTATCCACATTTCCCTTGGTGGCCTGAACTAGTTCTCTCTTCCAGTAAAAAAGGGCACTATTAAAAGTGATGAGACCAAAGTAATCATCTTCTGCCAGGTCATTCAAGATGTAGATTAATGCAGTCCTAGTCTGAAAAAAAAAAACCATCATTGATACATTGGAACTAAACTCCGTTTAATAAACTTATGTGTTAGTAACACCAGTAAACTAAGAAGTAAAATCTCTCCAATACATTAGTGTCAATGTGTCATAAACTCAAGCTCACACTCTTCAGATACTGTACCTGTTGTATCTTTCTGCCAAGCATGGAGCCACTTTGATCAATAACAAAGACAACATTCTTAGGTATACGTGGAAGATTAGATGGAGCAAAGTGATGAACAAAGTACCCGTCTGAATTCTTGGGGTAGTAAGAAGAAAGTTGGGTTGGTTATAAAACATTATTCATAAAATACCTGTTTAAAAATGTTAAAAGTCAACAGAAAATTCATTGTTTCTGTACCCTAATGTCTCCAAATGCAACGTCCCTGTTGACATCGTAAACAATAACCAGATCTCCGTCCATACCCTGCTCTACACAGCTGTCACATGTTTTCTGTTGGTCTTGGGTAGGGTAGAAATACACCCACACCTGAAAACACAAAGAATCAATAAAGGAGTATCAATGTTAAACATACTAAGTCCTCTGTGATTTCGTTTGACTGAATTAAACTTTATTTATTACTCCAGGGCTGGTGTCTGGCCTTTGCCAGACAGGTCCAAATAGTATTACATTCTTCAATAATAAATCTAAAAGTCCCTAATACTGCCTGTTACTGTAGCTGAGTAAAAGCAGTTTTAGAAGCACTGCATCTATTTACCAAGATTTGACTGAAATGTAAAACACTACAGACACTACTGAATTTTTTTATATGACTGAATTAGCCTGAAAATGTAATTGATTTTAAAGTAATATTCCAGTAATAATCCACTGCATTCTATCTGACACTGACAAAAGCTTCACATCATGCAAATTATAAACATCTCCATGACTGTAATGGGCTAATTTTATATAAGGCATTATGTCCATAGCAAAGAATAGGGAAAAAAAAACTGCCACCAAGAAGGGAAAAACATTTTGTTCCATTAACATTAGCATAAAAACAAGTTATATATTTATGCAGAATATCACTATTTTTATCTTTAGTGTTTTCTACAGCTCTTACACATGCTCTAGTTGTCTGACTGGCTGATTTTCTGTCTTAGCAGAAGTATCCTTTCTCTCAATAATGCTAAAGGTAACTGAAGCAAACATATTTGTGAGTTTAAAAAACTTTGCAGCTCTATGCTGTAAACCTTGCTCCACTTCTGCATCTGTTTCTACATCTTGTCTGAAGAGGAGCAAAGTTGAAATTACATGCAAACCTAATCTTAAGCGCATAATAACAATGCGCATTCAGCCAATACAAATGTTTTTTTTATCATCAGAAGTATCAATATTGATGATGTATGGTGTATATAGAAATGTTTTAGGAAAATAATGAAAATTGTATAAAAATGTGCAATGAAAACATTTGCACCCAACTGTATATAATGCTTCAATGGTGTCCAAATATCTAATATATTTTAGTATATGTGTCAGTATGATAATCTTTCATCTTTGAATGCTGTACCTGTTTGTCTGTCTTTGTTTTGGTGATGGCATTAGCCAGGGCTTTGGTGCTCAGTCCACCTGTCACCTCCATGAAGTTGATGCCAGCTTTCTCATGAATATAAACATCAACCTGACATTGAGAATGAAATGAAATTAAAACAGTCACTAACTCTAACAGACTAGTATGACCAGTAAATAAATATCAGCAGGTGAGCCACACCTTGAAGTCTCTGACAAGCTGCATGGGACGAGCATGGATTTGGAGCTCGTACTTTCCAAGTCTGCGTTTTAGCAGCTCCTCATATGTGAGTTCAAATGTCACCTTTTTGTGAGCAGCCACCGTCACAGAGGTCTTAAATTCCTCCAAGGTCCTCCCTACAGAACTGCAACAGAGACGATAACTGTGGCATTAAAGCAATCACTTTTAGTTTGTGACGCCTTTGTGAATTTTCTTCTCAGATTATTTAATTTCACAGATTTCAGAGACATGGAGATAAAATAAAGGAATTTATGTGCAAAAAAAAAAAACTATCTAAATCAGGGAAAAATATTTTTTTCCTGAAGGATACACAAGTCCCTTATATAAGACTTGCAGGTGATAAACTGATCCATTTTCGGTACCTGACCAGCCCAGCACTTTGCCCACGGGACACAGCTTTACTGTATTGCTGCTGAGCTTGTTCCTTAGCTTTCACAACACCATCATATGCCTGACCATCTATAAACCTAAGGGAGGAAAAGTCCTTGGTTATATAGATAATCCAGAATAGTGCTGGATTAATTATGCTTGAGTTTTGAACTTTTTACATGCTAAATTCTGTAAGGATTCACAGGTCAATGTATTTTCACACACATTCTAAATTTACTGATGAAAGCATTTTTGGGAATGCGGACTTGGAATTCTATTTCCTTTGGCTGGTCCATACGATTGGCCACTCGGCTCGTGATGACTGTGGTAGCATATCGACTGGTCACTGTGGAGTTGATATGAAAGCTGTAGATATCCCAGTCATCCTGGGCAAATACAAAAGGAACATATATACAAGTGGTTTAAGTGATCAGGCAACCAGTGTTGGTGGGGGCATCTGTGAGATCTCATTGGTCTAACTGCAGAAACACCCCATTCTTGTTCAAATATAAATAACATTATAAAAATTATTGAGTAATTGAAAGGTTAACATCCCCTTATTTTGATATGGCAAAAAGAATAAATCAAATAATTTTTGCACATTTAGCTGTAAGAAAAATTGTTTCATCCTTAGAAGTAACACAAATGGTTAAGGAGTGTTTGAAAAAATATGTAAGAAAACTATCAGTGCACAAATTTGTCCGTTTTGGACTTTACTTTAAATTTGAAAGTGGTTAGATCTCCAGTGACAGTCTCAAGCCGTGTGCTGAAAGCAGCAAAAACAGTGGAATCAGTACATAAGTTATCATGTTGTTGGAAAATACATAATTTGTTTTACTCTTTTTGCAATTATAATATAAGGGGATGCAAATGTTTTCACCTCACTGTAGAGGTAGTTCAAATGGTCATGCTGGCTGTTGACGAGCAAAGATCAGATAATGACCATTGATAGTTGGCGTCTGTGAAGTTTCATTGGTCAAACTGCATGAACACCCCATTCTTGTAATTTGTTAGTGACTTGGAACATTATCCAATCGTATTATGTGTGTGCTTGCACCAACATTTACATTCATTATTTAAATCTTATGTCATATGAGCATAGGTCTTTGTTACCAAAAGGTAGTGTAGTCCCCAATACACATTCATATTTAAAATGTTTTCATTTATTTTAAAGGCAATTGCACTTCAATAATTCCCTGTTGTCTTACAACTTGTTGTACTGTTTTACAAGCCTTTACCCTAAAACAGGGATCAACTATACTTAATGTTGTAACAACATAAATACCCAAGTACATGTTCACAAACAAAACTCAATTTAGTCAACCTGTACTTTCTGATGTTTGCAAAGGCAGAATCTAATGATTTGAAACCCTGCTGAGATACTGTAAAAATCTCAATGTATTTCTTTGCCAACTGTAAAGATTAATGAGTGGCGAGACCAAATTATATTCATAGGTTTTCTGATAGTGTGGTGCTCTGTTTTTAGGTTTTGCTAACTTACCTTATTTGGCAGTGTGGTAACTAAAGCCAGCAGCAGCCCAAAGATGGTGATTTGCACCACTCTCTCCATGATGGCTTCCACCAGAGTGCAGCCGGGGCAGCGGAGACTGGCTTTTAAACTCAAACAGACACCAGCTACATGTGTAAACATATGGGTGTACACAACCACACACAATCTTCCACCCACACAGACAGATACTGCAATAGTTTAACTCCTTTGCATTCACACACATAGCTGACAAGGTGAAAAAGCAGAAATTCATTAAAACTTTAAATTCATTTAAACAACTGTTTATATGATTATTACTGTTAACACTGTGGACCCACCCTGCTCATTTACATTTTAATGAAATAATTGGTATACTTTTTTGTGTGTGTCATGTCTAAGATGATGATGTTAACTGATACCATCTGACAAATGCTCTAGAGCAATATTAACGAAGTTCAAGACAACCACTAATCTTGGACATGCTTGGCCATGCTATTTATTTGTCTTAAGCCTTTGTCAATGCAATGATAACACAACGTTTCCCTCATTTAAAATTAAACCTTTTACAATTGATTCAGCGTTTTACATTTAAAGGGGTGCCTGGTGGCTAAGTGGGTAGAGCATCAGTTTGGGATGCAGAAGGCCACTCCACCAGCTGTGGCCCTGCCCAGCCTCCAATGGCCACCTTGATGCCGAATAAAATGGGGGGGGCTGTGACAGTAATGGCATTCGGCATACACACTAATACCAATGTGTGGAACATGTTTCACTGTAGCGGCCACTGAAGGGACAAGCCAAAAGCTGTTGATTAAACATTTTACATTTAAAGTTGTGCAACAGTGAAATCGTCCTGACGTCTCTGCAGGGATGAGTCAGAGGATATGAACCAGTATGGGGGAACTGAAAATGTTGTGGTCAGCAACACTGGATCTACAACAGAACAGTGTGAATAGTCATATAACTTTATACATCAGAGTAAGAATAATCACAGCAATTTCACAAATTCCTTTTTATAACCCTGACTAATAACACAGAACAAAATGTACACGGTAACATCAATCTCTTGGTCTTTGATCTTAATAACAACCAAGGACAGGTCATTGTATTTCTGTCTATCATATACATCACATGCTCATCTGGGCAATAAATGCAGAAAGTAGCTCTAGAGGCTTCACATGCTTTCTCTTGTCACTGTAATTTCATGCTGTCTTCTTCTTTGAAATGTAGTTCAACAGACCACACCTCAGCAGAGTATGCTGCCAAGGAACCATTCCTGCAGAGGTCTGGAAACAGTTCTATTTTATTGCTAAAAATCCATGTTCTTCTTCTTGAATTGTTTCTTAATCTTCAGCATATTAAGGTTTAATAAACATAATACTGCCCCCTACTGTGTAAGTATATAAGAAACACGTGCGAACATGTAGAATATCATCAGAGTAGAATGTGTAGAATGAATGCAGAAGTATAATTCATCTGCTAGGTGGAAATGTGTCATTACTCACCAGAGTATCTTATTCAGTCTGAGAGATAAAATTGGCTACAGACACAGTTCAGCTGTACAGTATGCATAATCATGCAGGGGAAAACTCAAGGCAGAGATTAACTGATTTTTTGTTCATGTTACAGGAGGAGCCAGGACTCGAACCAACAACCCTGAGACAGGTGGATTGGTGGACAACTACTCTAGAGCATTATTAGATATGAACCTTCTAGTTGTGAGACAGCAGCACTAACTAAAAACTATTTAAGATAAATGGTTAATTTACTTTGAAATTAACATTAACCTTTTTTGTTACCATTGTGCATTTAGACGAAGTTTGATATACATTTCATCTTTGCAAAATTTCAAAAGAATTTAGTTTTATATTAAATTATGATAAATACAACCCCAATTCCAAACAAGTTGGGACAATATGTAAAACCTAAATAACAACAGAATGCAAAGATTTGCAAATCTCATTAACTCATATTTTATTTACCACAGAACATAAACAACATATAAGATGTTGAAACGTTTCTACTGATCAAATCTTATCGGACCAGTTTTGCAAGCAAAATGCATGATTGGCAGCTATAAACGGAAACACTGTTTAATTCTTAATGAAATTGAATACATTTTTTTAATAGTTATATATGGCCTGCAAAAATCTAAAGTTTGGAAGAATTTGCAGGGGAAGTGGTGTAATTTAATAGTAACTTAAGCAATTTAGTGACAACAACAGCAGTTGGAAAATCAACTAAATGTATAGTCCCTGTAATATAAATCAGACCGATGAATCTTTTGATTGATGTAGACTAATAATAAATAACATCACCAAATAATTGGTGATGAGTTATTTTTTGAGCTTTCTCTCTTTTCTCTTTGACATTTTTATTTATTTATGATTATATGAAATAAGGCTGGGGTTGCTGGTAAATGAGAGCCTGGAAATAAGTTATAATGGTCCCATATTCTCCTCTCATTTTGCATTATTTTGGTGCACTCGTACACACAACTACACATCCTCTAACAGGATGATACAGGTGCTGCCATAGGGCTATAGGTTACAAGGATGAAGTAAACACTAGTAAATGCTAGTGAGGGGCAGTATGTGAGTTTTCTATTAGATGTCAGAACAAGAAAACTAATGAAAATGCCCTTTTACGTGGACCTGGCACCTGCTGCTTTTTCAGCACAGTCATGTGGGAAAGACAGAGGCCAGGGGAGCATTCTTTATTTTAGCAGTCTAATAACTTAACCACTATAGTTAAATATTTGTAAAGGATGAGGAAAATAAAGATAAAAAATAATTTGCAAGAAAAATAATACAGTTGAGAAAAGTCAGAAAAAATAAATAACTTTGAGCAACTTACTAAGTAAGTAAGAACTTACTGAAAAGTAACAACGCATTTGTACGTCATTACTGTACTTAAATACAGTTTTTACATTTTTCTATTTTACTTATGTAACTATGGCCACTTGGAGTTTTACTGCTAAGAGTAAATATTTATTCTTTGTATTTTACTGCATTTCTAATCAAAGTTGTGTTACCCGTTACTAAACATTTCATGGCATACCTTTAAGTTTTGGGGTTTTTTTTTAATATGAAAACAAGTCAATAGCGAGATTGCAATAATAGTCCCTGCCTACATGGCTTTATTTAAGAAACTCAAAGTGGATTTTACTCTTTGTACAACACTGACACAAGAAGTTACTGAATTTATGGTAAATACTCTTTTTAACTGTTGAGTACAGCTTTTGAGTATTTTATCCAGCACTGTAAATTAGTCATCTAGGTAATTGATCTGTTCCTGACCAGCCCAACACTTTGTCCATGGGAAACAGCTGATGTATTGCTGTTGAACTTGTTCTTTGGCTTTTACAACACCATCATACACCTGGCCATCTATGAACCCGAGGAAGGAAAAGTCCTTGTATTCTGGAGGATTCATTATTCTTTTTATGTGCAAAAATCTTCACACACATTCTGAATTTATTGATGAAAGCATAACTGGGATTCTGGATATGTAGTTCAAATTCCTTTGACTACTCCATATGATTGGCCACACAGCTTGGAGTGATTGTGGCAGCTGGTCACTGTAGGGTTAATATGAAAGCTGTAGATGTCCCAGTCATCCTGAACAAATCCAAGAGGAACATCTCACCATAGATAAGAATGGTTTAAATGATGGCTGATGACAGCAAAGATCAGACAACCAGTGTTGGCAGGGGCATCTGACATCTAATTGGTCTAACTGCAGAGATGCCCCATTCTGGTTATTTTACGTGTTTTGGCACAATATCCATTCCTTTTGTGTGTATGCGCAAAACCTTTACATTATTTTTTCATATATTGAATATGTCACTTCAACCATGGTCCTTGTCCTTAATATATAGTACAGTGTGTGGGCAAATATGTCCCCACACAATGACTAACGCATGTTCAAACATATAAAAAAGTTAAAAGTTACTTTAAATGGTCACATCTACAATTATTCCCTGCAGTTTGACTGTCTTACATATTTTGTTGTACTACATGTCTTAATCCCAAAAAGGGATCTGTCAAGTGGAACGACACAAATAACCTACTGTAATTACATGTACAAAAACAAACTGAAGGTAGCACAGTCATTCAACATGCACTTTCTGACATGGATCAAAGCAGAGTTTGATGCCATAGAGCAGAAAGCTGCTGAGATACAAAACTTTCATTGTATCTCTTAACTGTGTAAAATAAATAGTGTTGAAATAAAATAATATTTAAAAGACATTTCTGACAGTGTGGTGCTCTGTTCTTTCGGTTTTCTTTAGGCATTTGAAAAATTGCATGACCCAAACACACACAAATTAACACAACCCCAGATACATATTGTACCACCCACACACAGACATGCAAACTTTCTTCCTTTGCATTTTACCCAGTCACACAAATAGGGAACAGAAACTGTCATTTAAGCAGAAATTTATCCGATATGTATGAGTTTTACTACTGAAATATAGGGTGTTAGCTTTCCAGTTTGCAGTAACTTGGTTACCACACATGCAAACATAAACACTGGTTTAAAAAGAGATACGCACAAACATGTGGCTTTATATGTTCTATCATATACTGTAAATGAAACAATGGTATGACTAATACTGTATGGTGTCAAGCAAAAATGATTTTATTATGTCTGTCTTCAAGTATGTACAGTTCTTTTTTGTTTTTTTGTTTGTTTTGTTTTGAAAGAGTACTGGTCTGACAAGGTCAGGAAAGTGCGGCAGAATTGGTGTTACAGCAGGGAAAAGCAATTAAATATCAAGCTTTAATGCAAGAGATGGGAGTTAACTGTGTACAGCACAACATAAATGACTGCATAGAAGATGTTCTCAAATAAATAAGAAAAAAAGTCTATATCATCAGGAAGAAATTCTGCCTTGGAGACAAATATTCAGTTTAAATAAAATATTGTCACAATTTGAAAACATGGAAGGATTTAAAGGGGCAGTCAACCAAAATTACTAAATAAGCTCAGTGAAGTCATCAAATGATTTCTAGCGTGTGCAAAATATGGTGTAATGTCTTTTGTGGCTCTGGAAAGGCTTTCTAAAATTTGAAAGTACTTTTACAGTGTCAAAGATGTTATTACTTTGTTTTATGTCAAATGTGGATCCCAGGTTTCTAGAGCACAGCTGAATTGAAGTGAAATACTAAATAACTTTGTAAGTACGTTAGCATCTGAGGAACCATGATTTGAGAAACACAAAAAGACTGTTTAGTCTGCAGTCTGTACAAACTCCACTGATCTACTATACACATCTTCTTACCTCTCAACATAGATTTTTGCCACTGCTTTGTTTTTATACAATACATAAAAACATAGATGCATTCAGCACTGTTACTCAACTAGAGTTACAGAAGTTTTTATCGTAATAGAAATAACTGAAATGATGAATTGGATTTGTTACAGATCTTTGCATTAAGCCATCGCTTGAGCCAGCCATAATAAATACAATCTCAGCTGTATGAGAGAGATGATGTTATGAAGCCATTGTCTGATTAATGTAATTTAGAAAAACTATGCATTGTACAAATTACATGTTTAACATTTGTGGCTTCTCAATTATTCACATTTTTCATATTGCCATTTCCGCATTTATCAAACAGCAACCAGCCACGCTGTGATCTCTTAAAAACGGCAAAGGCAACCATATATAAAGCTACTGATTGCATTAGTAGAGGTATGGGATGGTTATGATTTTGACTCATATGTTGAGTCCTTCAGCCCTCCTTGTCAAGTAAATACAGTGCCAGTTTCTCATAACATATCTTCTTGTGACTAACCACGACAACCTGTGCACATTCAGAATATCAGTGTATTCATGCAGGCTGTGGTGCAGGTGGTATCCTACATAAAAATGGATAATATTAAATAACCTAACTTAGTTTTGGACTTCTTCCTTTTACAATCTGTGATATTTAATGCAACATGACCAGTGTCATGTTGAACTACTTTACAATGGTGTTTACATATGCTATGATCTAATTTACATATGTTTCAATCCACACTCATGTTTCAAACCCCATAATTTATCTTAGAAGGTGAAAGCAAATACTATGTAGAATATCTATTGTCTGCTTCAAATCTAAATGCTATTCTTAAGAGAACTGAAACTGCAATTCAAGGCACTCTCAGGTGCAGGTGTATATTACCTGCAGATAAAGTTCAAGTTCATTCAAATCCCCTAAAGATATTTTAAGCGCTTGTGCTGGAAGCATTTCATTGATGAAGAATGAAACCTATCCTTGGACTGAGAGAGCAGAGTAAAGCAAGCGGTCCTAGTGACTAAGATATCAAGTCTTCACAGTGATGGCATGATGGTGGCTAACAAGGTGCTGCATAAAGTCACATACTAGCAGCAGCACCAGCTTATGAGTCACCTATGTCAATTGTACAAACACAGGAGCTAAGTACAGACTAACAAGAATTCATATACACAGCAGCTTACCTATAGGGGTGATATGAGCAACACAAACATAAAGAATTTATATAAACACAGCATCAATAAACAGTACATTATGTACATTCAATGAGTGGTAATGTACATAAATAAGCAATGACAAAAATCTGCGCTGTTAAGCCTGAATGGGCTAATTATACACCATTAAATGTACTATTACCATTACACTGCACTCAACGATTATGTACTGTAATATGGGCATGAGGTATGCTGGTGCAAATGAAACAACATAAAACTCAAGAATGGGGAAAAGTATGTACACATGGTTACACAGGGACTTCCTAATATATATACAGTATATGCACGTACTGTAAGACTGACTAGAACTATATTGTGATTTCTTTTTGGTAACAGACTTGGAAGACACAATGCTACTCAGATTAGAGAGTCCTGGCTTTCGGGTTGAATGTTTGATATGTTGATGCTGGAATTGGACGGGGGGTGTCCTGGGCTGAGGGCACAGCGGGAAAGGCCAAAACTCCTGAAGAGAGAGGGATGAGCAACCCAGGCCACTGGCCAACAGAAACAGGTGAATTCAAGGCCCTCAACGTAGCAGGAGAGTGTAGCTGATAGCTAGGATGGGGCCCTCTAGTGGAACCGGTCATCATTGTTGACCCAGAGCTATCAGGCCATGACAGGGGCTGACTGCAGGCCTGGGGACCTGGGGCTGTCCCTGATAATACCTAAAAGGGTCATATGATGGACAAACATTACCTTTCTTTATAAAATACCATCAAATATGTGTAAATTCTCAAATTTACTTATTGTATGCTATGTGGAGCTGCTGCTCGATTAGACTACTGCAGGCACACCATTTGTATAATTAAAGCTAGCAGTAATGTGAGACTGGGAATCAGTCCTCTCTGCTCTGCGAAGTCCTGCCCATCTCTACTGCAAAACAGCTTTACCTCAGCTTTACTATTTGCTCCATCATCCTCTGCACAACTCTTCGGGTAGTTGTAGTTTTGAAATTCCATTAAATAAGAATGTTAACAAATGTAGCATGTATTGCTGCTTTTCTCTCAAAATGCATTTGGAAAGCGAATATCTCTGCACTGCTACCAGTACTGTTCAGTGAGTCACGGGAGGTTTACTATCACACCTCTCCACACTCAAATGAGTGTTAGTGCATATTTCTATTTATAAAATGTGAAAAACGTTGCACATCATAGCAAGTATGTACTAATGTGGATTAGGAAGTCAATTACAATCAGCTAATTAAAACACAATTTATAATTAGAATTATACCACATTCTAAATCTTAATATTTATTCATACCTATTTCAAAGATTTTTTTTTCTCAATGCCTAACGGTGTGTTTGCAAGCCAAACCAACTTCAGGCCTCATTATCTAAACATTGATGGTAAATGGAAGAATTCCACTTTTACCTTATTAATAAACAAATTGTTAATACAGTTTACTCTTATGACCAAAGGCGTGGTTAAACACAAATCAGTATATCTAGTACAGTAACTTTAATGAAACTTACATCTGAAGCATTAGCCACATGTTGTGCACATGTTTGAGGCACAGCCAGATCCCACAGATGCTGTCCACTGATGCTCAGAGAGTTAGTGCGTGGCCTGTGGGTGACAATAAGAACCTCCTGGGCCCAGTCATCTATCAGCCATTGCAAGTCCTCAGATAGTTGGTTTTCATTGGCATTCATCTGTGTGCTAGTGTATGTGCGTGTCTTGTTGTTGCTGTTATTTGCCTGAGCTTGGGCAAGTCCCATCATTGGCTGGTGTTGAGGTGTGGCACTGGTAGGTGGCTGCTGTGATCCGGTTGCAGACCCTGAGAGGAGACACAGATACTGTAACACTATGTTGATTGAACAGATAGGAAAGATGTGATTTAAATATGAGAGGGTGCAATTCTACATACTGCTGCCACGCTCTTTGCCAAGACACAGTCGCTTCAGTGTTGACCCTATAAGGCAAAAAAAATATTCAAACAATGATTCCCATCAGCCAGTAATAATGATAACAGGATGCAGTGCAATACAAAGCTGCTGATTACTGCAACAGAACAAAAGAATAAATTAAACAAATAAATAAGCAAAGCAATCAGTCCCCTGAAACAAGACAGTGCATTTATTAGGATAATCATGCAGGTGGCCCAGGTGAGAGCCATGTCAAAGTGCAGTATTTGATTATATGAGAGACTGCGATAACAGTAAGGTAAGAGTGGAGGAGAGAGATTAAAAAGCAATAAAAGACTATACATTTTATAGTGACTGGGGTGCATGCGACACAAGTCCATTGCCTAACAAAGACATAACAAATGGTGTTGCAGAACATTTTGTCAAGACAAACATTATCGGTAATGCTTAAAGAATGGAAAGGGGCAATGTCTAAAACAAAAGAGTAAAGTTATGTGAGAGGAGAAGAGATACAAACAGATTGATAAAGACACGGGCCCACTGAGAAATCTAGCTCGTGGCTTGCTACTGGATTTATAGGTCACTCTCTCAGATGGTTGAGGGTAATTAGACCAGCCTGTAGGGAAGTATAATCAAAGAGGGAAGAAGGGTAAGAAGAGGACACACTGAAAAAAAAAAAACACTGAAACAACTTTATTAAACAAAACACCGCAGACAAGTGGTACAAGATATTTACATACTAAAACTAATGGAAAGATGTTCTGTTGTGTGTTGCTTGTGGTCACCTTGTGCGGTCGGAGCTTGTGAACCAGGTCCATCTCCATGTAGCCCAGTGTAAATATTATCAGAGGACAAAGAGCCCTTAAGGGAACAGGGCTGCTGAGTCTGCACAGGCTCTGATGTTGAGCTGGGAAGGTGGCTCGTGCAAGACCGTGCCCTACCATGAGTAGGGAAAGACCCTTTGGCTGGGGAGCCATTTAAACTCACTGTGGGCTCACCTGTAGCTGTAGTAGCACCTGGACACACAAACATCAGAATGGTCTACGCTGGGTTCTTTGCTGTAAATATTCAGCGTAAAATACTGGACATTTTAAAGGGCACTCACTGGATCGGCTGGAATCGCTAGTTTTTGTTGTGACATTTTTAAATTGTTGAACCAAAGGACTGAGAAGTTTGCCAGGCTTCAGCCTGTGTTTGCTTGGCCTTTTTCTACGACCAGCGTGCGGTGTAACATGTGAGAGACCCAGGACAGGAGGAGGGAGTTTGCCAAGCCGGCGATACAGCAGCTCCACTTCTCCCCTCTGATTGGCCTGCAGCTCAGAGATCTCCCTCAGATGCCTGAGAGAGTGGAGGCAGGAATATTCTGGTCATCTAAAGCTAACTGAAAACACATTTTCATACAAAGAGACTAAACAAGGCAAAGGTAAACAACTGGCTATACTCACTTTTCCCTGAGCCTCTGAAGTTCTCTCTTAATGTCAGAGTCTTCCATTTCTGAGTCATTATCACTACTGGCATAGGCTGAGCCATGCACGCCTCCATGCCTACTTGGCGAATCGGAGCTTTGCACACTACTGCTGCGTCCTGAACGACGGAGGAAAGCCACTGCCCTTTTCATGAGGTCACTTCCTCTGCGCTCTGACCGAGTTTGGTGAGATGGGGTAGGAGGTGCCAGCTTTGCAGGGCTGCTCTCAGCCCCCGAGTCTGAGGAGAGGAAGCGAGCATGGACCGTGACATCTACAGGGACAGAGCTCGAGGTCAAGGCTCGGGGCAGAGAGCCCCGCTTGGCCATCGAAGGTGGTGTATCCAGGTAGAAATCAGGTGGGGCAGAGTAGCGGCTGCAACGTGTCCTCTGTGTAATGTCATCTTCAGCGCTAACTACAGAGAAACGGCCAATTGTAGTGGAGGCTGTCAAGGCCTCAGCCTGAAAATGGTCCCCACTGTATCCTACAGGGTGAGCCGGTGAGGCAGCACTGCTCCAGCTCCTTTGTTTCACATCTCTCCGGTTGGCCACTTCAGGAGGAACAGAGATAATCTGCCAAAAGCAAAGAACAGACTGGACAATCATACAGATGTGTGATACGTCTGTAACTAGTTTAACTCTGAATAACTGCTCTCTTTTGCCCTTAAATGTGAGGAAAACCGGCCTTTCATACCTTAAACCGACCTCTTGTTCCAGAGCAGGAAGCAGAGTGAGGAACATGCCTTCTTGACAGGGAAGCTGCAAACATTTTAACAACACTGTGACACTGTTGTAACATGTAGAATTTACTACAAGTAGATTAGATTTGTTAGTGTGTGCTGTACATACCACACACAGCTGAGTCACTGAGTGTGCTCAAACTATCCATTCTCTCTGGAATTTGAGGCTGACAATGGTGAAACGGTAAGAAGAAAAGTTATGAGAAAACTACAATATGTTCATAGTTATAACAAAACATATCTTTTGAAATGTTTCTATAGTTTGTATAATATTAGGAATATTTTTTTGTATTTCCACAAATCTATATTTCCACAAATCTTTTTCTTATCTTTCGGCTGTTCCCTTTCAGGTTTTGCCACAGGGAGTCATGTGCATCCATCTAACTTTATCTTCTGCATCCTGTTCTCTTACACCAACTAACTTCATGTCCTCTCTCTCTACATCCATAAATCTCCTCTTTGGTCTTCCTCTAGACCTCCTGCCTGGCAGCTCCAACCTCAGCATCCTTCTACCAATATATTCACAGTCTTTACTCTGAACATGTCCAAACCACCTCAATCTGGTCTCTGACTTTATCTCTGAAACATCTAACATGAGCTGTCCCTCTGTTGTCCTCATTCCTGATCCTGTCCATCCTTGTCCCTCCCAAAGAGAACCTCAACATCTTAAGCTCTGCTACCTCCGGCTCTGCCTCCTGTCTTTTCTTCAGTGCCACTGTCTCTAAGCTGTACAGCATCTCTGGTCTCACCACCGTCTTGAACACCTTTCCTTTCATTCTCGCTGATACTCTTTTATCACACAACACACCTGACACTTTTCTCCACCCATTCCAACCTGCTTGCACACACCTCTTCACCTCTTTTCCACACTCTCCGTTGCTCTGAACCATTGATCCTAACTACTTAAAGTCCTGCACCTTCTTCACCTCTGCTGCCTGTAACCTCACCGTTTCACCTGGGTCCCTCTCATACACACACATTCACACATATGTATTCTGTCTTGCTGTGGCTAAAATTTATTCCTCTGCTTTCCAGAGCAGAACTCCACCTCTCTAGATTTTCCTCCACCTGCTCCCTCCTCTCAGTACAGATCATAATGTCATCTCCAAACATCATAGTCCACGGAGATTCCTGTCTAACCTCATCTGTCCATCACCAGAGGAAACACTCTCAGTGTCCCTCTTCTTCTTAGCTAACCTATTTCCCTTTATACACTCCTGAACTTAGTCGTTCCATCACCGAGTCTCCTTGTCTACTTTCCTCTTTCCAGATGACACACTGAGTACCCTCCTACCTGTCTCCCTGATCACATTAGCTGTAGTGGTCCAGTCATCTAGTAACAATATTCCTTTTTTAACTTCCACCACTTCGTCCTCTGCTCTGTCTTAGTCCTCTTCATCTTCCTCACCACCAGAGTCATTTTACACACCACCATCCAGTGTTGTCTGGCTACACTCTTTCCTACCAATACTTTGCAGTCACTGATCTCTTTCACATTACAATGTCGGCACCATATTTAGTCCACCTGAGTGGTTCTACCTCCACTCTTATATGTCAACCTATGTTCCCGGCTCTTCTGGAAGAAGGTCACAGTGTACCCTGCCTCTCATCTAATGATAGGTGGGATAGGTTCCAATCCCCGCCCCCATGGCCCTACACAGCATACGTGGTTACAGATAATGGATGGATGGATCCATATGTCTCATGTGTAATGTTCAGACTGAATTTAACACATAGACTACATCTAGACATCAACTGGAAGTTATTCTTATTACCTGATGATAAACATTTGTTAACACCAGTAATGACTTTAGATAGTAAATTAAGCACTAAAGATACTAAAAGATACTAAATTAAGCATGCCTATATTTAAAAAAAAAAAATCTGAATAACATACTACACATATTTTATTCAGTAACCTAACTGAACAGTGAATAAGTGAATGTACTGACTCTTTTAATTATTTTATCTCAGAGTACTTACTAGCTGTTCTCCTGCCCTGTAGCGTCCTTCTCCCATTGGCCCTGGTGTGCTGTTTCCCGACCCTCCTGTAGCACTGTCTGGACCAGGCGGAGACTGGATGTATTCAGTGCCAGATCCTGGTGTCTCTGCAGTGCTGCCTGATGGATACATCGGAGCATATTCTTGGTATAGCAAGTTCCTTAGTTTCTCATCTAGTGTTTTAATGGTGCTGTCCACAAAGCCTCCGCGGCCTAATCGTCCTTCACCATCTGACTCACCAGGCCCTGCACCTTGCTGCGATGGTGCTGGGCTCTGAGGTAGTGAGGACACTTTAGTCCCTCCCACACTAGAAAAAGGCTGATGAAGCACCACAGGCTGCTGTGGCCGCTCACTTCGTACTGCAGAAGTGTAGGAGACAGACAGTGGCTCTTTAGCTGAACATGGCTCCTGGAGTGGAAGAGGGGTAAGTGGAGATCCACCCTGTGAGCCACTCACATCCAGAGACAAGGGCATGACCAGGGGGCAGCAGGGCACCTCTTCAGCCAAAGAAACAGGACATGTCATGTCAGGCATCTGCTTAGCCATGTGGATCGGGGAGACAGAGCCCAATGGGGATCCCTGTGATTCATCCACTGAAAAAGACATATGAGTGGATGTCGGGGGCAAGGTTTGGGCCCTGGTTGGCTGGGCTTGATGGACGCTGGGTTGCAATAAGTTGCCTGTAGGCTCTACTGATGATACAGACTGAAGTGTTGGAGGGGCAGACACAGGAGGTGACAGAGTGGCCAAGAGAAGTGGGTCAATGTTGGACATTACTGGAGGACTACAGAATCCATACACATCGTAGGAGAAGCCACCACTTCCACCAGACATTGTGGAGGATGATCCCTCTTCTGCTGGAGAAAAACAATGAAGACATTTCTTAAAAATGAAGATAGATAGATAGATAGATAGATAGATAGATAGATAGATAGATAGATAGATAGATACATAGATAGATAGATCAAGAAATTTGAAGAAGAACATAAAGAAGAAGAAGCTGCAACAATGTTATCCTATAAAGCTGTCAGAAAATTTGCTGAAATAGCTCTGCCACCTCGGGATGCAGAAGGCCTTGCAGTGCCACTGTCAGCAGGCTGGGCAGTGGCTAAACTCCCAGGTGACTGTGTAGTTGTGCCTTCTGATGGGGTCTCCTGGCTGGATGTGTGCGTCTCCTCCACAGGACAAATTATGAACCATCTCTTTCCTGTATGAAGAACTGCATTACAAGAGTTCAGATGAATAATACCAATGCTTTTATAAGTGAATATGACACATGTGATAGATTTGGCGGAAGGTTCCACTGTAGAAGGAGATTTTTTTTTACCATTCTGCTGATAGACCGGTTGATGTCCTCCAGCATGTGGACTCTGCAGAGCAATAGACAGATGTGTGCTGATATGCAACTTGACATATTGTAATTATATTTATCTTCAATACCTGAGAAAATGCCTCTGTTTGTGACTAATTCTGTGTATAATCATGTGTAATGTATCTGAAATCACATCTATGTGCTCCCCTTACCTCGCCAACTATCCCTTCAGACATCTGGACTTGTTGAGGACTACAACTCAAGGTGGAGGTTCTTTCTCCCTCCATGTCCTCATTCAGCATGTCCTCAGCTTTATCCACAATATCCTTTAACTGGTCAATGAAAATCTCCTTCTCTAACAGTAGAATAAAGCCATTCTCAACCTGTGGGGTTACATTTGTAAAGACATTAAACTGTGTCACAAATATAACCAACAGATTGAAAACAAGAAATCTTAAAAGGAAGAACTAACCATGTAAGTGGCAATTTCTTCTGGAGCATCTCCATCGAGATCAAATTTAAATGTCACCATTTTGTGGTTGTGAGTCTCCAGCTGGCACTCGACCATTTTATCACCAGTGTTGCTAACCTGTGTGGGCAGGGGTTATACTATTTTAATCAGAAACATCAACATTGAAACAAACTGTAATTTTTGTTCACGCAAAATGAAATTATCTCACGTTGAGCATGCTCAGTTTGGGTTTGCTGGTCTTTTCTTGCCGAGAACGTGTGCGGGCAGACTTGCGGTGGTGTTTCCTGGGTTTTCCGTCCCCTTTCCCTCCACTGACCAGGCTTTCATAGCCATCACTTGTTTCTTTGCCAGATGCCACATCAGAGTTGAGACTATAATAAAAGAAAGTTTAACTCCTATGTTGGAAATGCATTTTGATCATGTTAAATTAAAAACAACTGAATCTGTAAAGAAACACACCTTTCATAAATATAAGTGGGTAAAGATACTGGCTTGTCCTGTCGCACATCCTGAGGACAAAAAAAAAGGCGGGTGCAAAACAGGAGCGTGGTAAATATTATTATTATTATTATTAGGGTACTGAAGAGTTCTGAAATTTACACAAATGTTTCAGTATTGTCTGCTATTAACTGAAATTAAATGTTGTTTTTTAAACTTATATAAAGGGACAGATTTCAAGATGGAGGTATGAAAAACAAATGCAGAAAGCTTAAACATGTTTCCACGTTATAACTTGATGCAACTGATACAAGGACATTTTTTAAATTGAAAATGTTTTAACTTTGGCTTTATTCCTACCTCTACACAGGGCTCTTGTTGAAGACTGCTAGATGCAGATGTTGTTTCAAGGTCTTGCTGAGCTGTGGCCAGGCTGGCACATTCAAGCACAGAGATTGCTGTCTGGATGCCAGCAGGCTGCAGAACTGATGCTGCGGTTGAAACTGCAAAAAGAGCTGGAGCTGGAGCAGGAGGGGGGACTGCAGCTTGGACTGGGGCTGGCAGACTAACAGGGACTGGGGCCGACACTAAACCTGGGGCTGAGAACTGGGGTTTACCAGTGGCAGAAGATGTTTCTGAACTTGCAGATGAGATTTTGGGGAGTTCAAAAGTGGAGACAGATGCTGAGCCTGGTGGTTGACCTGGGCCTGAGGTCGAAGCTGATACTCCAATAGGAACTTGATATAGACTTGGGACCTTAACATAGGTTGAAGCTGGAGTTGGATGCATAGCTGCAGCTTGTGCTGGTACTGGTACTGGTGATTGGTTTAGTGCTGGGATCAGAGTTGGAGCTTGTGTAGTGGCTTGGGTTTCAACTTCCACTGAAGCTAAGACTGAGCTTGAGGCTGGGATGGTAGCTGGAACTGGAACTGTGGGAGCTACAGTTACAGCTTCTAGTCCAGCTGCAGTAGTTTCTGCATCTACCCCACTTCCCCAAAGAGAAGTCTGAACAGCAGGTAGGACAGGTTGAACTGGTGCCAAAAGCTGAACATCTCCTGAATTCCCGTGCCGAGCAACTGTCTGTACCTAAAAGAAATAGAACTTTTAGTGAATTTTTCAGCAGTTACCACAAATATTGTTTACCTCTGAATCACCAAATGCATGCCCTGCATGCATTACACCATTGCGTAAGACTTCCAACTTAGTATTACAGGTTTCCTATGACCCAACCATAACAGTGATTGAGTCAAATATTCACCTGGACAGGCTGCTTAGCCAGTTCCTGCTCAGGGTGAGGGGCAGGGTATGGGGGGAGTTGTACCTGGGAGAGAGGTAAGGAATGGGTGGTATGGAAGCTACAAAGATTTAGTTGAGATGTGGGCATCACACCCTGCTGCTGGGACACTGCAGGGGACATGGACATAGCGTGAAGTGAAATAGCTAGTGCCACGTTGGGCATATGCTTAGGTGTGGTCAGTGGGGCCTGAGGGGTGCCTGGAATAGTTATAGAAGGCAAGGCAGTTTAAGGGTTCATTGGAAGGGAGGGACGCTGGGGTAAAGGAGAGAAATATGGGCTAGACACAGAAGGGCCACTGCTGTAGGCAGATGGCAGAGGAGCTGGGGAACAAGGAGAAGAGTTGTGCCCCCCTGTTTTAACAGAAGGATGTGATGGGGGAAACTGGGGAAAAAAGCACAATGGATATAAACTGTACAGTGACAAATAACCGAAAAAAATAACATTTACACTGATCTTTTTCGCATTACTCGACTGTGTATCCTACACTAACTTTAAAAGATGTTTATTTTGTGCTTTTATCACAACACACCTGTGTGCTGATCTGCAGGGGCAGGAGTGGTCGAGCATCAGTGGAGACTGACTGTGAAAAACTGGCAGATATGTCAGGTGAACTCAGGTGAGATGTGGGCTGGTCAGCAGATAACAGCTGAAGACAGAAATCAAACATTTCTTTTTTCTTCTGGGTATTGACACTGCCTATGATAGAAATACAAACTAATTCTCGATTAAACTGACATATTCAGGTGTAAGTGCTCCACTTCAATAAAAGCAGTGTGCTCGGTACTGTGCAGTAGGTACACTTTACTGCATTATTTGACTCAACTTCTCTGTGGGGTTTGTATCCACAGTAAGATTAGGAGAGATGATAATGCTACCTGAGGCAAGACAGCCACTGGTGGGAGAGGGTACTAAAGTCAGGGAAGACATGACACCATGGCAAAGACATGAAAAGCCATTCATATAGACATCCAAACATACATATACAGTATATGACGTTGTTGATGTTGTTGTTGCCCAGTTCTACTGTTTTTGCATATCAGTACTGCTGTTGCCAGTGCCTTTCACAATTAGATGCATGCAGTACCTGCTCCTGGCTGGGCTGGACAGTATGGTGTGACTGTAGAGACGGGGCTGCAGCCAAGAAGCTCTGTGTTGAATGTCTGCTTTGCTGCACAGTAGGGGCTGCAGTAGCTGGAGCCGAAACTATCTGCCATAAACACATAAGAGAGATTGCAATTACTGGACCCTGCTTTTTAGGCATAGTATGATAATCAACAGAACATTATGCATATTTGCTACAACTAATCAAGCTCAAGATTAAAATGTCTGTCAAAGCAGGGGTGGTCATAAGACATAAAAAAAAGGGATGATTATAGCCGGAAAGATTCAATAAGATGAGCTGAAATAGAACATTACAGCATTGAACTGTCATCAACCACCGAACTGTGTTCACTATCATACACTCATTTTGTACACTGTCACACCCTCATCTGACCTCATCTGAATCTTAGATTAAATTAAACTGCGTATTAAGCATAAGCAGGGACTGGATGCTGTACTGGAAAGGCCAGAGGAACAAAGCAGCTGGCAGAATCATGCTACCGCAGGGTGGAGCTGTGGCAGCATTTGGCCTAAATGAAGTCTCCTGCACTAACCTACCAGTGGATCTGGTTTGCCTTTGCTGTCATTTGATGATAACAGCAGTTTCCTGTCCAGATTTGGGCTACAGAAAAATGGAACATCCAGGCTCTGACTCTTGTCTCTTTGCCCAGCTACTGAAGAGGTAGTTCCCCCAAGCTCCCCATGGCTGTGCATGAGATGTGCATTAGTTCCTGTCCCAAAGAGGGTGGGAGAACTGGTCCTGCGACTGACAATGTGAAGGAGACAGTGGTTCAGAAGAGCAAGATCTCCACTTTCATACAAACTCATAGGGAGTCCAATTTGTGAGGGCGAGGAAAGAGGTGAAGTTGAAGTAAATGATCCTTTTTGCCTGTTTGATGATGGAGGAGAGTGTGAGGCCAGGAGAGAAGGTAGACTGTCTAGAGAATACCTTGACATATGAGGAGATGTAGGTGAGCCTGGTTTAGAGACTGGAGTAATCTGGGTAGATGTGGAGAAAGAGCATGTGTGTGTGTGTCCTAGAGATCCACCTCCCTTTCTCCTATCTCTCAGGAGAACCGACATGCAAGCCTTCCAGTGGCGATGAGTCTGTAGGCTGCGAGTGACACTCAGACGGCGCTCTGAGGGAGGTTGTAAATTACTGGGAAGACGAGGTGAATTGAAATGGCTTGCTGAGTCATGATGAGAGTGCTGATAGGAGGACAAGTGAGGTGATAGTGATGAATTCAGAGCAGAGTCAAAGTATAAGCAGTCCCTGGCATGCACAGATCTCTCTGTGCTCCTTGTTGAAGCCAGATACTGTGGTGGACATAGGCACGGGCCTGTGTTCACTGTCTGAGTGAGAGAATGTTTCCTGCACTGTAACATCTCAACCATAGAGGTGCTTCCATGTCTAAAACACACTTTGCTCTGAGTGAAGAGTAGGTTGTCATTGACTACAAAGGGATCACTGTAGTGACGCTGATTAGTTACCATTGTAATAAAAAAAAAGAAAGAAAATAAAAATATTATTTCAGAAAGATAAATAAAAATTTAGGAAAGTTGCCACAGAAACTTTAAATGCCTTACTCACAGACTGATAAGGCCCTTGCTGCAGTTGTGCCGCAGATTGTTGATAGCTCCCAGGATGTAGCTGACCTGTAGTTTGCTGGTAGGCTCCCTGGTGTAACTGTGTGGATGCTTGCGTGTAGTTTTCGTTTGAGCCTTGTGCCGTGGGTTGCTGGTAGGACCCCTGTTGGTGTGAGTCAGCCTGTGCTGGAGGACTGTAGATCACTTGGGCTGCAGAAATGGGCTCTGAAAGTGACTGGTAGGGGCCATTTTGCTGATTGTTTGGATCTTCTATCTGCATGGTAGAGCTCACTTCACTGTCAGCTGTAATAACAGAGTGATTAAACATTATAATTCACTGTGGTGTCCTGTGCAGAAAGGACAGTCACTGAAGGACAGGAGAAGACAGAGGAGTTGCATCTCAATAAAATGCAAAAGATAACACATGTAATCAGTTGCTGCAGTGACTTTTTCTGTTTCTTTCTTACAGATACAAATCATCCATTTTAAGTCATTAAGTTTTACTTTTTCTAATCAGTGTAATTACCTGTGAAACAATTCTTAGCAGGGGTTAGATATATTATAAGAGATTGAGGTTCTGTAATATAATAATTCTAATTAAAGTTCTCACATGTGGTAGATGTGGTAGCTGGCACCATGCAGATCAGGGTCTGCTGCTCCACTTCGTGGTCCTCATAATCTGTCGTAGCTAATGTGGTTCCCAGTGGTATACCAGTACCGGGTACCTGGAGTAGGTTCTGTTGCGTTTTTTTTATAGCTGCCTCACCATTTCCGGGTGAGACAGTTCTCTCTCTCCTCCATTTAATGAGAGCAACGCGGTCCCGGATGGACTTCCCAACTATCTTCACATCAAAATCCAGAAAAAAGCCTGAATCCACCTACAGGACACAGGTAAAGATACTCTGAGCAGTTCAGAATGAAACAAGGCAAAGTCCTTCAACACCAGTGATAAATGAATATACTGTGTCTACATTCAGTTGTTCCACCAAACAACAAAGAATTGCTTTGCCCTGTTTTTAAGTTTAAGTTTGCATGGAAGAGCAAAGATCAACTCCAGTTTCAATCAATACAGTACGTGCCTCAAGCATATATATTTCAGACACTACATTATAGACCACTGACCAACTCCCAGATACATAGCACATAATTAAAAGTACCCATAATGTTGTGCTTCAAAATAAGAGGAAAATCAGCTACATAGCACAGGCAAAAATGAGAACCTTTTGATTCAAAAAAATTGAAGCCATGGTTTTACAATGAGTATTGTTGCTATGGTAACCTGCAGCTTAATTTTGCAATTTCTTTTCCTGCACCGATTTAACAGTGCTTTTGTAGTGCTGAAAGGTTTTAACAGACAACTGCCAACCAGTCAAAAATAATCCTTTTTATGGCTGTGACTGAGCGGAGCCTGTGGAATCCAGAGTACAGTCTGGCAGTGCCAGCATCAAAGACAAAGCAAAGACATTCAACTCAGACTGAAGGAATGGGAATTGATCCTTTTCTTAGGTGCACCTGGTTAGCCTGGTGTCAGACTTGCTCGATAAAACAATAGTAAAATAAAATGATACAAATGAAGCAGCTCACAGAAAACGTCCAGCTCTGTAACTATTGTCAATGTATATTCACCAAATACAGTAATAAAAATATTTCTTTACCATTTCTTGGGCGACAACCTCTGGGATGTCATTCACCAAATCAAAGGTAAACTCAATGGCTCCTGTGTCCTTGTATTTCCCCTTCAGCTTTTTAGGATCCTCGACCCACAACTTTAGAGCAATAGATGATTTCTTCCCATCATCTTCTTCATTGAGCTCCACTCTCACGCCTGTATCCTCTGCAAAGAAGGCATGATTCAGCAGATCCTTGATGGAGTACCTGCAGGAAATACATAGACCAGATACTGATCTGCACTGCAAGAGGCTGTGACAGTAAAACCCAATGATGACCCACACACAGAAACACACACTGTGTCTAAACCAAATGTTGGCATTTAGCTCAAAGAATAGAAATGAATGACACAGTGCTAAAGATCAACCCCTACCTAAATACAAAATGCGTCACACAGTCTGAGACATTGTCCACTAACCTTTCTTCCCATTTATGACAGATACACTCCCCTATGATTTCTTTGATTTCTGGGTCACTGACTTTACTGTAGCTGGCAGGTTTCACCCCCTGCAAAAAAAACAAAAAACAACCTGCATTAGCGTTAGCAACAGACAGACACAGGTACTCACATGACTATATAACAGACTATTAAAAATCACAATTACAGCTCTAAAACACTTTATGCTCTTGAAGAGATCTCAGCTATGGTGATTAGTGAGCTACCGCTGTACAGGAAGACTTTGGGGGTGCTGGGATGATTAGATGAGAGATTAGTTATTCACACACAGAAAAAAAATCAAAACATTAATCATATCAGTTATAAAATAAAAATACAATTTAGTGGTTAAAGCATGACGCTGTAACTTTTGAAATATGAAACACATTGACACATCTTTTCTCCTGCAAAATAAACTTTCAATTAAAAAACAAATGCAGCATCACCCCAGTCAGCTCTGTTTTTTATTTCTTAATTTAGTTTAGTTAATGATGTCAAACTTTTTTCAGCTTGCATTTCTGACTAAGTTCACTGACTTTAGGACTCTTGGCCACTTGTACTAATTTACATTTTGGTTACCATTTAGCAATTACGCTAAATGTAGTTTAACTGTAGTTTACCAGTAGTTTAGCCTTTACCATCTTTGCTGTCACCTTGCATTCCCAACTGCTGCTGTACAGCAAATGTTATCGTGCATATAAAAAAAAATCCTACCTTTAAAGTTTTTGCCTTTATTTTTTACATTAAACATTACATTTGGCTTTTTTACATTGATCAATAGGAAAGCACTCTTTCATGTCCAAGACTTAACTTGGACATGAAATAAAGACATCTAGATTGATTAAAGATAAAAAACATGAAATATATGATTGCATATTGATTCACACCCTAAACTCACCTAAATCTTCACTTATATAGGCATTGGTTTTAGTTCAGGGAATTTTAATTCTATTACTGCTGAATCAGTGTCCTGGCCAGAAACTACAGCATAAAAACAAATAAACACTCCAAGAAACTGTGAAAAGGTTTAAGCACTCTTAAAGTACAACTACATTGATCGTAAGAAATGGAAGGATTACAGCACATGCATAAATCTGCCAAGAGCTGGCTGTCCTCAAAAACTGAGTGACCGTAGAAGAGTGGCAAAGAGACAAAAAGCGTTTGCCAGAAGACCTGTGGGAGGTTTCGTGTTTTAATGAGCTTTTGGGACACAATATTAGAAAGATTCTAAGACTTATCTTTGCTTTAGCTAAAATGTGTTTGTAAGGTATTCTGGGTACTCATACAAGTGTCTCATGCTGAAACACTAACAGCAGAGTTTAAAAGCTCTGAAACTCAACTCACACTGGTGACTTTGCGGTAGATCTGTGCAGCATTTTGACACTCAGAGTAAGGGTATTCTGAGGTGGCCATCTCAAGCATACACATCCCAAAGGCATAGACATCTACAGACTCATCATAGTGCTCTTCATACATCTCTGGGGCCATGAACTCTGGAGTGCCTGGAGAATTGATACAGGAGACAGTGATAAATTATGAACTCACACACAGTTATCAGTATTTCATCCAATTTCAGTGGGATCAATAACAGCATCAGGGACTGAAATTCAATATTAACACCAAATGGCAGATACAATTGGCAGACACAATTAGAAGCAGGCTGGTGAGTCATGCAGTTACAATAGGGGACAAGTTCTCCATGTCAGCATGATAACATGTTAAAATAAATACTTAATACTTTAATTAAAAGACTTTAAAAAACTTGTTTTGCCAACACGATAATGACTAACCAATAACACTTTTGGCGAAAGAGGCCCTCTTCAGTGTTGCCAAGCCCAGATCTCCAATTTTGACAGAACCAGTTGGACCAGTAATGAAAATGTTGTCACACTTAAGGTCTCTGTGGATGATTGGAGGAGTCCTCGTGTGCAGGAAGTGGAGGCCTTTAAGAATCTGTCTGCACCAGCTCCTAAGAACTTTAGGCTTCATTACCTTAAACCGCTTCAAATACCTGTAGGAGGATTAAAAAATACCACTGTAGAGATAGTCCAGTTGACCCTATGTATTCACATTTGCTTTTCTAATGACTGGGAGTTGCAAACTGACATATTGTACCCACTGTGTTGATAAAATGCTTCTAGTTATGCCTTGCTCTGGTGTTTATTGTTATTACTGGTGAACACACAGTTAATATATTGAATATGTTAAATTGTGACTGCCTGAAAACATGTTCCATTTTGTGTCACATACTGTATTTTGAAATGTTTTATGTTCATAAAACTTTGAAAAACAATGCTAGAATCCCAACTATTCCTTTCTGTAACAAGAACAATACCTTAAATTTCAGTCTCTGCATAGTCCAGCTTCAGATTTACTTTGTTGTCTTCACTTGGTGTAATACATGATACATGTTTTAAAATTATTTCGATAAGGTTGCTTTTAAACTGACAACTAGAAACAGACTAACATTCAGCAATCAGTTGTTTTACAGTCAGGTAGAAAGCAGAATATGAGATTAGCTGTTATCAAGATATCTCAACTTATCAAGAAACAATTATAGAAAATCTTTTTTAATTTTAAGATGCTTACGTTTTTAGTGTCCCTGAGGTCATTAGCTCTGTTACAAGAACAATACACTTCTTCCCTTTCACTGGTGATTCCCAGAAGTCATAAAATCGCACAATGTTGGGATGCTGCAGAGCCTTTAGCATCTCTGCCTCCTCTTTGAATCTCTGTCTCTCAGCTTTGGATAGTTTTCGCTCCTGGGGAGAATGGAGAAATACAAATCATTTTTACTCCAGTTTTCTGAAGCCTTAAGAGAGGAAAGGGTCAAGCAGTGAAACATTTTTTAAAATTTAACAAGTTAAATAGAAAAGTGGAGGACAAAAGAGGGACAGAATCATCATCATCATTTTAGAGGTTTTTCTTATGAGAAAAATTCAAATGAGTTTCAAAATGAGTTTTCAACTTTTTAGAAAAAAATGCGGTGTTGCTCCAGGAAAGGGCCTCTAACAGAATTCCCTGTGACTTTTGTTTAGAGTGAACACAACCTTGGCATTTTGATTGGTTTACATAGAGGTCTAAATCCTGTACACTTCTTAATACCAGTGTTTACAGCATAAAACACGTGACATTACAAAACACCCATTTTACGGACTGATGTATAAAGGTCTTGCAGAGGCAGATACATCTGTCACAACAGATAAACATGAAACAGTTTTAATATGTAAAGGTCAAATGGAACAAACACAAACATCAACTTTACTACACAATGCTGGAAATAAATTGTTTTTCATAATAAAGCCTAAAACACCAAAAAAAATTGTATGTTTGATAATTACTGTGTATAATTCTTTACATCAAACCAGATTGTAAATGTGAATCTGTGTATATTGGATCAATATTTTGGCCCCTGCATTACCCGAAGTGTTGTATAAATAGACAAACAGCTGACACTGAACATCCTTTACATTTCTGTTTCTCTCCAGTCAGCATGACTGAAACAACTTGCAGTTACAGCCACAACAAATGCTAGATGACCTTCTGCTGTCTTCGCAGAAAAGTTTAAATGGGAAAAAACTGGGTGCCTTTAGTGTTTAGGAAGCATATAAACTACTGTATATATGTTGCCATTGATTACTGACTGATGGGAATGCATTTTAGATTACACGCAGCACTGTGGGGTATACATCATGATCGGGATTCTTCCTGAAATCCTTCTGTCCATATAGTCCGATTTTCTGGAAGTTTACAAACAGATCATTAAAGATTCTACTGTATGCAGAGATGAGGGTGTGGCACTTAAAGCAGGATCTGCTTAGCTCAGGCTTTATTTTGCAAAATAATAACTACATTAACATGGAGTGAGGACACTACTCTGCAATTACAATAAAGACAGAACTATCATTTTGTTTTGATCAAATAATACACATCTTATATGCTGCTACTAGCAGAACCCACTCTTTCCCTCCCTCTCCTCTCTTTCTTTCTTGGTGCAGAGGGCTGCAGATTTATTTCCCAGATGCATCGGTATGGTAAAACCACAGGGGTATAAATCCATGTGTAGTATTCATTACTAAACTATCAAACAAGACAAACAATAACAGTGAGACTTATCTTAAAGTGGCAAACAGTTTTGGTATTTCACTTAATGATGCTGCATAATTTCTTAAATTCAGAAAAACAACACGCTCAGCAAATGTTTGATCATCATTCAACCTACTGAACATCAGGCCTCAGTTCCTCTTCAAATCTGATTTATAAATCTTTCTGAGTATCCAGTTCTCTGCTGTCTCATTCTTAGTTTTATCCTCAAACACACTCACACACACGCACACACACAATATACAGTAAAAGTATAGCCTCTGATTTACAGCAGCAATTTGTGAGCGAGCCATACAGGCACAACAGCTCTGAAGGGCAAGGCCTTATCTCCAGGGACAGAACAGTTGAATCATCACTACGTAGATCTCCCCTAAGAACCTGCTCAGACACCACACACACAAATACACACACATATTCACAAAGAGTAAAACTTCTGCAGAGATCATAATTCATGATATACACCTTTATATGAGCCACATCATATACGCTACTTTTATTCAACACAGGTTACACAAGTGGACCCACAGCCTAAACCTAGAGTGTCGTCAGCTTCCTACTTTGCATTAGTCTTCACCCTGCTCAGGACTGTCTCACCCACTGCATGTCTCCATTGCAGTGCCCAACACTATTACCCTGCACACAATCAATTGGGGGCTGGCTTTGTTGAGGTCAAGAAAGATTGATTGAGGCTTCACATCCAAATAAGTCTCATTTTATGTATATTAACATCAAACTACATCAAACAGAGAAACAAACTAATTCCAGTTCTGTCCCCTGCTGTGCTTGAATCTAGACCTGTGTAGCTGCCAATGGGAGCTGTGAGATAAGCACAATAAAATAGTGATTTAATTCTGTGTCTGAACCTAATTGAGATGGGCTCTGATTTTTATTACTTATTCCCTCACGTCTCACAGGGTGAACCTGGATTTAGCCTCACAAACTTTATTCCTATTATGGTAATTTAATGTAAATTAAAGGCTCATAAAATTATGTTCAGACGCTGACTCAGTCTGAACTGGCTTGATTATTGGCCCCTGCAAAACATCTAATCCCTTCACCTGTCAGTGATCTGACTTTTTCAATACATTTGATTATTTGAAAAACAACTAATGATTAAAAACTACTAATCACTTTTTGCTAACTCAGAATGGTACTTTAAACATTCTAAAGAGCAATAAAGTCAAACTACTGTATAGCAAATAACTGATAATCTGTTACACCTATGGCTGCCACAAACAGTTGCCACGAAAGTTTAAACATATACAGAAACTTCAAAACAGAGAGAAACGTGTTGTGCATGTCACCACAGTATATGAAACTGTGCATCTGTTTTATCTCAGATTATCTATCAGAGTATAAAGTAATTCTCAGGCTAGAACATCTTGCCACAGATTGAGCCCCGAAAGGCCAACCACCGTCTAAAGTTCTGTCTGCAGGTTAATCTGTACATCACATGGGTTGTGTCTAAAGTGATCATTAGATTACCACATACACAGAATAGTGATACAGCAAGCTGTCTTTGCTGTGAGGTTATGTGTTCGCTGTATATTACCCCCGGCTAATTTAGGTCTGAAATGATGAATTATTTAGTTGTCACTGTTTATGGGCTAAACAGATGCAAGAACAGTACCCAGAAGACAAAGAAAAAACAGTCTTACCTGTAATTTCTTTGCAAAGTACTGACATGCATCTCAGAACCCTGACACATATTAGCTTTAAACCTGATGAAAACATTTAGACAAGAATTATGTGAGAAAGCTGGTGTGATGTGGCCAAATGCTACATGGGTAACGGTCTCTTCATTTTCAGTCTGCAATGTAACAATACTCTTAAAGATACTCTTCCTCCTTTCCCAGTGAAACCAAACATAAACAATGGTGCATTGACAGAAATCAAGATGAAAACAAAACACATATTGTGCACAACACAGCACTTCAGCTATATGAGCTTGGAAGAGTAAGAGTAAATATGTGACATAAAGGCCTGAACCTCCCACTCAGACATTATCTGAAAATATCTGAATGAAGTGTGGCTGCAGCTATGAAAAACAATGACACACATGAGTCATCAACCGCTGAAAATAATCCACAGGCCCTTTGTTGAGAGTCTGTTAATTAAAATCTTATGCGTGCTTGGGTGATCAGTGAACCCACCTGGAGTTCACACCACGCGACTTCGACCCAGGTGTCGGTGTCAAGACCTTTATAGACGGTTTTAAAGGAACCTCTTCCCAGCTCAATGTCAAACTTGAGGAAGCGCCCCCCAGGTGATGTGGACACAGCCTTCATCCCGGGCTCCTCTTCGTTCTCGTCACTTCCTGCTTTACCTGTGACATCCGAAGGCACAACCTCTGCCCTGGGCTCGGTATCTCCCCGGTCTCCCTTCTCCTCATCGCCATTGATGCTCTCTATAGCGCTGCCCTTCTGTACCACCTGGCCCTCAGTGTTGGGGTTCTCCTGGAGGCCCAGACGGGTTCCCTGCAGAACCCGGGTTCGAGTCCGATCGACGATGCTCCGCAGATCAATGTTGAGCACGGGTGTGCTGGTAAATAAATCCGGAGTTTCCACCGCCTGCTCCTCGGAGTCTGACACCCACAGACTCCGCCGGATGAACCTCTGGCGGACCAGTGTCCGGTAATCCGTGGATGGGTACGCGCTGGGGTCACTCGCCCCTCGAAGAGCTGCGTTTTGTATGCTGACATTGTGGTCTGTCCCGTTCTCATAAACAGGCCTACACGCATTTGCATTAATGTCCGAGTCTAAATTGGGTGCTGAGGAAAATGTGGATCCCAGTGGCGGATCTTTGCTTGAATCGTCCGCCGAATCCATCCCCGGCGAATTGTTAAACACTTACCGGCGGCATCGCGTTGGGAGCTTGATGTGCATGCCTCCCCCGGTGGTGGGAGAGTTTGCTGCCTACTTGCAACACTCGCATGCAGTGACGCAGTTCGCCAGCTTAGAGTATATGGCCTTATGCCTTGATTTTGTTTAGGAGACGGGACATCCTGTCCAGCTCGCAGGATGCGTGCATTGCTCCTTGCCTCCTCTCGCCGCAGACCACCTTGCTGCAGTACAGCACAGAGCAATTCGGGATAACCTGATGTCACTGACAACTTAACCTATAAGCTCATGAAAAACTGTTTTCTGCACGTTGCACAGGGTCCCCGCTCCAGTGCAAAGACTACAATAAAATGCTGTTTGTTCCGCAGACAGGTCACTGGCCTACCGTGGGTAGGCGAGGGTGTTTCGGCTGTGGTGCACACACTAATCCCTCCAAAGACACATCACGGTAAGTCTACTAAGACCAAGAGCGCAGCTGTCATCCCCTGCGAACCCTCATCGAGAGATTTGGTTGATGCGAATACATAGGCGAACAGTTGTTCTCAGTGAAAAACTGAATCAGCCCCAAGTGTGACCTCAGCATCCCCGCATTTTTACATTAAGTAGATAGCACATAGGCTACTTTTTCTTCCTAGGATGTTGTTCTGAAGCGGAGGACAGGATGGACACAAGCGCTTATCAGATTATGTTCACTGCGGCACAGTTTCCCTCCGCTTGGAGCAGGCGCCTCTCAGCGATGTCTCGTCCCTCTGATACGAACGTTGACTTCTTAAATGTAATTTCTTTCAGCTTTGGAAAAAAACTAAGTATTTCAGGGCACAACCCACGCCCCTAGCAACAAACACGTATCCAATACCTCGACACGCTTTAAGGCGGCACCCTCAGCCTCCCCTGACACAGGCTGCGTGGACACCATTGTCCGCCCTCACCGTGACGCGCTAAACCTCCAATGGCAAGATGAATGTTAAAGCCTGCCAGCCAAAGGGGACGCTGCTGGGAAATATGGACTGTCGGATGAGACACTCCGGACCCCATCTTATCCGGTGCTGGAAAATGAGACCTCCCTCAGGATTTAAAATATGAGCGTGCGTTTTCCGGAAATATCTTTCTCAAGAAATATTATACAGATTTTTTGAATGTGTTTTGAAATAATTTTAGAATTTGTCCGCGGTATTTTTCCAATATGATAAAATAATTATTAATAATTTTTCAATATTACAATTTTCCCAGTTTTTTACCTAGTATTCATTACTTGTGTTTTCCTCACATTGGCAAACATTTGATCACACATTAATGGCAGCTCTCATTACTCATCAGCTGGGCAGTGCCGGTCCGAGCCCGGTATAAATTGGGAAGGGTTGCGTCAGGTGCCAAATCAACATGCGGACAAATGATCCGCTGTGGCGACCTTGAACTCACGGGATAAGCCCAAAAGACATTAATATAATAATAATAATAATAATAATAATAATAATAATAATAATAATAATAATAATAAACAAATAAACAAAGACGTCAATAAGACGACAGAGACCAGATTCAAATTGTGTCGCATAAACCCACTTTGTGCTGACCTTCATATGCGATTCTCATGTAATTTGCTGATTTCCATTCAGAGTTGACCTATGTCACTAATTACAGTGTAGAGTGCAACTTTATATCTCCTCTCCGAAATGTACTAAATGTGAAGTACATACACATAAAGTTGCCATTTTTGCATGGTAAATATAAGATGATAACGTGAAGTGATGGTAACCTAAGGACAGGAACAGAGACGTCAAAATATTCAAGTAGTCGATAGGCCGAAGAGCGGCTTAAAGGCATACCTCTGTGGGGCCAGCTTTGACAAATAAACTTGTCCAGATCACGAGGCACATAAGAGGAAATAGCTGGTGGGTGGGGTCAGGGATTGGGCGGCCACTTCATATACTAAGAAATTGTGTATGTGACTGTTAAAGTGGCATCTGGCCTCCTATTCATTGGGTCATCCTATTCATGCTGTCACACACGGTATGGTCTTAAAGGATATGACAATGTAAATAGGTATGTAACTTCACTCTTCAACTCAAATGTCTCCAGGAGCAGGCATGTACAGGCTCAAAAATAATCATATCAGCCTCCGGCCCCTCCCTGCAGCTTATCTTATGATTATAAATTAACGTATATTCTTCAGCACAAGGGCAAATGCCCGAATATGACTTGAATTAAACAAATAATAATAAATAATAATACATTTTTGTCACGCTTCAATTTTGTAGATGCAACCAAGCCAACAATTTCCGCAGGGGAAGTTTTGTCAGCTCAAGTTATTCGGTTCTTATGTAATAATTAATACGTTTTATAATAAACTGTTATTGTAACATTACAATGGACGCCAATTTTAAACCAAGAGGGTATGTCGATGAAGTGCAATACAAAATGTAAAATTCGACATAATCATCTTTCAACAAATTTCGAAAATTTCAGCCATTATGCGTCTACATCATGTAATAGCGCATTCAGTCACAAGGTGACAGTAGAGTCCAGCCAGTCACTGTGTTTAAACTTGTACAACTACGGGACAAATGAACCGTCAGCTACGTTACGTCAGCATTTCAGTTAACATTAACCCGTAATCACCAGTGTCCCTCTCGCTTTCACACTTGTCCCTAATTAACTGTAAGACACTTTATGATCAAATGATAGGCTCAAAAAATGGGGGATGGAGATCTCGTGAACTTAGAAATCCTCCTTGTCAAATGCACCCCCAACTTCAAGACTGCAAGGTTTTTTTAAGCTGTCAATGAAAAAGCACATATGCAGCAATGTGAGTGGCTCAAATCACACCCAAATTGGAGTCAAACGTGTTATTATAAGCAAATACATTATTAGATTGACTTTGACATGTATAGCCAAATATTTGACCTTCACAAACAGTGTTTGAAGAAATTAATCAAGGAAAGCTGATATAGAAATACTACTTGACAATTAAGTTTAGCCTAATAAAACAGTGATGAGTGTTACTGAGTTTACAAAGCTGTTTGCCTTGCAAATCATTAGTTCGAGATTTTTGCTTTAGCAGTGCGCGCTCCCGCTTGGAGAGCGCAGACCTCTGCAGGCAAAACGGGATAACACAGGCAGTGCAGGGGCGGTAGCTGCTCTCCCCTGCTGTCGTCACGGCTCTTTGTAGGCAGCCCGTGTCAGACTCCGATTTTCTTTTTCTAGTCCAAACATCACACGAGCAAAAGCTTCGGAATTTAAAGCGCTTTGTTTAAGGATGGCTACGGAAAACTTGGAAATGAACGGCGGGGCTGACCAAGGCGGCGAGCCGGAGGTAGGGCAGCGCTGGTGCCTTTTAGAAAGCACAGAAAACAGCTTCTGGTTCACTGCGTTTAATCGTTAACATCCCGGTCAGACTCACCCAAGGTTCATTTCCCACAGAGAGACTGATAGTAACAACTACTCTTCGGATACGCGGCGAGTGTGTTAATCTGCTGTATGTCCATTCATTTGTCCCCTCTCTGTCCAGCCAGGCATCATCATTGTCTATCATACAACACAACCCAACAAGTGTCTTTTCAACTATGTTAAAGTTATTAAGATAAACCTTTTGGCAGCGAAACCTTGAATTAGTGAAAATATCTTATTTTTACTAATTTACAAAGAGACTTCTGTTTGACACTTGAGAAGAGTTCTCCTCTGTTGTTACCCACGAAGGCTCAGTTTACACGTAAGGACAGATGATACACTGAAAACATGAGCAGAGTGCAGTCATTGGCCTGGAAATGAATCCGAGTGAGTCAACTGAGTCAAGAAACGATTTGACCCAGTGGGTTAAAATCTTTGGAAATTTCACTTTCAAGAATGTAAATGTTCCCTTTAGAGGCGAAGGCTAAAAATGTAGTTAGTTAGTTAAGTAGAAGTATCTTCAAATAATTTATTCAAGTTGAAGTACTCGGTACAAGCTAAACAATGTTCTTTGAGTAGTGCTCTACTAACAAACATGAGGTAATGAATATTTTCAACACAATCTTATTCCTGTTTATATTGGGAAGTGTCTGTACTTTTGGAGCACAGGGTTTCCCCCAAACATCACATTTTTATGTACATAATGCATAACAATTAATTATTTATTTATTAACAATATTAACTACTGCCAAAGTTGATTTTAAACGGTAAACTGTTGACGTATGCATTGACTAATAGACCTTCTTTCTTATACCATCGGGTTTTGGCACAGGGCCTTTATCAGGGCAGCCCTAATGATGAAGAAGATTCCTTCATTAGTCAACCAGTGTTGCCGAGTCCTTTTAATCTCTGGACTCACACTGCTTGATCACTTTGTTGACTTGTGAAGTAACAACAGCACCTCGCCTACATTTTAAATTTATCCAAACGTTTGCTGGCAAGTAGTATAAAACTTACAACCAACTTTAAACTGGGAAGTGGACTCTAAAATGGAAAATTACATAGGAAGCAGCCTGTACAGTAAAAATCCGATCTTGTGTAACCATGGTAACTATAGGTTAATTGATACAGAGTGAAACAACGTTTTCTCCATTGAAGTAACAGATACAGTGCTGCTGCCTGCTGTTCCTCAACAATTTGCCACAATTTTAGTAGTAGCATTGTAGAAGTATTTCAATATGTTCTTCAGTCTTGTTTAAAGCTTTTAACTTGTTCAGATATTTGCTTTGCTTTTGTTTTTATATTCCTGACACACAAAAAGGAAGGAAATTCACTCACCGACATGACCTCTTCTTGGAAAAATGTTGATAGGGCATGAAACTCTACTTTTTAACTTCCCTAAAACTACATATCTCATATTTTGTTTTATTTATTTTAAAAAATGACATTGGATATTTAAAAATAATCTATTAATGGGCATTTGTGATCTCTTGTAAGACACATCACTACACAGTAAGTGTCCTCACCCACTTCTTCAGTGTATTTGGGTGGAGGACATTTCAGCCTACTTGTGTTTACTGTATGATGTATGAACCAGCACATAGGTCATACCAGTTCAGTGACCTTTCAAGTAATACCCAATGTTCCTATTTTAACCACAGAGCAATTTCATTTTCACTATGATTTTATATAGAAAAAGCAAGAGGGTTGCAGTGTGTTTTTGTCACCATACAGATCATGATCATGATCTATTTCTTATGTATTAATTTTTTTTAAAGAGTCGACATCAATTGTTAACAAAACTCAAATGGTTAAACTAAAAAAGGGAAAAAACCATAAACAACGTGAGACTCAAACTTCAGATAAATAGTATTTCTGAATACTTATCCTACAGTATAATGCAGTAAATCAGTACTACATCAGAAACAGGTGGTGCTAATTTTGAACAGCTTAGAGATGATTTTAGATCAAAATTTTGCTTTATTGCTTGTTTTGTATCTCACTTGTAACTCACTTTGGATAAAGGCATAAGTGACTAAATGACAAATGTAATAATTTTGACATTTATTATGATACTTTCTATGAAAAGAATCCCTGCTTGCATTTGTGCAAAGTGGGATATTTTATTGTCTGTAAAATCCCCATGTATGTTTGGCTAAAAAGGGGGTAATGTACTTTTCAATATGAAATACCATATCACACCATTTCCAGCAAAGTATTATATTAAAGTAACTTTTTAAATATCATGTGTATCCAGGTACTATCAGAAGTATTTCCTGTAGTTAAATGAGGGCTGGCTAGAAGAGTGAGCACATGTAAAGACACATTACTGATTACTGATTACAAAAATTATTTACTCAAATGTATATTTTTAATGTTATTGATATCAACCACAACATGACAATTGAAGAAAAAAAGTTAATGGTACAAATAGAATTCTTCACTGACCTAGCTGCCAGTGGGTCAGGTATGGTATTTCTAATGGGCTTTGTATTTGTGTTCAGGTTCCACTGCGAGGCCGGTTAAGAAGGCAACCAGGACCCCTGAACATGAACCACTATGCCAATAAGAAAAGTGCTGCAGAAAGCATGCTGGATGTGGCTCTGCTAATGGCAAATGCCTCCCAGCTGAAGGCTGTGATGGAGCAAGGACCAAACTTCAACTTCTATGTGCCCCTTATTACTCTCATCAGCATCTCTCTGATGCTACAAATTGTAGTTGGAGTAATGCTCATCTTTATTGGTATGTTTGGAGGAGTATACACTGACTGGCCTGTACAATGAAATGCAATCCATTAAAGCCGCGCTGCCATGAATTCTACTTTTATAATGTTATGTTTTCTGTTTTTAAGTTGAAACTGTCAGAAAGTTGATAATTCTACTCTCTGTTTATTATTGAGGTCATAGCGGGTGATGGAGTTGTACTGGAGTGCATCTTAAGAAGAGGTGGTTATAAACTTTTGGAACCTTTGTTCATTTTAAATATTGTGGCCAAAACTTTAGAACCACCTCTTAAAATGTAAAAGCTAAGAAATAATATATAATAACAGTTTAAAAGTAGAATTCATGCCCAAGCTGCTTTATTGGATTGCATTAGATTGCACAGGTGTACCTTACAACCTGGCCAATGATTTTACTTTATTTGCTTAGAACCATATTCACCATCATTAAGGCATATAAATCTCGTAGCACACTCAATGTTTTTTTTAATTATTTAATATTTAAATTATTTGTATTGGTTTGTTAAAATAGAATTGCTGAGCCTTGCAGTAAAGTTTCTCACCCTCAACATCAATATACTTTACCTTTCCCCTCATGTCAGATGCTGTTAAATCATATCATAATCTTCATTAATAATTACTTCAGTGCTCGCTTCTGACGACTTGAGGTCTTCTCCACTGACGAAATATCTTCATGTGTCTTTTTCCTCCTCATCAGTTAAGTGGAATCTAAATGATGAAAGCATGCACTACAAGCTGAATGTCATGGAAAATGTCACCACAGCCTTCGTCTTCGTCATAGTTGTAGTCAATGTCTTCATCACAGCCTTCGGTGTCCAGCAGCCCAGCCCGAAGGCTTGATCACTTTTTACATGGCTCCCCATGCCTACTGGTGGACTAAAAGTGGACCTCTGCATTATTATACCAAATGGAAGGATATTTATTCACCAAATTAAATGGCAGGTGCATTTACAACATTCCAGGATTGAGAAGACCCAACATATGGATCAAGTGACATTGTCTCCTGTGTATGTATTTCAGAGGTCTTCTTCTTCTCTAACCACATCTTTGGAGAAATATATAAACAGTTTCTGATTTATTTGGCAGTTTTTTTACCTTTTATGATGCTCCAGTTCTTGATGCAAATGTCATATATATGTCATAAATCATATTAGGCGCACCATACTGTGTGTCAGTCACTTATTGTGACAATTTTGAATGTTTCCTGGAAAAACAATATATTTTGAAGTTTCAAAAAAGTTTCAATCTTAGCATAAACTCGATGTATGCCTATGTTTAGAACATTCACCAAAGCATAATCCTAATTGAATTCTTATTAATAAATGCAACAGGAATCATCTTAGTCTACTGCTGCATGACGCAGTACAATGATATAAGAGTTTATAATTAGGGAAATACTGTACTGTACTGTTTACAACGTTTCCAACCTCCAATCACAATTTATTTAGTGGACCTTATATCCTTTGTTTTTACTGACCTTACAAAGTCTATTGTTAAGGTTTAAACTCATTTAACATTTAACACATGTACAGAGTACATACACATGTATGTACTCTGTACATGTTTGTAGATTTGACTATTTAGTGTACAGGTATTTGTTTCAAGGTTTTTAATCACATTTTTAATAAGACCAAACACGTATTACTTTTTACAGTGTGTTCTTTTGTTACACACCATGACTACTATTTTACATAAAATTTCTAAATAAAACTTTAAAATGGGGCATTTTGCTGATTATTATTAATGTTATGCATATTTTTTTTGTACAAATATACAATTTCAAAGATACAAATTCTGGCACTTTTAAAGTTAGGTACACACAAATTGTGAAACTGCAAGGCACCTGAACCTCAATCACTAGAAATTAATTGACCACATTTGACCACAAATGAAACAGCTCCACAGAGTCGTTGAGTACAAACAGACAGAAGGTAACAAGTAGTCGTCAGATATACGGCGAGCATGTTAAGCTGCTGTATCTCCATTCATCTGTCCCCTCTCTGTCCAGCCAGGCATCCTCATTGTCTATCATACAACACAACCCAACAAGTGTCCTTGACATGAACAAAAATTATTTACTGAAATGTATATTTTTAATGTTATTGATATCAACCACAACATGACAATTGAAGAAAAATGTTAATGGTACATATGTAATTCTTCATTGATCTGGCTGCAAGTGGGTCATGTAAGGTGGGCTTTGTATGTAAATAAAAAAAACATTTCAAATATGGTAGCCAAAACTTTAGATCCGCCTCTTAAAAACTTAAAAAAGTAAGAAATAATAAATTATAACAGTTTAAATGTAGAATTCATGCCCAAGCTGCTTTATTGGATTGCATTAGATTGCACAGGTGTACCAAACAGCCTGGCAAGTGATTTACATTATTTGTTTAGGTACATCACTTCACAAGTTTAGAACCTTATTCACTATCATTAGGGCTTAGAAATCTGGCAGCACACACTCAATGTTCATTATATTATTTAACATTAAATTTATTTGTATTGGTTGGTTAAATTAGCAGCACCGTTTCTCACCCTTAACATCAATATGCTTTACCCTTCCCCCTCCTAACTATATCCTTATCTTAGCCAGCCAGAGAATACTGTTGTGGTAGAGAACTGAGTTTAACAAGAGAAACATCTGTCAAGTTGCCACTGCTGTCAGCACTGTGTTCTTCTCTATTTGGAAAACATATTGTGTAAAAACACAGTCTTACTCTCTATCTTACAGAATATCCATTTATGTTCCCATCTCAGACCAGTGATGGGTGTGCAGTTGTGTCAGATGCTGTTCATTCATATCATAATCTTCATTAAAAATTACTTCAGTGCTCCTTTCTGAGGACTTGAGGTCTTTCCTACTGACGAAATATCTTCATGTGTCTTTTTCCTCCTCATCAGTTAATTCAATTCAATTCAATTCAACTTTATTTATATAGCGCCAATTCACAACAAAGTTATCTCAGGGCACTTTACAGAATAAAGTCAACATTATAAAGATGTATAAAGAGAACCCAACAATTCCCCCTGGAGCAAGCCATAGGCAACAGTGGAGAGGAAAAACTCCCTTTAACGGAAGAAACCTCCAGCAGAACCTGGCTCAGGGTGGACGGCCATCTGAATCGACCGGTTGGGGTGAGTGGAAAGGGGAGAGAGAAAAGAACAGAGCAACAGAAAGCAACAACAAAACATCAGGCAGATTGGTAGGACCAGTAGCTGCATGCTGGAAGACACACAGCTTCAAAGCCGGGGGACACCTGCAGAAAGGGACAGAGAGAGGGGAACAGAGGAGGACAAAGACAACTACGGAAGAGAACACACAGAGTTAATGACATACATTGGTGACAATTGCGGGGTGAGAGGAGAGGAGAGATGGTAAAGAGGAGGAAAGGAGCTCAGTGCATTGGGGGGTGGGTCCCCCAGCAGTCTAAGCCTATGGCAGCATAACTATAACTAACTATATGCTTTATTAAAGAAGAAGGTTTTAAGCCTAGACTTAAAAGTAGAGTAGGTGTCTGCTTCCCGAATCTGAACTGGGAGCTGGTTCCACAAGAGAGGAGCTTGATAGCTAAAGGCTCTACCTCCCATTCTACCTTTGGAAATTCTGGGAACCACAAGTAGGCCTGCATTCTGAGAGCGAAGTGGTCTACTGGGATGATATGGTGCTATGAGGTCTTCTATATATGATGGAGCCTGACCATTCAGAGCTTTATATGTAAGAAGCAGGGTTTTAAATTCTATTCTAAATTTAATGGGAAGCCAATGGAGAAAAGCTAGTGAAGGTGAAATATGATCTCTCTTGCTAGTTCCAGTCAGCACTCTTGCTTCTCATTTTGGATTAATTGCAGGCTCTTTAGGGAGTTACTGGGGCATCCTGAAAGTAGGGAATTACAGTAGTCCAACCTAGAAGTAACAAATGCATGGACCAGTTTTTCAGCATCACTTTGAGACAGGATGCTCCTAATTTTGGCAATGTTCCGTATATGTGAGTTAAATATGTGAGTTAAAGGACAGAACTCCAAGGTTCCTTGCAGTAGTACTGGAGGCCAGACTTATGCCATCTAGAGTAACAATATGGTTGGACATCATATCTCTGAGATTTTTGGGCCCAAATACTATGACTTCAGTTTTGTCTGAGTTTAAAAGTAAAACATTTTGGGACATCCAGGCCTTTCTGTCTTGTAGGCATGCTTGAAGCTTTACTAACTGATTATTTTCATCTGGTTCCATAGATAAATATAGCTGGGTATCATCAGCATAACAGTGGAAATTTATGGAGTGTTTTCTAATTATGTTGCCTAAAGGAGACATATATAAAGTAAAAAGTATTGGCTGCTGGACACCTAGTGCAGTTCCCTTAATCCCAATTTCATGTTCCAGTCTCTGTAATAAAATGTTATGATCAATGGTATCAAATGCAGCACTAAGATCTAAGAGAACAAGTATATAGATGAGCCCATTATCTGAGGCCATGAGAAGAAGTAGTGGTTTAATTACAGGCCTGTGGTACATAGCCTGTTTCTAAAGATAGATTGATGATATCTAATATGAACGTATCTATTAAGGGTAAAGCTTCCTTGAACAGTGTAGTTGGAATAGGATCTAGCAGACAGGTTGTTGGTTTAGATGAGGTTAAGTGGAATCTAAATGATGAAAGCATGCACTACATGCTGAACATCATGGAAAATGTCACCACAGCCTTCGTCTTTGTCATAGTCGTAGTCAATGTCTTCATCACAGCCTTCAGTGTCCAGCAGCCCAGCCCGAGGGCTTGATCACTTTTTACATGGCTCCCCATGCCTACTGGTGGACTAAAAGTTCACATTATTATACCAAATGGAAGGATGTTTATTCATCAAATTAAATGGCATTCAGGTGCATTTACAACATTCCAGGATTGAGAAGACCCAACATATGGATCAATTGACATTGTCTCCTGTGTATGTATTTCAGAGGTCTTCTTCTTCTCTAACCATATCTTTGGAGAAATATATAAACAGTGTCTGATTTATTTGGCAGTTTTTTTCCTTTTATGATGCTCCAGATCCTAATGCAAATGTCATAAAACAGACATATCAGGAGCACCAAACTGTGTGTCAGTCACTTATTGTGACAATTTTGAATGTTTCAAGGAAAAACAATATATTTTGAAGTTTCAAAAATGTTTTAATCTTAGCATAAACTTGTATGATGTATGCCTATGCTTAGAACATTCACCAAAGCATAATCCTAATTGAATTCTTATTAATAAATGCAACAGGAATCATCTTATTCTACTGCTGCATGACGCAGTACAATGATATAAGAGTTTATAATTAGGGAAATACTGTACTGTACTGTTTACAATGTTTCCAACCTCCAATCACAATTTATTTAGTGGACCTTATATGCTTTGTTTTTACTGACCTTACAAAGTCTATTGTTAAGGTTTAAACTCATTTACATGTGTATGTACTCTGTACATGTTTGTGGATTTAACTATTTAGTGTATAGGTATTTGTCTCAAGGTTTTTAATCATATTTATTCATAAAATTGTAAATGATCTGCACTTATATAGCACAACTGCGAGATCGGTGGACGACCGCTCTACCTTCCTGCGCCTATGCAATAGGACCAAACATTTATTACCTTTTACAATATGTGCTTTTATTATACCATGACTGCTATTTAAATGAAATTTCAAAATAAAACTTTAGAATGTGACATTTTTCTGTTTATTTTCAATATTATGCAGATTTTTGGTTGTACAAATATACAATTTCAATTATACAAATTCTGTCACTTTTTTTTTTAGCCCCTATTAATTACACTCAAAAAGCCTGAGAAATACCATCAAATATTTTCTTTCCTTTCGGGGTATATACTTAAACACTCTTATAATAAACTAACGTTAAAATAGTCAACAATACAGGATCAGTAACAAGGTTTGGAGCAACATTGAGTTTGCCGATCACATGTAAAACCTTACAGTATTCGATGTGTGTTCAGCACAGGGCTAAAGGAGGCCAAAAGGAAAAGCTAAAGTTTAAACCCTGAAGCTCAACCGGCGGAAAAAAGAAACGGGAAAAAGGCTCATATCCGGTACTAAGGTTCAGGGTGAAAACAAAAGAAACAGCTTTAAGGAGCGTGAACAAAATGTAGGAAGTAACGAAAAAAACATGGTTAGAGATGCCACGAAGTAAGTGGCAGTGCCTTAACCGTATGCGTGTTGCAGGCCACAAGGGCCACTTCCATCCTTGTCAAGGGGAGTGCTAACCTTCTCTCCTTTCATACAACACAATAATGAATGGCAAAGCCGTTCGTTTATGTACAAGAGTTTATACTATTGAGTTTCACTTATGGTTTATGAATTACGTCGTCGAAATGTAACTATCTTACGATTAGTTTTTGTAAGGTTTCCCGAATTGATTCTTCATTATAACCATTCTTTATTCGACGACTGAAATAGTTTCATTTGTTCGTGACACTACCCGAAATGCACTGCGCTAGTAGAACGGATACCATTGGTTGCAAAAACCATGTGATCACACGGTTTACTTTGAATTCGTCTGAAATTAACACAGCACTTTAGCACAGGGTAGCTATTTATTCCTTACTAATATTTTTTGATGTATAAGTATAAACAGCAGAATTTCGGGAAGCTGGCGTGAAACCAACTCAAGCGACAGGCTGCTATATTTGGTGCTGTAGTACTTATTTTGACCGCGAGGTGGAGTTGATAGCCAGTGGTGACTGAGCAGAAAAGGCAGCTTAACTATTTTGAAAACTTAATTTACCTAAATAAATATACATATAACACACTGCACAATTACCTTAAGTGTTTACTTTAAGGCACACCAAACCCAACACCAAAATATACTAATTAATAGGGGCTTGTTCTTTTGTAGTGATATAAAATGTATGACAGTACTGTGTGTGTATGTGTATATAAATATATCTAAATATATATACACATGGACAGACACACATTAATCAAATTTAAAATAAGTTGGGAAGATGTGTAAAACCTAAATAAAAACAATCGTTTGCAGATCTCAGTAGTAATTGCTGTGGAGAAGCATTTGACAACTAATTAGGTTATTTGCAGCAGGTCAGTAACATGACTGCGTATAAAAGGAGCATTTCAGAGAGGCAGAGCCTATGGAATGTAAAGAGAGGCAGAGGTTCACCAAACTGCATCTAAAAATTGTGGAAAAATCAAAAGATTCAGCGAATCAGCAATCTCTGTGCGCAAGGGGACAAGGCTGAAAGGTCAAAACTAGATATCTGTGATCTGAAATTGTTTTTGGAAACCATGGACACTGTTCCATGGACTAAAGGGGAGAGGGACCATCCAACTTGTTATCAGCGGACAGTTCAAAAGCCTGCATCTCTGATGGTATGGGGGTGCATTAGTGCCTATGGCGTGGGCAGCTTACACATCTGGAAAGCCACCATCAATGCTGATAAGCACTGATGCAACTAGAATCCTGTATCAGACAAGTATGGGACAACATTCCTCTCGTAAAACTATAGCAACCAGTTTCCTCACTTCCCAGACAGTTGTTAAAAGAAGAGGCAATGGCACAATGGCAAACATCATCCTCTTCCAACTTTTTTGAGATGTGTTGCTGGCATGAAATTCAAAATAGGCTAATATTTTCCATGAAATGTTAAAATGTATCAGTTTTAACATCTGATATATTGTTTTAGTTCTATTGTGAATAAAATATGGGTTAATGAGATTTGCAAATTAATGCATTGTTTTTATTTAGTTTGTGTATATATAAATACATATACGTCTGTGTGTGTGTCTATATGTATACACACACCCACACACACACTACCTACGATGTACGACTCCACTACCTGCTTTGACAAAACCTTGTAGGATTATCACCTTTTTGACAGTTTTAACCAAAAAACTGAGAATTAAATTGCCCAGGTGATCATAATTCTATGACTATTATGAAATATAGAAGCAAACTGTCAAAGGTGCCAATGGTGTCTGTTTACGATTACAAACAAAATAATAGTGTATATACACTGTGTAAAAATAAGCCCTGAAACCTTGTACAGATATAGTGTGTTGTGCTCGGTACAAGAAGTTTTCATCACAGGAGCTGATGTGAAGGAGTCATCTCCTACTTCTTGAGGCTTTCTTCAGTGTACCATATAAGAACCTCCTGAGCTTTTCTTTTTAGACCCAGAGTAGCTATCCCGAGGGCTTGGCTGCCACCCATAACTTTAGCTTCTACAGAAAAAAATAAAAGATTCTTATCAATATCTGAATATCACAACTGTCATTTGAAACAACATGAAAAAATGGTAACAACTTACCACTGTAGTAATAGAGTAAAGCCATTCCCACAGCAACACTAAAACAACCCAAAAAGAAGAACGGACCTAAAAAGAGATAAACTTCAGAATGTGAATGTAATAAATTATCTGATGTGGTTCTCAGTGTTACATAACTACTCCAGTCCGGAGCCCGGATAAATGTGAGGGTTGCAGCATGAAGGCCTGAACATTTGATCGCGATCGTTTCTTGAATAGTTTGAAAGTCGATATTGCACACAAACAAAGACTCACACTATTTTATTTATATCTTACCTCTGTCATTCATAACATATCTCTGTTTGTAGACACGTGGATATGTGAGTGGATCCAAAGAATCTGGAGACAGAACCACTTACAGTACTTTAAGTGTCCAAACAAAAATGTAGAAAAAACACAAGAATATAGAATTTTGTATATTAAATTCTGGATGTTGATAAAGTATTTAACTTAGATAACCCATTTTATGGAACATGGATATGGAACTTACCTCTGAGCCGGAGCCGTGTGGGCAAACTATAATAGACCTCCTCCACATGCAAGTGAAGAGCCCTGTAAAATTCTCTGCATGCTTCCTCCCCTTTGCTCTGCAGGTTTGTCAGGAGTTCACCCAGTCGAACACTAGTAGGTACATCCAACTTTCTGAACTGCATGATAATAACAGTTGTTAGTGGCTATTTTTGATCAATTAATTCCTTTGGTGCCTCGCGACACAGCTTGTGTTCAGATAATATGGGTGGATTGCCTAGACCAAAACAAATCATCTACACTAGAATTCTTTTAAACAAATATTTGTCAAACGTAATCTTAGCATATTTCTCATATGCTGTACTACTGTAATGAAGAATTCTACTCTCATATATCCATTTTATGCAACGTTATACTGGTACTGTATTGCATTTTAGAGGGAAATATTATACATCTTACATCAAGTAGAAGTTCCCTTTAAAATCTAAATATTCCAATTTTTTTTAAAAAACTACATTCAGTACATATAATGTAAAAAATAAACATAAAACAATAGATACATAATAAGAATAAACGACCTTCACTGTGTCGTTACTTTTACACAATCTATTGAATGCAACCAAGCCAGTGAAGCACTTGTCTGTGAGGACCTACTTTTGTGGCCTCTTTGTCTGTGAGTATCTGCGGGTAGATTCTGTTGAGCTGCAGGATGAGTTTGTCCACGAGTTCGGTGTCCAGTCTCGGGTCGGCTTTAAGGAAGGCACTGTCCTCTATCAGCTGCTCGTGAAAACTGTCTGTTTTCAAATGTTTAATCAACAGTTTGGAGCATTAGAAAGATCAATGGTGCATAGACTGTTAGATAATACGACATCTGCCTTCATGGACAGAAAGACAGAAAACAGTGGAACACCCCATACATAGGCGCTGTCTGAGTAGAAAGTTCACACTATCTCCTGTACTCGAGAATTTTGTCAAGAGAGTAGTATGAGGATTTGGATTAGTACTTTTGCAATAGTAATGAAGGGTCTGTTATCTGTTGTTGACATTTAAAGTAAGAATCTGTCAACTGTCAAGCGTGTTTTTAACTTTCAGAAACCTGAACGGACTTGGGAGTCAGACGTTACATAGTCGTTGGCAAAGCGAGGCGACACTTCAGATCGTTGATGCTACGGTAACGACTTTTGGGCAGATATTAAAGAGAAGCAGACAGTCAACTTCTTGAAATAAGCGTTATATAGTAATGTTAACTTTAGTGAAATTCAGAAACAAACCTCCCATTGTGGAGCCTCTTCTGTCCTTGATGGGACACGCCTTCTGACGTCAGCGCGCTGGCAGGGTGTAGGCTACGTCAACGTCTTCCAAAATGAAAAGAAAAAAAATGGAAATGGACATTACCGTCACATTAATACAAAAAGTTAGTGATATTCGAGTTTCCGGTAAAATTTATAGAAAATGTTAAAAGTTCATACTACAGTGTTATTATTTAATGATAGTAGGGCCACTAAGTAGAAGCATGCAATGGTAATTTTTTAATCTCAAACTATTTATTGAAACAAAAGCTAACAACAGTGGTGTTTATACCATAACAAAAAAATGTCAATGTCTCAATAACTTGTCAATTTTTAGGTGTCGTCTTGGTCTCATAAAACCAAAATGTGAAAATCGTGATTAGAGAGGAGTTTAAATACAAATTGTCATTGAACCAGAACATTAAATGGTCGATTGACGTTGTGATTTTTGCGTTTAATCGCCTTGGTAGAGAACAGCCTGTTATGCAATAAGTAATAAAACGTTGAACAATTGCACATGGGCGTTCAAAAGGTTAGAGAAGGTCAATTTAGGTTCACCTGTAAAGGTTACAGTGCATTTTGAAATTTCACTCAAAAGCGGAATATCCCTAACGTTTTGTAAGTAGTGTATATGTAAAAATCTATTTTAGATTTATTATATGCCAGAAATATTTTATATTTAGAACAACTGGGGGTTTCTGTTAGAGGTAAAGACAAATTGTACTGTGGTAACTTTTGTAAAACTCAGAATGAAAATAGGTAACTTTATACAAACATATTTTATGCTCAATCAGTAAAATATAGATTGTTGATCTATCAATTTGTCATTCAAATAATACAGACAACACATCCAACACTTTGAAGCATCAATAATGAATCCACTACTGACAACTGTGTATACAGAACTTATGTACCTAAAAGATTCATGTGAGAAAGAACCTAAAAGATTAGTGCTGTGAATTGGTAAATACGTTCTTGCTCTTATAATGAAAAACCAATGATGACATCTGAATTGTTAAAGATTTATTTTTTCACCAGTCATTACTGGAAGCACAGACAGTAATTAAATTTGCTAGTGTTTCAACACATTTTAGTCTTCTTCAAATTCTTACCAGCCACCTATACACAAAGTTAATTTTGAAATGATAAGGATGATGGTATCCTGTAGTCTTAAGAATGTCAAATAAATACAACTGTAGTTATAGTAAAAACATACACAATCAATAATGAACATTGCTGTATGTGAACAGCAATGAGTACTTTTTTTTTTAAATAGCAAAACCTTTTTTTTTTTTGCAACATTTGTAAATTGCACATATATAAACATAACTCACAATTGGACCGTAGAATGTTTTTTGTATGCAATTAATATTAGGAATTGTACTGTAAAAAGTGTATTAAAACAATTTCATTAGAAACCTTCCTTCATGAGTAACATTTCTGAATACTATTAACATCTGACTTAACTTAAAATATTTAAATTAACTTTGTAATACTCTCTGCCATAACGAGCCTTCTGAAATTTGTAACAGTTCTGCCATTTCTATTGAAGAGAAGCCATCATAGAAATCTAGTTCCTGAATTTGAAGCTCCATGTTTGCAGAATAATATAATGAAAACAATGTACTGCATTTTATTTCAATGAGTTAAAAATTAGACGTGTTCATCAAAAGTCTTGCTTCTTTCTAAGGCCGACTTAGGCAGAAAAGCTTTTCATTTGTCTTGTTTGATTTCATCTAGTACTACTTTTTTAAATATTTACCACATAATCTATAATTTTGCTGTTGTATAATAAATATAGATCACTTGAATATTAAATAGCATACAGTGAAACACTGCATAATACTTGAATGAATATTATTGTTTTATAAAAAAGGAATCACCTAAGAGCATTACAAGTTAAAAAAGTGCTCAGTCAGGGTAACACAGGCAATGAGTTATTAGCACCCATTTTGGTTTTTCCTATGGTTCAGTAATAATAGTGGTACATACTGTTCAAAGACTGAAGGACTGCACTGGGCAGTAATGTTACACAGAAGTTGCACATTTGTTTTGGCACTCTAAAAACAAAATCCTTGGAAATAATGTTTGGATATTATCTTGTGTATGCAATAACATGATTTGAAGCATGATTAGAAAGCAAAGACACCAGGAGCGCAGATGACTGGCAACTCTCAGAGACACTGGTGGGCCTCCATAAGGACACTTGCTTGATAGATTTACTGCAAATGGAATGATAAAGGAGAAGAAAAACATATTAAATTGTTTACTGATAGCAGTTTTCAGTGCATTGGTGAGAAAAAGAGGTCGTAAGTTATGAAAGTACACAGAAGAAAGGATTGTGCTCCCACAGTCCTTTCTTCTGCATGTAGGCTCATAAGACTGATACATAGAATCTTAACCTGAGAAAACAAACAGCTCAGTGTCTCTAGATTTGTCTTTGTATTCAATATATCCACAGTGGTGCTAATATTTATTTTAATTTCAAACTTTCATATGCTGTTTGGGTTAGAGAAAGGTAGAGCTGTATTATGATTTCAAATTTCATTAACTGGGATACATACACATAGTATAACTAATGACATATATCCTAACAAACCTCTACTGCAAATAAATGGACTAAAACCTTCATACATTTATATACCTAAAATTGCTTCCAACTTTTTAGATTACGTAATATAAAAAAATACTTAAAAATAATAAAATAGTAAATCAAATTTTAAAAAATTTTAACTTTTGTGGCAGCTTAACTGATATGGTTTAATGTATTGTGGTGCCAACCTCATTTCAAGTCTAAAAGAGCTCACCGGTACGCAAACATTTTTCAGCTTGATACTTCTCATTATTGCATCAACCTAAACTTCTGAAAATCTGAAAATTATTCACTCTAGAAGCCAATGTTAGATTAATTAACATTAATTACAAAAAAGCCAAAAGCCTACAAAAAGGCAAATAATTATGTAAATATTACATGGGAAGATGGGGAAATTTGGCATTTCTTGCGTCATTAATATAGTATAACATATAACTGTAACCATCTGTGTTTATGGTAGAAAACTATGACGAGAAGCACAAAAATGACAGTTCAGCTTTACCTGTATAACACCGTAAACACTATAATATACTGTTAACAGTACAAAAGTAGTAATATTAAAAATAGAGTTTTATGTAATAAAGTCTGTTGGAGGTGGATTGGCTACCAAAAAGTTCTAATTCTAACATAGATTAGTGTATGTCAAGATTGAAGATTTCAAATACCAGAAGGAACTTTGCACACTAACCCAGGATCTTTGGTTATGTTACTTCTGCAGTATAGCTTCTGACTTACACGGCGGGTGGAAGATGCCCCCTTGCCCTTTGTTTTGCCTTTGCATCCCACTCCTGAAGCACTGTTGCGGCGAGACTGCTCATGGTCAAACTCCAAGTCCTCCAGTCGCTGGGTTAAGGCCAGTTTCTGCTGGATGGCCATACGTAACAGAGAATTCAGAGTCTTCTTTTCATCCTCAGCTGCAGCCAGCTGCCTCTGCATGTCATCCAGCTGGGTTACATACTCATCACACCTAAGACAAAGAAAGATGGGTGATGGGGACAAAAGAGCATAAAAAGAGATAAATATTATTTCCAGCAGGTGGAGCTATTTGTCTCAGATCACTGCTGCCATCACACGTTTTCTACATTCCCCAGACAGCCCTCTCCAGCTGGAAGGATGCAGTCCAGGCTAGCTGACTCAGAGAAGTATTACATCAGACTCTTCCCACAAGGCTTTGCGTCTCTCTCAAAAGCATACACGTTCACTCACTCAAGATTTATACACACACAGAATAGGCAAAAAACTTTTGTGTTTTGTCTTTGTAGTTACCAGGAAAATACGATAATATTAGGAACAATTAGCAGGATTCAACTGGTTCTAAAAATGTAATTGATATTTTTGTAATGTTGACATTAAGAGTGTACAAAAGATTTCACGTGTTATAGTGTAGGGCCTGGACAGCATGGCGACCAGTGATTATGTATAATTATACCTTGTAGCAAACATGGCTCGCAGAGAAGAGAATGTAGCAGCATCTTCTTTCAGAGCCTTAAGTTCATTGCGGAGCTTCATCATTGTCTCAGTCACCATGGCCTTCTCACTGTCATACTTACTCTTCAGGTTAGCCAGAGCAACCTCAGCTGTCTAAAGGGAATAAGATGTGACATAATTATTATTTCTTGCACTTAGAAAAGTCTAAGATCTGTGGTAATTTTTCTCTGAAGCCAATCACTTTCCGTTGAACAAGAAAACAAACATCCTACCTTTAAGAAAACAAGGTGCAGGTGAATATACACACACACAAACACACACACACACACAGTCTGGAGGCCGTTGTCTGACCTGTTTGTTGGCCTTCAGCACAGCCCTTAGAGTGGCAATTTGTTCCCTTTTGGTGCTAAGCAGGGACTTTAGTTTGAGGATCTCCTCCATACACGCCTCTTTGTCTTTGTCTGCTACTGTGCTGAGTTCCAGATTGGCAAGTCTCTGGCGTGAGAGCTCGGTAGTGCGGTCCACTGCCTGCTGCAGGTGGCAGATCTGGTCTCTGATTATAGCTACGAGGTTATAGATGTTCATAGATTCTGGGCGGTGCTCTGGGTCTGAAGCTGGAGAAACTGTGGTGTGGCTGGTGTCCGACTTTCCGGCTTTATCATCGGTAATCAGTCCATTAGTGATAAGTACAGAAGACTGGTGCTCCCGTCCTTCATGCCCCTTTCTTACAATGGCCTTGCCTTCCTTGTAATAGTCGAGCATGACACGGTTCGGAGTCTCATTATTGCACATACAAACATGGTTGTATAGATTAGCTAGTTCTTCACTGAATGCTATAAGCTCATCTTGGGCCACATTAAGGCTACCAAGCGACTCTCCTGCAGCCTCACTGACGAGACGGAGCTCCTTCTCCAGACGTGCTAACTCCATCTTATCTGCTTGGCTAATCTTTTCCAGGGATGCCAACCTTGTCCTCAAGTTCTGGACGTCGCTCTCCAGCCTTGCTCGCTCATCTTCAAACTGGGTTTGACACTGCTCATACTGGGCCCTCAGTGTCTTCAGCTCCTGTTTCAGCTCACCAGCTTCAGACACAGCCACAGTGTATTTACATTGCAGGATCTCAGGTCCATTGATGTCCAACTCATAGTAATCTCCTTCATCATGGCTGTCTCTGTCTTTTTCACTGTCAAGGGCAGACTGCCGTTCCTTACTGGCCTGAAGTTTCCGCATTGCACTGAGATTCTCTGTCAGTCTGTTGACAGTTTCCTTTTGCTCAGATACAGTCCCATAGGCCTGTTCCAGCTGCTTTTGGCTCTCCTGCAGAGAATTGATCAAGGCCACTTTCTCCCGCTCTACCTAACATGAAAACAGAGGCAATCAAAGTTCAGTCTGTCCAAAAACACTCATACCAATTAAGTCAGCTGGAAGATCACGCATAATCAAGTTTTAACATAGAAACGTAATGAAATGCAGCAGACAAATCAATATCACATTAGTGGTCTTTGTTCAAAATCAGCTGATCTCCTTTACTTTCACACTGGTCAGTGTAAAGAGTCAGTTCTGCATTTAACATGAAAAACTTTGTACCAAAAATTGTACAGGCTGATCCCACAAACTTTGTTAAGCTCTAACCCTAACCAGTGTGAGGACTACAGACATAGTTATTAAATTCAACAAAATCACTTTTTCTGATTTAAACTTAAACGTTTTGTATTTTGATTGGATTCAATTAAAAGTGCCTTGTGCATTTGAGCATGACTAATGTGCATTTAGCTTTTTCTATTCAGTACATGAATAGAGAATTGGATTACTGGAAACAGAGAATTAAAGAGTGACTGCCATAGCCAGAATGTTTGAAGAAATGCACAAACAAACTGTCTTTTATATAAATCTCTAACAATTTGACTGTGATCAGGTAGACATTTTATTACAGATATAATGTTTACCTTTTGTTTCCTCACCAAGGATGTACTGTTAGAGAACAGAATAATGAAAGGATGATGTGAAGTAGGTGAAAGTAAAATGTACTTAAAATGAGCTGAAACAAAGGTTTAGGCAACACACTGTATTTAAAGACTAATGATTGTCGGTAATAGTCCATCTTGTTGTCTTCATACCTGTACAAGCTGCTGTTTAAGTTTCTGGATCTCAGAGATGTTGAGTTCACTCAGCAGGTCATCCACCAGGCTAGGAGCTGGCTTAAAGGGCTCCCCTCTCCTGTTCACAGCAGCTCTGCTGTCTTCAACACCTTCGCCTGTCTTGATCAAGCCATTTTCAAAGCCTCTGATTATATCATCATTGTCAGGTTCACCAATGGTAGATGGATCCTCATGGAGTTTTAGGTTGTCCATAGAAATATTAAAGGAGCTGCTGTGCAAAGAGCCACCAATGGTCATATAGTGGGAGAGCTCTTTGCGCAGAGTGGCCTTCTGTTCACGCTCCGTTTTGATCGTCTCTAAGGCCTCTGTTAGCTGTCTCTCAGCAATCTCTTTTAGACGCATGGCTTCCTCTAGTTGGCTGTGTAGGCACTGGGAGTCCTCCTCCAGACGGCGGATCTCATGTTTAAGACCTTCAAATTCAACCTGTGCAGAAAAAAAAAACGGTCTGTCAGGTACGATAAGCTGTCCAGTGTTTTATTAAATCAGGCCAAAGTGGTTTACAGCTTGCCAACATATCAGACTCTGACCCTCGAGTAAAACCAAAGGATGTATAGAAATAATAGAAAAAAAAAAGGTAAAACGTTTTTAAAAGTTAGACATAAAATCCTGCCTGCTTACAAAATGTACGAGAATAAGCCACACTGCAAACCAAAAAGCAGTAATGTGGCTAATCTGAGTTATAGAAATGTGTAAAAACACAGTTGACACCACTTTAAGATTATTTCAGTTTTGTGATATGGGTGTATGTATGTTATACTTTCTCACTTGGTTCTGTCTCAGCACAGACACTTGTTTCTGAAGAGAGATGTTCTCCTCCTCCAGCTCGCTGTAGTCCTGCAGCAGACGAGCCTCTCGCACCTTGTATTCTCTGATGTCATCACGCAGCTGACTTCGCTGTAGCTCTGCCAGCTCTGTATTCTGCAAGGAAGAGAAGAGTTCAAAGAGACAAATATTGGCATGCTGCATTAGGTTGCATGAGCGTAAACTAGATTTTAATGTTCATTTGTATTGACTTAGTAACACATAATCAGTGAAAATTATATTATTGCAATACTCTGGTCACTATGAGTAAATGATGATTAGCATATCTCAGTTGCCATAGGGGCAAGACTTTGGCGGTGGGTTGAATGATTGAGAGGGGTCATGGTCCACTTGCAATGCATGCAATGGACATTACAGAGAGCCCTGGCAGAGGACATCCTTTGTGTCACTCACAGTGGACCATTACATCATCATTTCCTGCTCAACTAAAGCACCAAGTCTCTCACAGCTTTCTCAGACAAATTTAAAAATCACTTGTCTGTGTCAAAACTTACACAACAAATAAAAGTGAAATCAACCACCCACTGAAAATCTATTTATTTTTTTATAAACACCAAGTCTTTGCAAGATTATGTTATATAAGTATAGCATTTGTTTTACAGGTTTTGGGATCATTTTATAGCCTTAATTTATCAGTTGAGACAGGGTACATGGTACAGAGAGGGCATGATATGGAACTAAGGTCCATAGTTAAACTTGACAAGGATTGTTGCTGATAGTTAGAATATACTTCAACCATTCATCTTACAAGGCACTGCATTATTATGGGATTTGATATATCAAAATACGCTTAATTATATTCTAAGCAGCATTCATATGGTCACTGGGCATTGTAACATTCATGTTTTTAAGTCATTACCTCTCTTATCTCCAGGACAATGGTTGAGAGACGCTCATTTTCAGCTTGAGCACTGGTGAGGGAGGTTTTGGTCTGTCGGAGCTCATTCTGCAAATCCAGGACCTTCTGCTGGTAGAGAGCTTCCTTACTGGCAGACTCCAAGATCAGTGACTCCTCCCTGCTTTCCCCATCTGCTGCCACTTTTCTGTGGGTTGAGTAAGCTTGTCCAAAGGCCTGGGGACAGAATCAGAATAATTAATTTATCATAGATGATAAGTACACATGTTATAAAAATGTCATGCAAAATGGCATACACTGGCTATAGAAAACGTGTTAAACAATAGGAAGGAGCTTCAGATTTCTTAACAATATGTTTATTGTTGGTTGTGTTACAGGAGACAATATATTGCTATTCCATTATAATAATATAATGGAATAATACCATATGTCTTTGGAAATCCAAAATTGAATGTAGAGTTAAGAAAAAACACCAGAATGTAATTTAATTCAAAACTTGATGGTACCACAGATATTCCCATGTACTGTGTGTAGTGCATAAATAAAATAACTGTAGGTGATGATCACAATCACCGAGATCAAATAAAATCAGACCTTAAAAAAGCAACATGCAAAACTAAAACGAAAAGTAAAAAAAGGATGTTTATTGTTGCGAAGAAAATCCCAACTTCTTCAAATTATTTATATTATATACTACTAACAAATAATTTGAAAACATTAAATTTTGTCTCAAAAAGATAATATTAAAGACACTTTCTGGCAGTCAGTGGTTCGATCCCCGCTCCTGGCTACATGTCAAAGTGTCCTTGGGCAAGACAATGAACCGCAAGTTGCTCCCGACGGGTCAGGTGAGCAGCTTGCATGGCAGCCACCGCCATTGGTGTGTGAATGGGTGAACGGGAATCAACATCGTAAAGCGCTTTGGATGAAAGTGCTATATAAGCGACTATTTACTGTTTACCATTTTAACTACAAAGAAGCTAGAGGGACTAATGACACATTTTAATGCATGCACTCCCAGGTTTGTCTTTTCATAAAAGAAATAGACAAGGGACCACTCTCTTTTTTTAAGTTAACACTAATGCTTGCCAATCAAAAGTTTAAATGCTTAGGTTAACGGCATTATGAGACAATCAAGAGAACACAAGTGAAAGTTAATAGGATGAACAAGTTAGTGTCAGATTTCCACAGGCACCCTACTTAAAAAAGTTTAAATAACATCCACATACACTGAGCCAAACTGGTGATGTAACTGTTACTGTCCAAGAAAGTCCTCAAGCCCACCTCCTTCCCACCAGCATCTCTGCTAATCCCGCCTTTTTCCTCAACAGTCCTCAAACAAATTGACATGTGTAACACGCTGTAGTGAGTCACGATGAGAATTAATCAGGGGCCTTGATGCACAGAGCGTGCTTCTAAATGTCGCCATTTTCCAACTTGATTTAAGAAAGTAGCCAGAACAGTCAGAAGCATAAGATACCAGGGGAATGACTACAACAGTGACTCACTACCATGAATAATATAACGTGGTCAAAACTCACCATCAACATACACGTAAGAGAAGAAGTCATTCAAAAAAAAAACACAGGAAACATCTTTAATCTTGTAAATTACGCATATCAATCTACCTATCCATCTTTAATGAACATCTAATTCATAACCATAAAAATAATGATATAGAGTTAACCAATTGATTGATCAAACATTTATGAAGTTTATTTCTATTACATGTAAACAACTACAAATACTGGCTGAGCTTAATGACAGTAAAAGACAAACCACTACACTGAATTATTAATAGTAAATCATAGAGCCATGGCTGCTGTAAAGTGCCTTTGGATGCAGTTCCTCCATAGGATGATAAAATGCCTGCAAGAGAATTAAGACTATTCCAAACAGAAGTGAAAACACACAACTTCTCTATAAAAAACAGTCCCCAAAGCTAGATTCTCAGTAGCTAATGTCGCTTCTTCTTATTTCCCTGCCTTATCCAGTCATATTCAGCTATGCTGACCCTCCCCCATCAAGTTTGTCATCTTTATTCTCAAATTAGTGCATTGTAATGGCTCCAACAACTGTCAACACCCAATAAAACCTCAAATGATCCTCACAGACACCAGCTGGTTATGTGAGAGAGTATGAGGTTGCTTAAGTGAGAATGGATTTTGTTGGGATTACAGTGGGTGTAGAAAGTACAGCGTGGCTAAAAATCATACCATTTTAATGTTCAAATTAGATGATCAAAACCAGTTTGAAACCTAATGTCCTTCCTGCCCTTGTGAACCAAGCTCTATTTTGACATTTTACTGACCCAATTGAACTAAGAAATTCCACAAAGATTAGTAGCTAAGAAGAAATTCAGGGAGACCAAAGGATAGCACGGTTGCCGCTGTGACAGTAACATCTCTCCAATGAGCCAACTGGGACACAGCTGTTATAAAAATACAATGAGGGGGGTGTCGTCTTTCTTATGATTCTGACCTAGCGATATAACAAGACAGGAGCACGTTTTTCTACAACAGCTTGACTCTCCTATTAGTTTTAGGGCCAAAAAACTCGTAGAAGTTCAGCCACACAGCCTTACAAAAAAGACCCAATTTAAATACTGCAGCTGCCAACATCTGGTCTGGTATAAACGCCTCGTCTTCATGTGCATACCAAGAGCAAGAACGGACAAGTATCTATCAACGTGGAAAAGTTATTACTGTGCTTTGACAACAGTGGGGAGACAAACAACCATTTGACAAACTTTATGTGACATTTCACATGAAGTTTTGGGTTTAGTTATGGTTGAACCTTTAAAATTTATGACGCTCAGAACTAACATAACACAACAAACCCGCTGAAAATCATTTTAGAAGTGTCTGGCCGTGACCTCAGTTTACCTCCTTCAGCTGATCCAGCTCCTGTCGGACCGTCTCGTACTCTGTCTCCAGCTCATCGAACCGCAGCTTGAGGTGCTGTTTTTCCTCCAGCACCGCCAGCCCGTACTCAGCCGCCTGTATCTTCTCGTGAGTCGTTTCACGGAGCTCACGGGTAAGACGCTCGACCTCGGCTCGAAGCCACTGCGGCCCGGCCTCTGTCACCAGTACCGCTTCGGGATATTCCTGCTCCTCCATAGACATCTTGGCGAGCCGCCGCCTCACAACTGTAACGGGACCCAGCCCTGGCTAAGTTAGCAGGGGCAGCGCAGAAAACCACCAAGCCCACAAATTACTGCCGTCTTTGTTTGAACCGCATCGTTGGGACCTAAATGGCACTCAATATCGTTTACTTTTTCTGCCACAATCTTCGACCCAGCGCAACTTGGACGATAATCTTATCATCCTCGGGGAGTATCTTTAGTCTATCTTTAGTCTCCTCATCAAGCTGACAGAGGAAACTTGAGTTGAGATCATCGTTTGGAAAAAGCTACCACTGCACGGCTTTCAAATCTGTGTAAGTGGAAAGGGAAATGTAGTTTTAAGGTGGACGTCATAGTCCAACCACCTACGTACTGCAGCTGCTGTATTGACTTCAAGTACCAGGATGCTTTGCGCAATCTTGGACGGCTTTTCAGCGGTTTACCGAATATGTCATACACATGGATTTTGGCTGGACATTCATAAATAGTTACAAACAAAACATGTCAACATTGCCCGATTCCACCCCAAAGATAGGATTATTTTCAGAATGATAATGAAAAGCAAATATAATCTCTGTTGTAATGTAGTTCAATGTCTGGCAACATTTCTCATACACAAGAACAGAATCCTAAATTCATGCCGCATTTTTATTGTCTTCTTAAAGGAATTAAGTAGTATCTAAAAGCTTTAGATCTACTGAAATTGAAAAGCACTTAACATGTTAAAACATATCGCTACTTAATTAAATAAATCATATAGATGGATAGAATTTTTAAATTTACTTATGAAGTTTTTTTTGCCTCTTTTGTATATACAGTATCTTGTTCTTCCCTTATCGACACAAACTGTATGGTTAAATTATGAAAATACTAAAAAATACTGTTGTTGTTTTCTCTGAATACTCATTATGTAAAATGTTAGTTTGTACATTGTTAATATAAAAAAATTGATACGTGAATCCTGCCACCTGTAGTTATTTAATGAAACTGCAGCTGTACTCATGAGGTATACTGTTTTGAAAAGGAGTCTGGAACAACGATTTATATTATTCAGTGTATGAAATCTTTTTGTAATAATTGATTGATTTAGTCAATTGGGAAACAATAAAATGCCTGTAATAAAATTCTTAGAGGCAAAAATAATGTTACCAGATGTCTGTGTTCCTTTGTCCGACTTACGACCGATGTTAAATAAATAAGGTGCTATAAATATTAAAAAAGTAAGCTAGAGCTCTAGCATATTGTTATATTTATTTCCTAAGTTAGTTTTAAAACTCACTGCTATTAACTTACATTTCTGTCACTTTGATCTATTAAGCAAGCTCTTAAGTTTTGTGGTGTAAATGAGACCGACACAATCAGAACCTGCTCTGACTTCCAAATTAATTGCCAGTTTTATAAATACGTAGGCTGACACAAGACACACCTGCACATTTATCATGTTTATTTTTCATTATGTATGTTCACTAAGTAGATATCACCGATGCCAAATAGCATTTTTTTTTCCATAGATGTCAAAATATTTAAGAAATAATAAACCCGTGAAGAATACAGTTAAGGTTTTGTTTGAAGTCGTTTAATTGTCTTAAGGCAGGTCATAGTGTATATGAATGTGAAAGCAAAACAAACTTCCCGATTGTTTTTGCTTGGAAGCATGTGTAGACTTGGTTCGGCCGGTTCTCTTGGTGATTGAATGCCTGCTTGTTGCTACACCTGCCTGGACTCACGTCAGCTGAAACCAGATGGTGTGTACACCTGTGTTTCTGGGTTTTGGGGTCTCCTAAGTGTTATAATGTTAACTATACGGAGACAATGGTCTCCCGGCTGTTCTTTCTGTTGCTGTCTTTCACTTTCTTTCACCAGCCTGGTTTGCGCATAGCCATCGACACATTTAAATTGATCTTTCGCCAGACATACCAACATTAACAAGAAATCATGTTGTTGTTTTTTTCAGGAATATGGAAAGGAGTTTACTTTTGGCTTTTACCATCACTGTGTGTATACATAATCATCATAGAGGGTGGTGGCACGCAATGACTTAGAATAAATTCACCAAAAATATTTCTCCATTTTAATATATTTATCTGAATATTTTCAGACAAATATTACCATTATTATGCAATCTGCTTTGGCCTGGGATGGGGAACAGCACTTTATAGACCATTTTGTTGTAAGTAAAAACAGCCTGAATGATTTTTAAATGCTCATGTTGGGGGACAATGGGCCAATTATCTTTATTTTTTTACCTCATCCGTTGTACACCTTGTATGTATAATGAAAAATAAAGCATTTTACTTTTACTTTTATCTAAAATATATAACATGGACTTTCATTTTTTCAAGAATATTTGTCTTACATTTCCAGCACTCGTGGTTCCATCAGTTTTTGCTGTGTTTTTCACCATAGTGTTTGAGGTTCTGGGCCTATTATCTGGTGAGATGAATTTTGATTATTTACACCAATATTTAAAATAAATATTGGTTATAGATGTAATTTCTGTGTTTTTTAAAGCACTATTATAACCCCGAAATGTTTTTGGACAATGATAATATCAGTGTTTATTTATGTTCCCTGTCAGACTTGCCAGCTCAGACTAAGAAATGTAAAGGGTCTCCCTATGAAAGAAGAGGTATTTCAAATATTTAGTTCAAACTACATACTGTATGTACACTCTTGAAAATGGCTATTCTGTGGTAAATTATTAACTTACCTATTAACACACTGCTAAATTGTCCATAAAAATGATAAGCTAAAGTGATAAACTGGCCTGACAATACTTCTCTCTACAGATATTTACTGGGGATTTGGTTTTGCACTTTTCATGGCCACCCTGAACCTCAACTTGTATCATGGTAAATCCACATAACTTTACAGCTTATAAGATATAAAAATGCTTTTGGAAATATTTTTCTCTGTGTGTGTGTGTGAGATTAAATCTATTGTTTCATTCCAGTGTACACACTATCCTACGGAAGTGGAATCATAGTTTTTGCTCTTAGTGGAGCAAAACGTAAATACAGCTCTCTAAGGTGGGTAAACTTACAACAGCTGATTATATATAATATATATTGCAATTTTTTTTTTATTCAGTGTCTTTAAAAATTACTTTAAAGTTGAAATAATGGCATGTGTATTATAGAAAATTTTAATTTGTCTCTTTTGAACAGAAAGCTGAGAAAGAAAAAGCAACACTGGTGGTAAAGGGGGTAATAAACATAGAGGGTGAAGTTATAAGGAGTGGTACTGTAACATTTACAAGGGCAATAAGCTGAGTTGTGTTTGAATCACAACTAACAAACTTAGATTCTGAGATTTTGAATTAAACCAGGCCGGAATGTCATGCAAACAAATGTATTTCAGAACCCTGAACAGGATTAGTAATAGAAGATAATGGCAAGATGGATGGAAGGGATATACTTTACACAAACAAATCATTATAATTGATATAACTTTTACAATTATCTTTAATAAATAAATACAAATAGTACAGGCAAATATGCCACTTGTATAAAAATAACAACTGTGTTTAAATAATGTTTGTTGTAATTTATGATGGTTTTATATCACACATTTTAACACTTTCAAATAAAAGTTTAACTAGATTGTTCTCTGTCGTATTGAACAAACTTCAACATAAAAACATTTATGGGGTGAAATAACCAATTGCTGTAAACTCAAGGTCAAATGCAGAGGCCTTTATTACATGAAAGAAAGGTACATACAAAATTTCAAGTAACAAAGAAAGTAATTGACGTTGGATTCAGAAGTCAGATGAAACTATCTTCAAATAAAGCCAAACATGTTCTCCATCAGCCCTCCACCTCATCTAAAAGAGATGAGGTAAATGACCATGTGATTGTATCATACTGCTGGCATGGTCCAAATGTACAGCAAACACATACACTGCGGTGTATAGGCATGTGGGGGCTTTATGAAATGATACTGTACATACAACATCAAGTTTTAGATGTCTTCAGATGTGAAACACGGTTTTGCGTGACTGCACTTAATGACCTACCTGCATTTGATTTATATTTTTTTTTCACCACTACCTTTTACAAACAATAACTGAGCCTTTTTACACCTACATTAAATGTATGTCTCACCCATTATTAACAACTACAATAGCACAACAAAAAGCATCACATGATAAGCATATAATAATGTATTGTTTTTTATGGTGAGCACCCACCAAATACTAAGTAAGTTATGGCCATTTTTTGATTACTGCACTGAATTGATGGCAATGACGAGATTAGGAGGGAGATTATATGTGTTTGTATTTGTATCTCTCTGTTTATTTTGTTTGTGTGTGTGTGTGTGTGTGTGTGTGTGTGTGTGTGTGTGTGTGTGTGTGTGTGTGTGTGTGTGTGTGTGTGTGTGTGTGTGTGTGTGTGTGGTTATGATTTGGTGGATGAAAGGTGTACAAGGGAGTCTTCTTCAAGGTGTACAGCACATAATCACATTACTCTAGTACACACTTACTCTAGGCATTCACAGTGCAAAAAATCTAAAGAACTGGGTGTCATGAATTAAAAGTAAACTTAAGTATTGCAGGGGTGTGATCACATTGGCAGATGGGCCTATGTTACTTGGCGTTAGTGGAGCTGCTGAGCATCTTGCGGATGGCTTGAGTGATGGCATCACGGTCAATGCCATAGACCTTAAGCAGCTCATGTGGTTTGCCACTGCGGGGAATGTGGGACACAGCCAGACGATGCAGATTGATGCCCGACTCATTGACCATTGCTGAGCACACTGCCTCCCCAAGGCCACCTGTGGAAAAAAACATTCATCCCATATGGAAAAGGAATAGTAATAACAAATCAACATTTATAATAAGCTAAGGCAGAATCCAACTGTCAAAAATAATAATTTGTACACACATCACACAGAGTATAAAAAAGTGAGCGTAAAGCATATTGCCTTGATCGTATAACCCCAACTCTTCTTGGTCCAGATTTAAAATAAAACGTCAGGCTTGTAACAGTTAAAAAATGTGCTTTGTCCAGTCAAGACCGTGCCATCACCCATCTCCTGTTTTTGAACTGGCACAGGACATGGCTGTCTGCACTATCTAGGTCACAGTGGGCCCTTGGGCACAGACTCAGTTAAGGAAATCTGACAGCACTCTGACTCTCACACTTACAAAATGCACCACAATACCAATACCTTTGCCTGCAAAGAGGGCACACAAAACAGGCGGCCCGCCATCAGCCAATGAGCAAATGCCACCACATTACGTCTCTGTTGCTGCACCAATGAAAACATGCCATCACAACACAAACAAGAATATGGACCAATGACAAGACCCTGGCAGCAGTATGCATATAGGATTGTTGCTGCCAGGTTGGTAGTGGTCATACAATATGCAGAAGCTGAACAGCTGAACAGCAGAAGAAGCTTTCACTTACCTTCATAGTAGTGGTCTTCTACAGTGAGGATTCGTCCCCTGGTGGCACGTGTGTGGTCGATGATGGTTTTGACATCCAGTGGTTTGATAGTGAAGGGGTCAATGACCCTCACTGAGATCCTCTCTGCAATAGGAATTTCAGCAGAGGAATATGGCACATAAACATTCTCAACATCATTAATAACATTTACCATGATGATTTTTATAAATGCCATAAACAATGATTAGTATACATAGAATGTGCGTGCCTCAGGAGGTAAAGCAGATCTTCCACTATTATAAGGGTGGATGGCCCATGTAGAAAAGTGTACTGAGCAACACACTGAGCCCCCAGTTTCTCCAATTATGTGTTGCTTTGTATAAAAGCATCTGCCAGATGACTAAACATAAATGTTTTTCATAAATATATTAATCTGTAGGAAATGTAGTACAGATGTAAGTATTTTATAAGTCTATGTACTTGAGCAAGTATTGTTTAAGCAAAAATAATGAGTTGATGAAACCCTAGAGACATGCAAAAGTATGTCCTTGGAATAAAATCCTGTTCCAAAGACAGATTATAACAGCACTAAAGCACATCAAAAAGTAATGAATATGAACAATTCCGAAAATATATTAAATATAATGAATTCATACAAATAGAAGCTAGCTTTAAAAAACAGCATATTGTAAAATATGTCCGTACTTTCCACAGTAAATCTGAATTGTCATCTGCTGGATAGATAGTCAAGCATATTTTTACTTTTAACAGTCTAAAGCAGTGTTTGTCCATCCTGTACCTTTTTTTAAATGTTCAGCTGCGGCCAGAGCCTCATGCAAAGTCACTCCAGCTGCCACCACAGTCACTTGGTCGTCCTTGCCCTGGTACACCACCTAGCAAAAAGAAAGATATTATGCTTTGGTAAAGGGTACAGTGTTTTCTTTCATTTGACTAGGCACGCATAAGGTGAAAACTAGTGCAGATCTTCAAGCAAATCTTTTATTTGTTTGGAGGTTCATTGGACAAATCCAGTGCATTGCAAATGTTTTGAGATTATGTCAAGAGATAAGTGTTAGCAGTGCTTAGTGTCAGGGGCAAGGTGGGACACTGGCCACCTCCAAAATCTGATTAGCCACCCCAAGTGCCACCCTGCGCCAGAGAGGTAAGTTGGTAGGACCTGTTGTAAAACTGACCAAATGTGAAGCTGAAATCATATCATAAATAGATACTTATGTTGGTTTCATATGTTTTTTCATAGGTTTTCTTTGGAGTTGCAACCCAATAGATAACGCCTGCAAAGGATGGATTTTTATCTCTAACTAACTGTTTCTTATTAGTATTTGTTAATTACTTTTTGGATTTACAAATTGTAAATAAGTTACATTTCTGACTTTGAATCAACACTTTATAAACATGCTATTAGCATATTAATATGTGGTTTATTATTTACAAAAAGGTTTTCAATTTGAGTTTAAGACCTAAATATGCCACCCTAATTTGAGTGTTGGATGCAGTAGGGCCTTCCCATCGAAACTTTTCTAGATCTGCACCTGCTGGGTGCATTATTTCTGTTTTGTTACTTTTCCAAGCTGTATCTATGAAAGTATAAACACTGTCTCACCTTAGACTGTCCAACATGGAAGTCCTCATTGCTATTGTAGATGATTGCACTGTCTTGGCGGCTGGTTCGGATGTAGCAAACACCCTTTTTGTTAAGGGAAATTATGACAAGAGTATGACCACTGGGCGCATTTTAACAGCAAATAAGTTATATTTTGCAAAGAGTTGATTGAAACTTAACATTTAGGTACCTTTGTGGTTACTGCCAGTTCCACAGCCTTTTCTGTAGAGACTCCATCACTGGGATAGAAAATAGTTGCTCTGGGAAGGGCCCTGAACATAGCCATGTCCTCTAGACCCATCAAAGAGGGGCCTTCCTCTCCTGTAACACACATATTAATGATCAGAAGGTCCTCAAACGTTACTGACAGTCAGGTGAACTGTTGCATGCAGTTCCACGAACCAGACTTTTCATGCAGTGTACCTGCTCTAACAGAGGGACACCTGGTTCCCTTCAGTCAGCTTCCAGGGCGGACAGTAAGGAAAAAAAGGGGAGGATTGAGTACTAGAGGGGTAAATGGTGAGGAAAACACATGATTAGAGGGGGAAAATGAAAGGATTGTGACAACTGCTCTCTCACATATACAAACACACAGCAATCAGTCGTTTGTCACCATTTGGGAGACATTCAATGTAGTATGCGAGAGTTGATGCTGTGCAGTGACTAGCTTCAGTGTGAGGGATTAAAGGTGAATTTTGGGAAGGTATCGGTATTGTGAGAGGGGCTGTGGTGTGCATTCCTCATTGGCAGAAGTACTAACCAGTGGACAGGCCACAATGGGAGCCACACAAGTTGATGTTGCTCTCTGAGATGGCTGCCATGCGTAGTTGGTCATAGGCGCGGGTGAAAAAGGAAGCAAGAGTACTGGCAAACACAATGTTCCTCTCACGGGCAGCGCATCCCATGGCAACACTGACCTAGGAAAGGAATTTTTGTTTCTTAGTACCAGAAGAGATACAACTTCCCTGTATGTGATGACAAAACAAAGAAGGTCAAATATTTCTTTGAACCAAGGACAAATTGACAGTAAGTAGAAAACCAGTGAAAAAAGTATTCCAAAAATCTCTGGTGCTTATGTTCCCATATGGGTGGAATCAGTAGCATGCCTTCTCTTAAAAATAATTTCCTTTGTCCTCTGTACAAAAATCTCACCAATCCTAGGCCGACTTTCTTTGCTTTGTTTAAAACCAGACATCAGTGAAAGTGCAGATGTGGTGGCAAATAAGTTCTTATAGGTTTTTCCCCCATAGACTGCAATGTAATTAGGAGTAACCAAGAAAACTGTTATCATATTATACAGAAATACAAACATTTTAACAAAAGCAGTTTTATATTGTCAATATCTTTATTCAAAACGGACTGAGATTTCATTTCATCTCTATAAGCTATCTATTGAACCTTTAATTTTTCTCATGCACTCAGCCAGATGGGCCCATCCTCTGTAGTGATGAATATTTTACTTCTTATTACACTTGTCATGACTATTTACCATCACACACGTCTGACCTACATTGGAGTTGCCATAACAGGACAAGAATTTAATGTCTGATCAATTCTGTCAGAATTATTATTCTGATTAAACAAAGAAAGACAATAGTGAGATGCCCAGCACCGGTATTAGTAGCAGCTGCACTAACCATAAGGAAGCAAATTAGTTGTTACTTTACCCATCTTTAAAATGTGGATAGTCAATTCATGTTTAATTAATACAGGCTCAGAATACTTTGTGAGATGTAAGGCTGTACTCTAAGAAAGCACTTTACTCTGTAGAATTAAAGAGAGCTTTTGTTTTTTTTTAAATGAGAAAAAAACAAATTAGACCAAAAGCATCATAAACAGAATATTGTTTATATTGCATAAATATACGACCCCAATGTGTAAATGTAAATAAAAACAGAATGATGTGCAAATCTCATCAACCCATATTTTATTCACATTAGAACATAAACAAAATATCCGTTTTTGAAAATGAGACATTTTACCATTTCATAGAAAAAATTAGCTCATTTTGAATTTGATAGCAGCAACACATCTCAAAAAAGTTAGAGAGGGTGATGTTTCCCATTGTATAACATCCCCTCTTCTTTTAACAACTGTCTGTAAAAATCTGGGAGTAAGGAGACCAGTTGTTGGAGTTTAGGAGATGAATGTTGTCCCATACTTGTCTAATGCAAGATTCTAGCTGAACAGTCCTGGGCTTTTCGTTACTAGATTTTTTGTTTTAAGATTTGCTAAATGTTTTCTATCGGTGAAAGGTCTGGACTGCAGACAGGCCAGTTCAGCACCTGAACTCCTTTCCTCCAAAGCCATGCTGTTGTGATGGATGCAGCATGTGGTTTAGCATTGTCTTACAGTAATATGCACAGCCTTCCCTGAAAGAACAGTCTTCTGATAACAAGCTGGATGGTTCTATTTTCCATTCTTCTCTTTAGTCTGCAGAACAGAGCGTCCATGTTTTCCAAACACATTATCAAATTTTGATTTATCTGACCACCTCACAGTTTTCCATTTTGCCTAAGACCATTTTAAAAGAGATTTTAAATGGATTGTGTTCACATATGGCTTCCTCTCTGCATGACACAAATTTAACTTACATCTGTGGATTGCACAGTGAACTGTGTTCACAGACAGTGATTTCTTGAAGTGCTCCTGAGCGCATGCAGTGATGTCCAGTAGCTAATCATACCTGTTTTTAATGCAGTGCCGCATGTTTCTGAAATTGTTCGACAATTTTCACAGTTTGTAATAGATTGGTCAACATCTGCCCATCTTTACATTTGGAGAGGCTCTGCCTCTCTGAAATGCTCCTTTTATACCCAGTCATGTTACTGCCCTTTTGCCAATTAACATAATTGGTTGTTAATTAGTTAATCCGTGTGTTTGAGTTGCGGCAAGTACTTTTGCTGCATTTGTTGCCCTTGTTCTTTTGAGACTTTTTGAGATGTGTTGCTGCCATCAAGTTCAAAATTAGCTAATATTTTCCATGAAATGGTAAAATTCCTCAGTTTCAACATCTGATATGTTTATGTTCTATTGTGACCAAAATGTGGTTTAATGAGATCCGCAAATAATTGCATTCTGTTATGTTTGACACAGCCTCCTAAATCCTTTGGAATTATGGTTGTGTATATCTTACCAGATATCTTAAATGCTGTAGGTGTCAGTCTAGGCAATCATGAGGGATCATACCATGTTCTGCTGAGCAATGTAACACTCCACAAAGCGATTAGGATGCTCGTTCTTGAAAATCTCTGAGTAGGTGAGATTGTTGGTGTCTCCATCAAGGACCACAATACGTTCATTGTAGCGGCCCAGCTTGGCCAAAGCCATTCCATAAGCTTTCCGAGTTGCAATCTACAGTATAAAAGAAAGAAAGACCATGATTATATTCCATTCACTCACTTAATCCTGTCTGCAAACATGGTCAACCTACAGTAGCTGCAGAATGAGAATATGAATAAAGTCTGTGCTTTTTGGTGTGCAGGTGACAAACCTTCTCTCCAGTCTTGTAGCTGGGTGCGCTTGGCATCCTAATGTTCCTTAGGCTGACTGGTGGGGAGTCCTCTATGGGAGCCGGCGGATACAGGTGCTTGCTGCTGTTTACAATGCGGCTCTGCAGATCCTTCATAACCATCTCGGCCATGTCTTTGGGCAGACATTTGGCATGCCAACCTAGCTTATCTTCTGCAGCTAAAATCACGTCAACAAATCACATCTGTGGATTCAAACACTGTTTTGGAGTGCAAAGTATGAGGAGAAGAGATTAAGATTAAACTACCTGGAATGCCTTTGCCCTTGATGGTTTTAGCAATAATGGCAGTTGGTTGATGTCGTGGCTGGCTCAGAGCCTTACAAAGTTCCTCCACACTGTGTCCATCCACAATAATGGCATGCCAACTATTTACAAAGCCACACACAGGAACACAGTTGGTGTATTTTAAACAGTCAAACAGTATGACCACAAATATAGTTCTTCCTGTATTAGGCTTTTTGTTAATCATCACTTTCTGGTTATTCTTTCAAACATATTGTAGACATCCAGTGTATTTTTGTAAGACATCCAGTGTATTTTTGACTAACCAGCCTCTGCTACTCTGAAATTTTCACTTTACCCAAAGGCTTCACAGCATTTCTGATATTTCTCCACATGATGCTGCAGGGGAGCAGAGTCACTTTGGCCTAGGCGGTTGATGTCCAGTATGGCCACCAGGTTGTCAAGCTGGTAGTAGGAGGCAAATGACATGGCCTCCCAGACAGCACCCTCTGATATTTCACCATCCCCAAGCAGGCAGTACACCTGGTAGCTGAGGTAGAGTATAGGTCAAGAGATACAATGAATGCGTCTGTGTATGTTTGTGTATAGCACATGCTTTGATTAGGATGAGCTGTTAAGTATCACACACAAAAAAACTCTCAGACTGATTCTCTTTCCATTATTCGATAGTTGAGTTGGTAACAAGCTGTTTTCTGTAGGTGTGGGTGCTCTAAAATATATCTCGTAAAACCTTCAAACAGACTTATTTAATTAATTATTATCTTATTTTGTCAAGAAAGAATGAAACACAGAAAATAGATGTTTCCTGAGTTTCCTAAAATTCTCAAATACTCCTAGGTGAGGTAAAATGTCCTCCATTTACAGTATTTTATTCACTATTGCAAAGGAAAACTGTAATTAGGACAAGTAGAAACAGTTCATGATATTAAATTACAACAATAGACTGAAAAAAAAATACAATGTAACAAGCGCAACATCTGAATGTAATTCTGAGATGAAATCTGCTCTGATGGCAAAAATAACTGAGATATGACTGCCGGGCCTGTGATTATTAGAGCAGAAAAATCGGGAGAGCAGAGCATGTAGCCACAGCACAAAGCCACGGAGTTTCAAAAATCCTAATTACTACACACTCCGAAGAAGTATCATGCAGACCTAAAATTTCAGTAATAGCAAGCCAAAATGTAGAGTACATAAACAATTTAATATTCTGAATGTTTGAAAATACATTTAAAACAAGGAAATTTCAAACAAAAAAACAAGTGCACATGAAGCTACTAAACTGTATAAGGCATTACCTGGACTTGTCAAAGTATTTCCCAGTGTAAGCCATTCCACAGGCCACACCAAGGCCCTGCCCCAAGAAGCCAGTGGCTACATCCACAAACTGCTGCTTCTGAATTGCACGCAACAAACACACAGAACAGTTAATAAAACTGATGATACACTGATTATGCTCCCTGAGATGACTGTTGAGGTATGATGCAGTATGAGACAGCTCACAGGGGTTTGGTGGTTTTCTAGGGTAGAGTCAACCTGGCACAAACTGAGCAGCTCACCCTCCTTCAGGAAACCTGTTTCAACCCACATAGAGTACAGGGCCGGAGCTGCGTGACCCTTTAAAAAAGGAATCTTGATCAAAAATCCATATTAGCTTAGTAAAACAAATACATTGCAGTAATGCAAAAAGAGAAGGTAGATTCTGCATATCATTTAAACGCACACATAAACAACAGGACTGATAGACACTCACCTTGGACAAGACAAAACGGTCGTTGTTAAGGTTCCTGGGGTCTTCAGGGCGGTATTTCATGGTGTGGAAGAAAAGCACAGACATGATTTCTGCCACACTGCAGCATGATGTAGGGTGACTGAATGGAAGAGGATGGTACTGTTAGCCATATGTCAGAAATAAATATGCATGCACAAAGGATAGATAATATTTCCATAAAGACAAACAGACTTCTTTAGTTTTATTTATTTATTAATAAGAGCATGTTATTAAACATTATATCCCAGGCTTTCTAAGCAGCAGATTATTCAGTAAAGCCACTGATCATGATGCCAAATTATAAACAAATGTAAAATTGCTTTGGCAAATATATATCTTTTGGAGGGGGTTAGGGTTAGGGGTAGGTTAGGGTTAGGGTTAGGGTTGTTTTAATTTGAAAAAACATAAATAAACAGTAGGAAATAAATTCACATTTCCTTTATATGGGTTAAATTACTAACTGCCCAGTCACAATTTGACTTGCTTAATGTTCTTAAAGATTATTTTCTTGTCATTCAAAATGCTTCTTCAGGTTTAACTGACTGATTGTGAGTCCAAGGGATTTGACCTGGGTAGTGCTGTTAAATTACTAATGCCTTAAGGGTTGTTGCATTCGTATGTGGATCATCAAGCCTAGTTGTCACTCAGAAGCACCTTAAATGACCAAGAATCTTCACAGATAGGACCAGTGGTGCTAACAAATAAGAGATACATGATTTATAAATATATAAATGTAAAGAATATTTGAAAATCCAAACATTTCCAAATAAATAAAACTTTAATCACAGAATACTAAGAATTGGTATAAATCTAACAAATGGATTAGATAGAAAACTAGTTATAATTTGTTTTACATGTTATATTCAAAATAGAGCAATTTGTTGTTAACAAGCATTGCATACAGTAAAGTAATAAATATAAAATCACCCAACAGCTTTGCTCCATCTAGTGATTTGGAATCTGAAGGATAAACTATTTCGGCAGACTGATAACTGTGTAGACTTGTACTAGTACTGCAGTTGTTCAGTGTACTAGTATAACACATGCAAAATGTGCAAAACATAGGACATTTTAACACACCTATCTGTGATTAATACTTGTTGTAAAAATTGTATTTCAAATATGTTCTAGATCTTTGTCTGTTTCACTGCATGTTTGATGAACGGGAGCTGTAGACTACAGATTATAAACCTTTTGATTTTTGAAAAATAGAAACTGGGTTTCACATGCATGCAAAAATGTTCTGAAAAACCATTATTTCTGATTTCTAATGAGACATTCCTTACATAAAACAAGGTGTATGATATCACCTGTATTTGACAAATACATCAGCAGTCTTAAACAGAGATCAACAAAACTTGATAAGAGCTATCTCAGATGCTCAATGAATTTACAATAACTGTCTCTTATTAAAGAGTTGTTATATTTGCAGCAGCTGTGCTATACTAAAAACACTGTAAAATGCATTAATGAACATGGTTGTGTGCCCAGTACTGCACAGGGCCACAATTGCCCTAAAATCGAATGCAATATTCATCGTGCAAGTTAGTAAATTTACGATACTAGAATAAGTTAGATGCACCAAAGACTAAAATCACTTTTGTTATTTGTAAAAATAAAACATCCAGTCATCTGAAATGGCTGGATTTTGTGTATGGTAACTAAACTCAAAATGATCAAATGATGAATTCAAAATTCTGCCACATTATTTTCTATACCACATCCATGTCAGAATAATCTTTTATTGAATTAGAAGATTGATTTCAGGTTTATATATATATATATGTCAGATACCAACTATGAGTGTCCAAATTATTCTCAGTCCGTAGACTAAATCAGGAGAACAAAGGAGGACATGTTATTCCTTTGGCCTTTCACTTGCATCTATGTCTGAGAGTGTGTATCTGTACATATATGTGGTTCGGTATGTGTGGCTGTTGTGTATGACACACTGCATAGAAAAATTATGTTTGCAACATGTTTGTCATACATTGTGTACATTTGCACTGCCCTCACACAGAGTCATTTCACTTCATAGTTCTAAATTGTATGTAAGTTAGTAGAGGAGACTTACCCACTGCCCGCTGTACTCGTAGCCTTGATAGAGTTGATTCGAAGGCGGTTGGCAATGTTCTTCAGCACCTGCACTGTCTGCTGGTCAGGTTTGTGGTAATCCTCCATGAAGGCAAAATGTCAAGTTCTACAGCACCAAAAAAGTGGACCAAAGATAATCCTCTGTTGAGTTTGTGTGTTTTGAATGTGTATGTGTCTGTGTGTGTGCGTGTGTGTGTGTGATAGAGAGAGAGAGAGAGAGAGAGAGAGAGAGAGAGAGGGTTGCCAAAAGGCAGCACCTGAATATGTGTGTGTGAGTGGCAGAGGCAGTGAGAAAGAAAGAGAATGGACGAGAATCTGAATTTATGTGCAGACACATAGATGCACAAGGATACACTGCACACACTGCATACACACACACACACACAACACACACACATACAGAGGAGGGGGAGTCTAATGACGTGGACTGGGCGTTACTGCCAAAATTGAACTACACTCATTTCATTGGTTACAATGTGTCTGGGACGGTGGAGGTGTTTCACCATGTATGTTCATGTGTGTGCGCGTGTGTGTGTGTGTGTGTGTGTAAAGACAGTCTTAATGATTGGGTAGAGGGAAGGCATTTGAAGCATCTCATTGTGATTTACTTTAGTATTACCTACTAACTAAAAATTCAACTCTTACAGGTTGATTGTTCTTTTAGATTTACACACATCAATTCTTATTGCCAAGCACCAAACAGGTTCTTATTTGTTTGTAATTTCTACAATGTAAAAGTTTTTGATGTGATGAAAAAGTATAAAAAAATAAAAGAGAGAAAGACAATTCAAGAGTTAGACAGGGTATTTTTTGACAGTCTGTCCTTGAACATAAAAACCACAAAAAACAAAGTTATCCCCAAACAAAGAAAAACAACAGTGAAGCAATATATTAAAACTGTTGTGAACACAAATGCATGAACCAGCTCCTCAATTCAGTTAATTTCAACTTTATTCAATAGAGCCAATTCACTACAAAGTCATCTCAAGGCACTTTGCATAATAAAGTCAAGACTATACAAGCAGAAGTTCACTTTGGCAACACGGCATTGATTCTGCCAATAAATCTGATAAAATAAATACATTTGAATTAATAAAAGCACAATAAGTAAAATAAAAAACAAATGTAAGTGTTATTGGTACATTCCTGCAAGATGGAGGTGATTTATTTCTAAAAAGGGCAAAATTGCACAATATCTTCATCGCTCTCTCTTGTCTTTCTAACATCATGGCCTCAGTGAACTTCACAGACAATGGGTTCTTCCCTCAAAGCCTTTCGCAACAGACCTGAAGCTAACTGAGTACTTCAAATTCAAAATTAATGAAAAAGAGACATACAATGCAGCATTTCAACTCCGTTGTCTTTGAGTGCCACTGCCAACATGTTTCTCTAAAATTGTAGATTACTTATTGATACATTTTAAAATTGTGTTTGCAATTGCAATTGCAACTCTGATTTTTTTTGCTTGCCTTGTACCTCACATCGCTGTGGATAAAGCGTCTGCTAAATGCATAAATGTAAATTGTACGGACACATACAGCCCAATAGGACCATTTTACACAAAGTAATTTACTCTTTTCTACCAGTGACCACATTATTTAGGTGCATATAAATTACATTATTATAAAATTAAAAATTTATTTCAGTATTGAAAACTGTAAAATCCTTATTTTTCCCCTTGCTGATACTGGTGTTTTCAAAGCTTGGACGTGCACTAAACAGCTGGAGATACCAACTATTGAGAGTGTTGGCATGCCATCTAGAGGATAATTGTTGTTAGTACATTTGACATGTTTTCATCGGTTGGGCACTGTATTACTTTGCATCCTGACGAAAATTAATTCATTTAAATAGAACAAATGAAAAAACAATACATACAAAATTGCTTTGGTAAAACTTTGAATTTGTTTCTTATATAAAGACGTGCATCTACATTTTGGATGGGATGGAACTCTTTATTTATTTCATTTCAATGAAGGGATTTCATTGTGTAGTAATACAACAAAGGTCAGTGAAATGGAGAGGCATTAATTTAATGTGTGATGCCGTGAAAGTGTTTGAACTATGAAAATATCAAAAATAAGTGTTTATGGTACTGTCCAGAATCTTCCAGTGGACAGAGAGAGGTAGTATCAAAATGACTGTAAATTTTTGTTTGACATAAAATTTGAACAAAACCTATTGCTCAGCAGATCTGTGAGGCATTATGTACAGTAATACATGTACATCATTGGGACATTATGCTACTTCATGTGTCACACATGAGCATTTATGTTTCACTGCTGCAAAGTGGCCTTTTGCGTATTCTAAGCATTAATCACCAGAGGACACTGTCTCCCCATGAATGTCGAATTAGAACCCATAAAAATGGTTTATGACATGGTTTCACTCAGCATATTAGCCAGTGATTGAAGTAAAACATTAGATTAATAAAATATTTGTTCAGCAAAGACCCCTTGATTTAATTTAGTATTTGATTACTTTTAAATCAATTGCTGTGGTTAAATGAAACATTTTACACCATCACCCTATGGAAATAAACTAAATGTGCAGTGCACGCAGTGTAACAGGTTGACAATAAATGTACATAACATGTCACTGCTGCAAATCACAGCCCTCTGCTGTCACTCATTCATGTCCTGTACACTTCTCCAGCCATTTAATCATTTTTGTGTATTTCTGCCGTTTGCAGTAGCTCAGGTCATCCAGCACCTCTGTGTTCATAGACTCGGAGATGCCATTGCTCTAACTTCCTACTGCTCTCCTGGTTCCACTGACATTGTCCTTCTCCCAGTTTCCACCAACTCCTATGGGCTCCTGGGTCCTGTCAGAAGAGCTTTCCTTCATAAAGACCCACAGGTGCCAGCCAATGGAAGCCTGGGAAGAAGCCAGCACGTGATGGTTTACAGCCAATGCCAGGCATTTACAAGTGCACACTTCTGGAGGGAAAGTACATTCAGAGAGCATAAATGTTTCTATTTTTAATCTCTCTGGCAGAAAAAGAGGAGCAAAGCAACCACTTTTAAAGAATAGCTTAATATAACACAGAGCATTTTTTGGACTCTTCTAACACAATGCAGTGGTCCAAAAAAATACACATCGTATTGGTTAAGTTGAAAGACTGATATTCAAAGATGCATATTAATTACACAGTTACAAGCAGGCCTCTATGTATACACATCACATGCCCTTGACCATGCTGACATGTGCTGTACATGTCTGCACACTTGTACATATTACACAAATCAACTCAGGAATATGCTCACACTTATAAGCACAGAATCCCTCACACACACACATCCATCTTGGTACACTGCTTTAATGCCAGTCACTCCTTCAGGCTTGAGCCTCTTCCACTCTGTTCTTATCACTCCATTTCCTTAAATCGCTCTGCAGTCCCCACGATGACATCATGCTTTCTCTTCTGTCTGAGAGCTGTCTATCACCCAAAGGTCCCACCCTCTAACGATGCATGAGACAAGAGCATAGGATTTATGATTGAATTATCAACAGACCATTCAGTCATACAGCTCTTCAAAGCCAGATTGGGTGATCATCCTGAAAGTGGGGGTTTGGCTTGGGTTGGGGGGAAAAACTGAAAAGATGAGATATTAAAACATGGCCCTGGAATCGCAGTGCATTTACTGAATGAGAGATAATTAAAAGCAAAGTGGATTAAAGAAACTATTTGTAGCTGAGAGGTATAATGATGCTGATGAAATGCTCAAGATATGCAGAGAAAGTGGATTAGGACTAAAGGAAAGACAGTGAAGTGAGAGGAAGATTCAGAGAGAGAAGGAAAGCGTGTGAGTAGGGGTTAAGGCTGAGCGTGTGTTGTGGGCTGAGCAGTGAAGTTGACGATGCACTGGAAGAACAGCTGCGCTGCAGGGCTTTCAGGCTCCATCACTACTGCTCTCCTTCAAGCAGCTCCACCAACACACTCCCTCTACACACACACACACACGTTTGTACAGCTCTTATGAATATGCAAAAGCACATGAATCTAGCAATAATAAACAAGGTTTTTATGTATGTTCGGACCCAGGAAACAGAAATCAATTTGCACAAAGGCCTATTTAATATTATACAATTAATGACAAATCAAATGTCCCAGGCTTTAAAATATATGCTTCATAAATACAGTGCCTGGAGATACAGAAAATGCTAACTGAAATTGATTAAAGGAAGAAAATACAAGTTTTACATCATAAGAGAAAATGAGCGAAGTGTTCATTTAGATTAGTTGTAATCTGATAAAAGAAGCAGTGCAGAACGAGAGGAAGGGAGAGGGTGAAAGAGGGAATGAGGCAGAGGAGCAAGGGATGTAAAATGAAAGCTAAGTATATCCATCCATCCATTATATGTAACAGCTTAATCTATTCAGGGTCGCCAGGGGGCTGGACCCTATCCCAGTTGTCATTGAGCAAGAGGCAGGGTGCACCCTGGAAAGGTTTTCAGTCTACCTCGTTGCCAACACAGAGATTCATGCATAGTCAGACAACCATTCACACTCACATTCACACCTATGGGCAATTTAGAGTCACCAATTAACCTAACATGCATGTGGGACTGTGAGGGGAAACTGGAGTACGCAGAAAAGACCCATGCAAGCATGTGGAGAACATGCAAACTGCACACAGAAAGTCCACAGTCAGCCAGGGATGCAAACCCACAACCTTCCCGCTGTGATGCAGCAGTGCTGCCAATGTGCTGCCCATCAGAATAGTTTAATACTCAAATTACTATGTCCAAATTATACATGTTCAAAAGTGATTCAAATTAAGTTAATTTGGGTTTGGAGAGTTTGATGATGCAGGAAAAAAGAAGCACATAAAACCAGAGGGGGCGGGGAGCAGATTGCTTTACTGAGCCAAATGGATTCCATGGTCCCTGGGGGCCACTGCACCCTCTGTCTGTGTTTTTACTCTATTTTCAGTAAAAATGAACTGCATTATACATTCCTCCTGAGACTCAAGACTGGTCTCATATGTGTTTGAAGGAGGAAAGAAATGCAGAGTTTGTACACACACAGTAAAACACAAACAAATACACCAGATATTTCAGGTAAGTGAACACTGAAATGTGTTATTTCCACCGTTCTCTTTACCATATGGCGGGCCCTGTAGAGAAATCCTTAGTAGACAGAAAGCCAGAATCATCAGAAAAGAGCAAAGAAGGGACATGTATGTGGGGAATTCATAGAATGTCCGTGATTTTTGCACAAAAAAATCAGGTTAGCGCCAGCATAATTCAGTATTATCTTCCATCATGATGTCTCTACACCTCTCGGTGACATCTGGATTATATGGTAATCAGTGAGCTTTAATGGTGCTGATTGGCAGATTTGTTCGATTTTATTATAGTTTTCTATGTTTACATCTGTTTCTTACAGTTTCTCTTGTTTATACTGGGCTAAGATGGCTCCAACTTTACACTCAACACAAAGAATAGACATTGTAAGAATATTTTATCTAACTAACTGGTGTCTAACTCAAACTGTTTCTTTGACACCAAAGGATCAAATAACAAATGTAATTATAGCCATGTTTCTAAGAAATTCTGCAAACCAATCAAAAAAAACAGTACATTATTTCATATAATAGAAATCAATAAATAGTAAATTATAGTGCCTGTTTACACAGCTTCTTCAAATGCATGTCTTTTACTGAGTGGACAAAAATAACTCTGATCGCTCAATGCACTACAACATGAAAAAACAATTGCTAATAGAAAATTAAGTATCTTTGCCAACCTGCAACACATTCATATTGTTAATTATCTTTGTATCTTTGTTGGTGAGAGGTCGATTGTGATTTCCCTTCCTTTTGCAAAAGCAGCCACATAAAAAACATTTAACGTATGAACAAACTTGCTTGTATTTCCTCATTTGTGAGGACATAATGCATTACCTAGCACCTTTCCCTAATTTCAGCCATCATAACTAAATGTCTAACCTCAACCCAGACACTGACCTGAGCCTCATTTAACCAAAACCCTAAAACCAAGTCTCAACCTTTAATCTTCTTTAAGTTGTAAGGACTGAAAGAATTTTGTCATAATAAAGATTCCAAACTAAAACAGTCTGTGAAGATTCTCAGTCATCCAGGTCTTGGGCATGGTTTAATTCTGAACTTATCTTTCAGTTGAGAAGTAAAAAATCTGCAAGAGCTAGAAGCAAGTCAAGTTGCCACTGAACAGCACTTCTGGGAACAAACTAAAATGTTCCCACACAACTATATCGAGACATGTAACCACATCACACACACACCTGGAGCATACACTACCTCATAGGTGAATAATTCAAGACGATTCTAGAAGAAACCATTATCTCGGGCAGACAGGTAAGTTGATACGGTGAGCCTCGTCCCTGGCCCCCAACCATTCTCCACCTCTCAGCAAGCAATTCTACAGTTCACTCACTGATGAGCCACCTGGGAAGACGGTGGATGTTTTCTGCTCTTTGTTGTCAGCTGGGACATGTTGGTAAAGCTGAGGCCTAGGCTCAGCTGTTCTACTGTAGCAGGTAGGGTTTCCACAGCATTGACTATATTGCTTAGTAGGACTTAACTGTGGTCACTGCTACTTGAGCACATTTTAACTGAGAAATGTTTTTACGGTAATTAAAATGTTCTTCTATGTACTATGGTTTTCAATATTAATAAAAACATTAGGTCAAAAATGAAGTACCTGGTTAATGGGTATAACATTATTTAAATACTTTAACTTTGAATTTAGAATGGATCTATAAAGCAGATCTCGCTAAACTGTTTTTACTTGTGCTGGAGTCAGACACTTAATAGCAGTGTAAGAAGAACAAAACTCAGAGAGGAGCTTTTAAAGGGTCTTTCATGGGTCATTAGTTTTTTATACAGGTGGGATTCCCTTCTAGCTGTAGATGGCATGTAGTTTAGTCATATTGATCAATGATTTACTATTATGCATAATTAAACTCCAGCTTTTACAAATTTTTACAGTTCCTTGTGGGAGACTTTACCACTTCATGAGAACACTTCATAGAAATGTGTGGGTTAAGCTATCAAACAAATGCTGCCAAATTACAGAATAAATTATTAATGAATGTATGACTATCTTACTAAATACTAGGCTAAAAAGCAATGTTGTATTTTATTTAAAACATCTGGGATTTTCCAGAATCTGTTTGCCTATAGCACAGCTGTAACAGGAGAGAGGTATGTGTCTTACAATTAGATCATGCAGGGCGGTGTTGACTTACTTTCTCATTACGAACACACACACTGGAGGCAAACTGGAAATGTAGTTGTTCAAAGGGGAACAATGTGAAGGAGGGCTACATATTGCCAGTGGAAAGGATGCATCTGACTGACTTTGGCAGAAGAGAAATGTCATCATACCAAAAATGAGTCTGAGTAATGTCTATCTCTGTTGAAAGGCACATAGACTCTGATTATTCCCATTGTACAAAGATAACAGACAGAAAGGATGTTTACAACAGTGGTGATCCAAAGGTGCTTGTTTGGTGGCAACAGATTGAAATTTGAACTTAACGTATAGCCTCTTTAACTCCTGTTTAACACCATCAATCTCTTGTTGCTCTCAGACAATAACCTATTTTTCAAGAGAGACCATTGACATAAAAACAAAATTGGAATTATTCTTAGACAATTTAAGATTGTAGAAACAACCACAATATAAAGAAATATATGAGCAGACAACACAGAATTAATGAATAAATACTTGTGGAATTTATAAAATTCCAGTTTGGGTATAAACAGTAAGGTGTTTTGTTATAGGGAACTTTCTCCATCTGGTGCTGTAGGGTTCTGATGTGCTAACCAGGTGTATGGAGTGATCAGAGACAGCAGTCAACCTGCATCTGAGAGACAGTCCTTCAAAGACAGTAATGTCCACAGCAATGTCCACAATGTAGGTATGAAAGAGGAGTAAAGGAGGTCATGGTTGTTAAACTGGAATGACCATCACTAAACAGCAGACGTGGTCTAAGACACCACTTATTACAATGCAGTCCTGTCATTTCTCCTGAAGCAGAATCATGTGATCCCAACAACACACAATGGCCAGACAGGACTAACAACATTACGACTTCAGTGACCGTCCCCCTTGAGTCAGAACGAAATGCATCTTTGGAGTGACAGGTACAGCTTCTTCAAGTTGTCCAGCTGCCAACAAACAAGCGCCTTTGGAATGTATTTTCTTACTGACTGCATTGCAGATATTTCACAAAACAAACTACTTTACTTGCCTCACATGTGGTCAGACCATTTTGTATTTGATAGTAATACAGACTATGTTTGTGGTAACACTAAAAAAAGACTGTGTGTCTGGGTGTGAACAGGATGTGTTAAGGACCAGAAGGTCTGATTGAGCTTTAGCTCAGATGCTATATGTTTCTTTGACTGGGATAATTCACCACATTGCTTATGTCCATTGTTCAAAATTTAGGAAATATTTAAACTATTAAACTGTTACTAGTCTGAACATTAGTATTCGAGTAGCTGTCTGTCTACTAGATTGTGAGTCTTTAATAAGATTTAGGATATTTTGGCTACACTTTAATAAGGCACTTTGTAGTGTTTGTGTGTTGTCTGACATTTACTGACATAACTGCAGATTTAAAATGCCCTTTTTAAATTAATTATTAACATTAATAACCTCAGGTTTTAGGCTCATCTTCACTAAGAGAAGTTGGTAAGCATGTGTACGACAATTTAACACATTAGGTACCACAGCTACAATGCAAAAAAAAAAAAATGGTTTCACACATTTGTCTACATTCTTGTTTTAAAGTGGTCTTCGAGTGATTAATTGATGCTGCACTTGACACCCTGTTGGAAAGGTGTCACCTCTTATTGAAAAAACACGATCAGGCTACTCTGGGGATGTGCCGTACAGCCCATTTGATCTGAGCAGGGTCATGTGCAGGAGAGCTTGAGCCCTGAGCTGCACTGGTTTCACTGTTGACTGGCGCCGTGACGAGAAGCAGGCAGCGGACGAGGATGCTCCGTTGTCTGGTGCGCACTCTCCTGTCTCTAGCTCTCCGCGATCATCACGGAAGAGCTTAATTAATGCACGGGCTTTGTTCGTCTCTCCTGTTCCCGGAGCTGAGGAATTTCAAGCCGCTGTTTGAGGACGGACTTGCGTATTTCGCCCTCAGAGGCACTGGACCCGTGTGACCCAGCGGACAGTACCGCTGCTAAATTCTAAAGTCTGCAGAAAAGGTACGATACGGTGCAGCGTCTGCTCCACAAACTGAAGTTAGCCTTTTAGCATAGCTGCGTTTCCTGCATGAAGCCAATGCTGAGGCTTTGTCATTATTGTAAGAGTCGTTATTAATGATCACTTTCCCTTTGACGCTGTCCTGCTCGATTCAGAGGAGGAGACTCATCGCCTTCTCATGACAGTAAACAGGCTGCACATGAAAAGAGCAGGCTGATGCCTTTCCACCAAACTGAGATCGGCTCTGGTCATGTGGACTGTCCACTATATTAGCTCAAAGTGTAAGAGCATGTGATTGTGATTTGTTGGAATAACGTTGCCAGCTGTTTCTGCCCGGCACAAAGGACCATCTGACGCCTGTGCGCAGCCAGGCTGTCATTTCACGTCGTTTTTTAGGGGTTTTCACCTAATCTTACTTTGATGGTGTCCAATGATAAATATGAGGATGTTTGATGGTGGTCATTTTTTGTCACGAATCGCTCATGGGAACATCAGTGTTCATTTCCATCACGGTCTGCCGCTCGACGATGTCGATGCAGCAGTCAAATTAATAATCCAAAAAAGGTGCATTTATTACGCATTCTTCACATACTGAGCTTGGTCTAGCCTCGGCTACACGAAGCCTGCAGCGTAGCACAAAGGGAATGTGGTGCAGGCAATCAGAATTCACCAGAAGACATGTAGTTTTGCATTTCAGTAGCACATATCGTATTGTTCTATGCATTTTGATCAATATTCCTACTCGGAGCTTCACTGCAATGTGACCTTTGGTGTTTCTTCATGTGCGGGGCCTGCTGGCAGTTCAAGGACTTACAGTTGATGTGACCAAGGGATGCCTGAGAGTGGCGGCTGTGAATATACACAATTTGTGTGTGTGCTTTAGCTTTAAACTATATGTAAGCTTCTTTTTCCTTATACAATGCCTTTACTAAATTTAGACACTTCAACCCAACAACCAGCCCACATTTCTTGTAGCTTCTGATGGTTTAAGGCATTTATGGAGATTTGGAGACATTAATGAATTATATTTATGTATATTTAAAGAGGAAACATAATTTTCTTTTGTCCATCAAGAGACCAGTGTAGTTAAACAAGCTGTCCAAGATCCTTCTTTATTCTGCGTGTGTGTAAGAGGTTATATGATCTCATAAATTAATTGTAGACCATTATGTGATATAACTGCCACACCTTTTAACCTCATGGTGTTCCCAGTGCATTAATCACCTGTGAGCCTAACTGGAGGACCTATGGTGCTGTGTACCTATGCAGTGCATCTCTGCAGTTTGCTGAGAGTTGCACAAATTGATGTGGTATTAGTAGTTGTAGTAGCCTTCAAGCAAATATTAGAGGTAAGCTCTATTGTCAGAACTGAAAAACTTTGTATAAACTAATTTGACATTTAGGGGAAAAGACAAATGAGAAAACAGAATTGGAGGAAGACAAGAAAAAGAAAGATACATATTTGTTATAATAACAAAAATGTTAATAATACTAATGATCCACATTTTCAACCATCCACACTCATATTCATACTTGTATGAGCAATTTAGAGTCACCAATTAACCTAGCATCCATGTCTTGGGCTGTGGGAACCAGAATACCTGGAAAAAACCCTCACAAGCACAGTGAAAACATTCAAACTACACACAGAGGCCACAGGCAGCAGGTGGATTCAACCAGCGGACCTTCTAGCTGTGAGGCAGCAGCGCTAACCTGTCCATCATCGTCCTGCCTGCAATACTAAGTTTAATAGGTGTAGAGAAAGAGTCATATATAGATTTTCAATAAGTAACAGCTTTGCTGAATATCTCTGAGTACCCTTTAAGCAGGACTAGCATTTATGATGGAACAAGACCAGTTTGATAGACAGGCAGAAGAACCTTATAGTATTTCTTGCATATACTGTAAACCAGTGAATGCCCTAAGGACAGATGTAATGTGCTCTGTCACAGAAAGGTAAGATCTTTTTATTGTTAGAAACAGGGCAAAATGTACTCATTCCATCTCTTCTCACCTTTTTCTCTTTTCAGAGGCAAATTATGCCAGCAGCATCAGAGTCACTCCCCCTGGTGACGTGCCAGCTCATTGGTCAGAATACTCTGCCTTTCTCTAGTCTCCCTGTCTACTCTGGCAGATCCATGCTGCTGGATGCTCCTGACAGAGCCACGCCCGCACCATGAGCACCAACGGGCCTGCCCCAAACCCAGCCCCCACGGCCCCAGAAGCCCCTCCTGCGTCAACCCCTGCTCCTGTTCCGGCCCCAACCCCAGCCCCCGTGGCACCTCCCGCTCCTCCTGCCCCGCCTGCCCCAGCGGCCACTGCCATCCCGGTAGGTGCGTTGGCACAGAAGAAGCGGCAGCAGTATGCCAAAAGCAAGAAACAGGGTAGTAACGCCAACAGCAGGCCACCGAGGGCTCTGTTCTGCCTCAACCTCAACAACCCCATACGCAGGGCCTGCATCAGCCTGGTGGAGTGGAAGTATCCTTTACAATGGCTTTTTGTGGTGGTGGGTGCATGTGAGAGTATTGTCGATGCTTCTTTGTAGTGCTTACACAAACATCAGTAGGTTAGTTGACAAACAATTATTAGGCAATGTTTAGGTTTCAATGTACAGTAGTATTTTTCCATTATAAATTAGGAATCAGATTGGGTTTTGGAAAAAATTCATTTCTCTTGTCTGATATTTTTGAGCCTTTATTAATTAGCTGCTAGTTAGCTGTATTGTTGCTGTTGTTCCTTGAAGCTTTCTCCTGAATTCCATTAAAAAAATGTTTGAAGTGCAGAAACATGTTTCTCCTACTAGAGAAAGCGTGAATGTCACAATGTTCTGAATTCTAAAACATAGATAAAGTGACTCAACAGTGGCACAATACAGCTGTGAAACAGTCTGGTGAGTTTGTTGCTTAAGCAGATGTTGTTCTCACATAAGCCATCAGATTGAGATTGCCTAACATGAATTGCAAAAATGCACTTTATAATAATCCACATTTGTTTGATTGCTGAAAAAAGTCACTGGGGATTTACTACCAGTACACTTTGGAAAATGCAGCTGTAGCCATATCAGGTGTCCTAAATTATTCTGCATAGAGTGGATGCATCCGTGCAATAACACTGTAAATTAGTTTCAGAGCGTTCCAATATATTCCAATTTGTTCCAAATTGTTAGTTATCAGAAAAGAGGGAAGAATTAACTGAATTTATTTATTTATTTTATGTTTTGTGATAATTGTTCAACATTTCAAATGCAACAATGACTGTCACTGTTTTTGTAACGTATTGATATGAAATGAAAAAATATATTTTTCTTAGTTTATTAGTCAATGTTTGGACCCCAACTGACCCCAACTGAATGTCATGTGGTGATTTTCAGATATTTAGGCTTGTGAGCCCTTAAAATGAAGCCTTCAACACTTTTCACAGTTAGATATTACAGTGAAGAGGGTTAAAGAGTGACTAAAACATTGTTTTTGTATGGTTTTGCTCTTCAATATAAAACTGTTTCTGAAAAGGCGACCACAGACAGACGAAGCTATAATGTCATAACGGGTAATTTCTATCTATGTTAATCATGGATTCTTTTTCCATGTTACTTCATTGTTTTTTGTTTTCCTTAACTTCGATTCTCAGGCCATTTGATATCTTTATATTAATTGCCATTTTTGCCAACTGTATGGCCTTAGCTGTCTATGTCCCCTTCCCTGAAGATGATTCCAACTCTACAAACCATGACCTGGTGAGTAGCATTTCTGTGTCTTTATTGCTTTTTTCATTCATCCATTTGGTGCTAGTTGTATTTGTGCTTCTACTTATAGTGGTTGCAGTCAGAGAGAAGCTTGTATCACTCTGTTTGAGGTCACAATTGTCTGGTTAGCATCAAGGGCTGGTGTCGTTTGTAAATTATTTTAGGTAAATTATTTTTAAGGATAATAAATAAATATGCAATGTATGTGTGATTTATAAGAAAAGAGTCAGAGATGTTGCAGTTATAAGATGCTGCATACAGACTGTGTCTTCAGCGTATTGCTTTATAATGCAGATTTGAAATGTCTGCTGTGCCTACTCAGAGGAACACTTTGACAACTATCCTCGTCGGTGCTTTATCATGTCATAGTTTTCCAGCACAGGGGTTTTATCCAGCTTTCTATTTTTAGAATTTTCTCGTCATTGCACCACTCTATGCACCTTGTGCATTTATGTCGGTGTGATGAATTATGGGTGTTGTAGTGTTGTAAGCATTGTTCCACAGCTGAGGATGAGTGCACTCTCCAAAAGACACTCAGGACATGGCCCTTACATGGGCAGAATTTAGCTGTGGTGTTCAGTGATTCATGAGTGACTTACATTGCGTCTGCAGACATTTGAATGTTCTTAAAAGCTTCGTATGACAGCAGGAACATATTACAGAAAGGTTAACTGCCTGCTGTAATAGACTGATGTGGCTGTTTCTCTCTCTCTTTCACTGCTGAACATGCAGTGAAAGATAAGCTACAGCTTTGGTTAAAAGTGTGTGTGGTCTACTTTAGCAAAGTAAGGTGCTCTGCTTCCCAATTTGACCTCCTAGAGGGTGACCTCAGGGTGTTTGTTTACAGAGCGGTGGTGCATCAGAGGAAAGTGGGACATGACTGTGTCTGATACGTCGTACTATGTATGGTATGTTGTGAGGTGTCCTTTGGAGTAATGTTTAAAAGAGCTGGATGGTGACAACTGAAATAAATGTACCTGCTTTTATAACAAGTTTATTGGTCAAATGTTTAGAGACTGGTTGCTCTCTGAAGAACATACTGCTGAAACATTTGTTCCTTTTCTTCCCCTGAGGTGAATATGACTACACCATCAATGAAGTGCTAACAGATTTGATTATTGATGTTGGATTAGTGGAAACACATGCCAGCTAGTTTTTAGTCTGTTTATGGATGCACCAGTCTCTGACCAGTTGGATGTAAATCGACGCCCAAACATCTTTTACTAAGCGAATGAGGTATTGGCCAAGCATGACCAATCCACATTAGGAGTAACATAATTATTTTTTTGTTCATTTAAATAATGAAATCACCCATGGTAGCATCTGTACATTAGTTGAGCACTTAATGTTTAATTCTTTAGCCTGTTTGTAACAAAATGTTGGAATATACCAAACAAATGTTTTAGTTCATGCATTATGTTGAACAGGACAGGACAGGTCGCGACAGAGAGACATACACAGACAGACAACCATTTGCACTCACATTCGCACCTAAAGGCGATTTTGCTGGGAAGAAAACCAGAGTACCAAGAGGAAACCCACGAGATAGTGGGGAGAACATGCAAATTCCAGATAGAAAGGCTGCAGCCAGGAGGTAAATTAGAACCAGGGACCTTCTAACTGTAAACTAACCACTTCACCATTGTTCTCCCATAAATGTTTTAGTACAGAACATGAATATGATTTTATTTTCATTGTGTTCGTAAATTGCATCAACTAACCCTGCTTCCTTAAAAAGGAGTTCCCTTCATATTTTATGTTAGTATTTGTACTCTATTTTTATTTTTATTTTTTTGCTTACAGTTATTATGCATATTCTTGTTCAGTGCTACAGACAGCTTTACATTGCTTGCATAAAGCTTGGAATATACTTCTGCAGCATCAACATTAAATTCACCAGTGGGTGAATAATGCAATCTTTCCCTTTTCAGCAGAGGTTGAACAACAGAATACTTTGTCCTGGCCTTAGTTGTTCTACAGAACTCCTGCTGTACTCACAGGAGAGCTAGAGAGAAATATGCTGAGCCAGTTTTGCTATAGCAGTCAGCAGTTAAGGCTGTAGTGAAAATTGCACTTCCACACTGCTCCGCTATGCAGCCTCACAGGTTGACTGAGAACTGAGATGAAACCCGAGTTGTCGTGCTGAGAGGTCTGGTGTGTAAAACAAGGATCAAATGATATCACACAGCTGAAGAACTGTGCAAGCTTGTATTCAGTGACACATTAAAACGTGGTATAACTTTCAACACAGAGACGCTTAAAAAAGACAAGCTGACTTCTAGTGAATGTGTTGACATTTAGTGTTTTGTCACTTGGCACCTTCTCAGTTGAAATTTAATCCATGAAATGTAAAAGTACTGAGTGTGTGTTTTTGCTTGTGCCAAACTTGTAATGAGTGTCTAGGTGCGTGAGAGCTGTTGTTTTACTGCAAAGTCATAGAGCCTTTATTAGCATGAATCTGCCTGTCTTGTTAGTAAGGCTTGGTTAAGTGCAGCAGCTCATTATAAATAGAAAGCAATTTCCTCCTCAGGCAGAACACAGGGCAAAAGATTGGGGTCCTGTTACCACCAGGAGGCACAAATGAGTAACAACATGTAGTGAACACACATCCGTGCACGCGTGAGACAGCAAACCCAACAGGACTCGCAGTCATTTCTTCATTCCTGTCCTGCTTAGGTCTCTCCTTTATTGCTCTTCTGTTGTTTAGTCATTTTACTGTAATGTTAAAAACTGCACATACAATTCACTCTGCACGTGACTGTGTCCTTCACATCCACCTTGTCTAGGGGACGGACAAATAGTCTGCAGCCTACTGCCTTTGCTTTAAGGTCATTTCTGACTTATCTATCTGAGACTCAACACTCCAGGCAGCTTCTCCTAAAGGTAGCTGAGCAAAACAATGACCTTTTCATGGTGAATGTGATTCATATGTCTCATCCTTTGTAAGGCAACATGCAGCGAATTGCATCTGGTATCATGTAGTGTTTGCCCGTATCACTGTTGTTGCATAACACGGGAGACGCAGAGCTATTTATTTTACTGGGGACAAAAGGACACAAACACATGAAGACTGAAATATGCACACATAAACCATTAGAGAAGTTATGTGGATGCCAGCAGAGAACCTACATTTTGCATCAGTTTCACATTCAGATTGAGGATGTCTGCATTATAAAACATTGATTTTATTAAATACTTTTTTTAATATGAAAGTAATATGCTTCAGTCGCAACCAGCTCAAAAAATGGGGTTTAAACTAAAAGGTGAGGAGGTTTGGGGGTGGGGAATGGTCATTAGTGAAGCCTGTGTACAGTCAAGACACTTACATGTTTGTATTAACTGTTATTCTACTGTATTTTCACATACTTTCCATGATATGGCTAAGGCTTTGTAGAAATGTCTTATACGTATTTTTTAACCACCTGATCATTTACAAAAGGAACAAGTGTAAAATGTATTTTCGTCAAGTTCTTCCTGTAAGCTCTAGAAAATAGAGCTTAGTATTGTGGAACATAGTTTTTAAACTTACATTGGCAATGCAGTTCAGAAACATCATCTGTCTGCACACACCAGGATTTCCTGCAACAGGTTTAAACACACAGCAGATTTACTAATGATAGACATCTATCATCGGTTCAGACAAGCACAATTTAACAACAGTTTAATTAACTTTCTGGCCCAATGCACCACAGCACATACGGTACTGTAGTAAAATGATGTACACAAGACTGTGTGTACATACCGTGTACCAAAAGTGACTACCAACAAAGAAAAAAACATTTCTGGTGAAAATACTTAACAATGTAGCGCCACGCTTGTGATTCAAAGTCAATGTCTGTTGACGTATCAGTCACAAAGCTCTGCAGCATGACAGCCAGCCAATAAAAGACATGAAATACAGTGAACTGGTGTCTGACAGCACGACCAGTGCTTCCATATTATCCATATTATCCATTGTATAGCCATATTTTTATATTTTGTATTTGAAATGAAATAAAATTTTACTTCATGATTAGATATTGGAGCGGTTCATTGTTAAACCTCTTCTAAGCCGTCAAAGGCAGAAACTCTTTATAAAGGACCCAAGGCAGCATGGTCTGTGAAGTGTTGATGACTTAAACAACATTCACATCTTGATTTAGACTCAAGCAAAGTAATGCTTTGCAATAGGCCCATTAAAAACAGCCCATTTTAACACCAGTTTAGTGGAATCTTTGTACAAAAAGGGCCAATCACAACTTAAATCATGGTTCAAGGAAGCTTGTTGATGTGCTTTTCTGCTTTGCATCGTCTAACACTTTCGTCACTCATGTGACCATGGTAATTAAAATAGTAAACTGCATTAAAAGTCATAAAATACACCATACAAATACTGCATGTTGCATGAGCATAAACTCGATTTTCCCTTATAACAAATAATAATTGTCTATTTTGCAAGCATATTTTGGTAAAATATGCATGTAAAATACTCTACAGAGATCCTCCAAACCAATGTATTTTTACAGAAAACAGAAAAATATATGAAGTAACAGCTGAAACAAATTCTCTACATCAGTGGTTAGACTGAACATAGCCTAAACCACATTTCCATGATCAAATATATTAAAAAAGATTATATTTTATCAAATAGTAACACTATTATTGTTTTGTTGGTGTCTTGAACGGCAGCTTCCTCCTATCCAATGTGTTCCTGTAGGCTGTTTTATACTCCCCTCTGTGCTTTATGTAAACAAAACGCCTCCTGTGCGAACATGTGCCCCAACATGCGCCTGGTATGGGCACAAATGCCAGTGTGACTCTGCGTGCTGTTCAGGCTACTGTTATACCATGCTTCCTGTATGGAGACAGGACAACAAACAAACTGCAAAGTCTCCGATAAAGATGGGTTCTTGTCATTGAGTTCTGCGGTTTTTGTTTTGATGTAGTAATCTTACTTTATGGATCAAGCCTATGCTTGGGGAGTTGTTGACATATATTTTCATATGAGAACTGCTGCTAAGGTTAATTAATGTGTGTTTTCGCTGCATATTTGTGTTGTAGAAGACTGTAAATGTGTACATGGTGAAGCAGTTGGCTGTGTGTGTGTAATGGCTGGCACAAGCAACAACGTCTGGACTGTGGACTCCCATAGAGATGATGGTAGAAGTATGTGTTTAGTCACTTAACGTAACTGCTCATTTGTGGCTCACACTAGCACTGTCCCTACTCGTTATCTTGAATGTGTATTTCTGCATGTGTGTGCAAGTGTGAGATTGTGTTTGTGTGAGTGAGAGATAGAGTTAAGAGCGAGTCAGGGCTCTGTTAGCTTTCTGTGGATGGTGTGTGAAAGTGGAGCTTTCATAAAGCACAACAGCAGTATGTGCGCACAAAGTGTGTGTCAAACAAGCTTTTTTATAGAGGGAAGACAATTTCTAAATTAATGAGTTGTATTCTTGCTTTATATCACATGATTCCCTAAGAATCAGAAGGAAAGAACAGCAAATACAAAAAAATGTGTTGCTGAACAACACAGCAAAAACATAGACATGTTTTCTTCATTAATTAGAAACATTTAAGTTTTTTTTCCCACTTAGCTAAAACAAAGTACTCACAGTTGGCGTTCGTCTTCAAGTAACATAGCCATGGTTTGAATATTTATGAAATGTGAGATGCCACAATATTTGTACAATATTTGACTGTAATAACCACAGTCTTAGGTCAAAAACAAGTATGTACATTGCTTTTACAATCATTTCTAATAGATTAACATTATCTAAGATCTATGTTTTAAATATTTTGTAATCTTATGGTTTTCGTGAATAGAGGGCCTTGACCACTAGGACCCTCACTCATATCCCAGTTAAAATATATTATAAAATATTAGTACCAGTTAGTCTAAAAACAATAAATGATACATAAATACGGTGGTAAAAACATACATTTTATTGTAAAATTGGTGTAGTGTTCTATTTAAACTATTGTAAAAAATTGAAACACATTATATTTGGACACCTGCTACATTTCACACCTGCATAGAAAGTTTATAATCCAAGCATGTTTTTAAAATGTAGTTCTGTTATTGGTTTCTTCCCAGCTTGTCTCAAGTTTGCATAGGGAATTATTTGATCCTGTCCATTCCTATCCTACTTTGCTCACCTTTTACTTTATTGCACTTAAATTAGTGGATAATTTAAATTAAATGTCACAGAATTTATTATGTCTTCTCTCATGTGTGGAAACATTTCCCACTGGAAAATGGGATAACAGTAGACTGAAACAAAACTTTTGAAACAGCAACGCTTAGGGGCTCTGTGCACAAGAGGCAGATTAGTTGGGTCATGCCTTGTTGTTAACCGGTTGTATAATACTCCAAGCACTGCAGTAATGACAATATCTCTCACACATAATTATGTTGCTGTTCATGTGCAATTTCCCAGTGTGCATGTGTGAGAGTAATGAATTTACCAAACAAGACATGATAACCCAGGTTAACACATTTTGGTAATATCAGCACAATGACAGAGTATACCGCATGAAGTAGGCGACGAAATATTTTTTGTGAAATTTTGTTTGCAGTGTTGGGCATGTTACTCAAAACATTTAATAAAAATTACACAGTCAAAATGAATATTTGTTGCTTCCTGTCAAAAGGAACTCATTCCTCATTCAGTTACTCATATTACTTTTCTGCAGGGTTAGGTTCTAAAAGATTGATAGAGGGTCAATAGTGGAAATTGGCAACATTTCATCCATCACATATTTATTAGTTGTTTTTTTTTGTTGATTGTTGTATCTGCTGTCAGGGATTAACATCCAGTTTAAGTTTAAGCCATTGAATAGTCACAGCCAACCTCCACGGCCACAGAGGGCTCATCTTTTTCAGGTTGTATCTCCACACAAATATTGTTGTGCTACCTCAACAAGTATTTCAATAGGTTTAAGGTCATGTTTTTCACAGTGGAAAGAATCTTACTCTACCGGCAATCAGGTTACATGTTACCATAATGTCCTTATCAACTTTCATGCTGATAAAGTCTAAGTAATGAGAATATTTCGGGTTGGTGAATGTAGGCACGTCCAGCTTTAACGCCAGCTTACTGATTATTGTGCTGCCAACAGAGACCAGTGTAAGAACTATGACTTTGAAATTAAAACGTAGGCTTTCAGTTCAATTGTATCCTTGGTAACAACAATTGCCATATTTGGAGATAGTAACATTGATATTATTACAGAAATTGTATTTGTATGTTGTTACGGGTCAGTGTAACTTTTCCTGCTGCCTATCTGAGTCACTAATCAGCAAATCTGTAAGCACATGAATACTTTTGAAACTATGAAAACAATAGTCATTTGTATTCTGTGCATGTGTCATTATTGTATTAATGAAATCCAACCCCACTTCACTAAGTAAACTTTAAGAACCTCTCAACAACTTCAGCAAACTGCTGAACTGCAAATACAGTCATGTTGTGGATGGTTGCTCTAAAGTATTACAGTTATTTGTACTGAGCTATAACTGTGCATCTTCCCTGGTCTCTGACCAGTGAATCATTTTGCAAACTCTTTCAAACCAACAAACAAAACAGCAAAACCAACTACATCAGAATTCAGTGACTACATCATTGTTAAATCTGTGTGTAAATCCTGTAACTTTATGGCAAGACATAGGGATGCCATCCACCTTATGCAACAAATATTCAGTGTAATGCTTTTTTTCTTAGTGGAAGCATTTACTTGGTACTGTGGTTCTGACCTGCACTTGTACTGTTTTCCTTGTCAGCATTACATTCTCACACAATTCTTGTCCGCCTCCACACTACTTCACATACACACAGATAAACTTTTAGACACATGTACTACACAAACAACAAATGGTTACACACTACATACACATGGGCCCTGCTAGCAATAAGGAATAGGGCATCACAACACAATCCGCTGCGTTGACCCCCAAAGGGACAAGCCGAAAGCAGTTGATCTTTGATCAGGACTTATTAAAAAATGCACAAGATAAACATAAAAAAAACAAATCATAACAGGCACTTGAACAGCCAACCCAGTATACTGTCAGCTGCTCATTCAAGCACACTTATTTACTGTGCAAACCTGCAGAAGTAGGCAGTAAAGAAGCACTAAATTCTGGCTGCCCTCACCCCCCTGGCTTGCCTGGGTGGCACTGACTGATCTATACAGACAAGGGAAGGAAAGAGAGTTAGCACAGGATACAGAAAGCATGGGGGAGGGACATGCAGCAGGAGAGTGATGTGGGAAGTCCTACAGAATATGTCTGCTCAATGCATACAGAGTAAAACTTAAAATGACATTATAACATTTCTTTGAAACTCACAAGATATCTGCTGTCAAACCCTTCCATGGCTGAAAACCGTAGTTTTTGTTTGATTTATACAGTAGTTATGCATTAGCTGTTGTTTTATGTGTCTGTGTTATCAGGTGTCTATACTGCTTAGTGTGCTTCATATGGATGACATGGGTATTACTGCCTGTAGTGTGTTGTGTTTGCTATGCACTCTGGTTGCACACAGATATCAAACATGCATGTCACCCTGATTCATGTGATTCTGGGCTTGCCGCCACAAGCTCAGATGTGGCATACACGCAAATGTGGTAACTCTCAGGTGGTCAACATTAACATTAGTTCCTCTAACATAAACACTGTGCAACTTATTCCAATTATTTCAGATTCTTATTTCTACCACCTGAGCCCTAGTTGGTCACATAGAAACCACCTGAAACATAAAATAATAAAAAGAGACACAACATATCAACTTTTTCAACTAACTTTCACAAAAAAGTGGATAAACCAAATAACCTAAATGTCAAAATATTGAAATAAACATTGCATACCCGTTTGGAGTATAGGATAAGGCCGGTGTTGTAGTTTTGAAAGAAATAATACATATTTAAGCAGTGTTCTTCAGGAAGCTGCAGTATGAAATTGGCATTACAAATGATAATGTACATTGGTACTAAAACTCCAAGACAAGCTATTTATGACATTCATTCCAACTTGTTGGTGGTTGTTAATGGTTTAGAGGGTTAGCATCCTTTGATATGTACTGAACTGAGCTCTGTGAGTGTGTGATATGAATATCACGGTCAAGGCGCTCAATGTGTGGTAGAGAAGAACTTGGGGCATACTGTGTGGTATCCTGGTCCTTGTGAGCTTTATCATATGCTGTTGAATATGAATTTTTGGATATAAGCACTGTGTGTGTGCCTGTGTTGTATGCACTTACTGTATGACAAAGGGAAACATATTACAGTAAGTCTCTTTACAGCCAAGGATGAGTCAGAGATATTTATGGCCATTCCCAAAGGCCTCTTTTCTCACTGTCTTTGTCTCGCTCTCTCTCGCTCTCTCGTTATTTTTTGCTTACAGTTCAATGTGCTGATGAATGAATAAATTGCTATTTAATTGAGAGTGAATGATTATCAGTTTTTATTTAACATGGTTTTGTGAACCAGGAAACAGCAATTTTCATAGAGTTTCTTGAAACCTGAACCTCATGGCCCACTGCACTGTATTTGTGTTCCAATTATCATGTGTGTAGTCAATTAACATCTGGTGGAAGATACAAAGCTATGGTTTGACAGACTTCAGTCCTGTGGGGAGGGGGAGTAAGGAGTAAAGCATGTTACAGTTGCTTCTTAGTGGTTTCTGATCTAACCCTAAATTGACCCACAATAGTTAGACACAGGGGCACAAAATAAGACAAGACAGCAAAATAAAAGTTCCAACACAGACATTGATTGTGGCACAGTTTGCTCATTCAGTAAACCTCAGTGTTAAAGAATAATTATTAACACCGTACTGATGGGGGTTCGGGAACCACAGCCAGTAGAAAATTTGTAATATACTGTACAACACCCACTTAATCACTGTAGAAGGAGACACAGAAAGTAAAAACAGAGAGAAAGACCTGATCTGACATGATCTGATCTGTGCACAGTAGTTATTACTCTGAATAATAACTTTAAGAAAAAGGGCTGTTGAAGGTGGACGCCAGCTGATATGAATCAAAACCTATGCATAGTAATTATCGTTATAATTAATGATCATTTATCAGTTTTTGGCCCCCCAACCCCCCAAACTTGCGCTGTGGTTCTCTTTTGGGGAGCTGAGCTCCACCTGGCTCCCCTGTATTTGAAGTGCTATACCATATCACAGGTCTTCCCCCACTGATGGTACTGCTATTGTCCAGCTTGAATGAACCCACCTGCAGATAAGTTGGATAGTTGGGAACAAGATGTGCAGGAGGCCTTAATGACCAGGCTAGGGAACTGTCCTTTTTTTCTGTATATGCCTCCAAAATTGTTCACTTGTCTCCTTGTCACTTTCCATCTACCCTTGTATGAATCGTTCTGCTCTCTCTGCTCCCTGCGGCCTGAGCATGTTCTGTAATAGAGGAAGCAGCCGTGAGCTAAACTCAACCTTTTACTGAAGTTACAAAGACCGCCCATGTCTCTTATTCTGCGATAAGTGCCTCTCACAATCTGTAGTAAACTGTTGGGAAGACGAGCCCTGCAGTCCACTGTGATTTTGCATTTATGTTGTTTTCAAAGAACACAGAGCAAAGAATTAAGGACTCCCTCAGATGGAAAAGGCTATTGTGTATATTATAAAGTCTGTATGTGTGTGTGTTTGTGTGTGTGTTTGTGTGTGTGTTTGTGTGTGTGTGTGTGTGTGTGTGTGTGTGTGTGTGTGTGTGTGTGTGTGTGTGTGTGTGTGTGTGTGTGTGTGTGTGTATTTAAAGCCAATGGGCTTCCCATATGAAAAGTTAAATGACTGTGTCTAATGTGTTTGGAGTACAGCTGAATAGATAGACAGATTTTATAAATGCCAGTCTGCACATCACAGCACTGAATCTGCACTTTTACACATTTTAATGATCTTTTATTAATAACTGATTCTGGGGGCTCAGCTATTCCTGTGCTTTTTGGTCTCAGTGCTGTGTTTGCTAAACGGAACACACTATTCTAATTTAAGGTTCAAAGTTTTCAGTCAGCCTTGTTGGTTTCTCACCTTTCGGGTACCCAAAGGGTCTATCCTGGGTCCTATCCTCTTTTTCTTTTTTATGCTTCCTATAGGATCAACTTTTATTAATGAGGCCTGCTCTTTTCATTGTTTCAATATTTTCAATTTTTTTGAATTTAAAGGGAAAGAAGTCATGTTTGGAACTGTCCACTTACTTTGTTCTCTTGACACTGACCTCAGCTAGTTAACACACTCCTGTAAATGCTATGCAAGGAACCTGGAATTGATATTTGACAGGGATCTTTTTTTCTTGTTGTCTACTTTTAGATATATGTGCCCCCTTTGTCCTGAATGTATTGTGTATTTAGTTTTTAACAGGTGGTGTTTTTAAGTGAGCCTATAAAGAATTAACTTGCCTGGGTGCAGAGTTTGTGTTGAACTTCTTCTTGCATAAGGAATAAGAATGGCCCCACTCTGTTTTCATATCTAAGTTTAGTCACTCTACTTACACATGTCACTGGACCACTACACACATATGACCTGTATGGAGCTATGTGTGTTTGTGTTGTCAGATATCTGACCTCAACCGGAAAACTACCGCAAAACGGAGCAGTGTTGAGTTACATGACTGGCTCTAATCTCCAACACCCTTATAAAAACAGTCATTTTACTCAAAGTGTTTTTGTTCCTTCTTTAACTTCTGCTTCACTCTCGTGTATTCATGCCTTGGGTGCTTTTTAATTGGTTCTTTAGATTTTTAATTTTACCCTTTCACTTTATTTGTGCTTCTGCCTTTTTTCCTCCACAAAGGCACAGTGTTGTGTTTCAAAAGCGTTTGGCTGACAAAACCTCCTGAATGCAATGTAATGCACCTTTTTGCCCTGTATGCAACAGGTTCTCTGTTTATATTCCAAGGATTAAAAAATGTACAGCTTACTTCTTTGCTATTTATTCTCATGGTGTCATGGTCAGTTCAGACAGTCAGTGATCAGTAGTCCATCCACCTTATTCTTTGTAGTATGTTCAGGCCAACTGTGAAAGACAACATTATGCTCGTTGAGACAATATCAACATGTTTGGTAAGTCTTTGTTAACTTTACTTCTCTGAGGATGCTTTGGTGTGTTCAGTGCAGACTTGAATCACAAAATTCTCCTGAATTCTGCTGAAGTTTGAAATATTCTTGTGTTAGAAAAATACTTCCAGGTTTACAGTAGAGAATGAGAACATTGTGTACCCGTACATACACTAGTTGAAGGCACAAGGGAACACCAATGTCCCAGGAAAGCTAAAAGAAAGTCAATACAACAGCGCTGGATAGATTTTTTTACATCAGATTAGTTTCTTTATCCATTTGTGTGTTTGCTACTGTATTGACTCCTGTACCTGTGCCTCTGTTGTCCACCCAACACGGCATGATATTGTTACACGCATCAATTATATTTAGTCCCCATAAGAAAATCTATTGTTCTCTTTTTTGTGTGTCTGCAGGAAACCGTCGAGTATGCCTTCCTCATCATTTTCACAATTGAGACCTTTCTAAAGATTATCGCTTATGGTTTGGTGATGCACCAGAATGCATATGTGAGAAACGGTTGGAACATGTTGGATTTTGTCATTGTTGTCATAGGGTAAGTCCCAAAATTCACTGATTTCAGTTATTCAATTTTAAGCAGACATATTATCATATAAAATGTGTGTGCCTGTGGACCAGGTTGTGAGGTTTTGCTATTTTTGTTGTACTGTGTGTTAGGATTTGCACTTTGATCTGCAGCTTGACACTTGCAGTTTACAGTGTTTCAGAGAGAGGCAGTCAATGTTAAAGTTAAAGTTGCTTAAGCCTCTCCTGCAAGTGGCCAAATGCTAATAGAGACCCTTACACACCCACAGTATATGACCCAGAAAAGACAGAGAGAATAAATCAGAGCTTTACCACCACTGGAGTGAGTCACCCTCCAACACTTCCTCCCATCTTTTCCTCTCCTCTTTTCTCTATGACTGTCTTTTGCTCACAGTCTTGTTCTGCTTTGTCTCCACAGCTCTTTCTTATTAGTTCCCCTTTCCATTTTGATCTTTCAAATGGTTGTACTTCATGCTTTACACCTCACCTCACCTCATTCCTATCTCCTGCTCACTCTCCTCTTGTTATCTTCATCCTTATCGCACCTTTTCTTTTGCCTCCTCTATCTTCCTTCCTCTTTTACCTCCCCTCTATACACACAGTCCAGTGGGTAGCTGGGTCAGAGCTCTTACTGCATAAAGCAGCAGGGTAAATCACTGAAATGACAGACAAAAATAATACTGTCAGAATGTTATGTCAAAATATAGCTCAATATTGTTTCATAGCAGCTTTATAAAACCTTTATTATTAATTCATTAGTTCAATATTCAGGCCACTTCAAAACAGGCTTCAAAGATTCAGCTGTGCTTTACAAGGTGTTTGAGTGTATTCGGTTTATACATGTTTATACAGAACTGTTGAATTGCGACGGAAAAGCTTATTAGTTATAATGTTACAGTAATGCTTCTCTTCTTGAAAATACACTGGGAGACGTGTATTAAATATGTATCTAAAATTATGTCATTGGGTCTAGATGTTTTAGCTTTCTAATTACAAAAATATATTTTTAAAGGTGCTGCTTTAAGTGACAAACAAAAATAAAAATCACTGGACTCTGCAGTTTCTGTCTATTCTGTGCATATGCATATTAGTCTTTTAGCACATGTTTTTTTTTTAATGGGACAACGTTACTGTTTCAAAGTTGGAGACTTGTAGATGACAGCCAGACACTGATACCCCAAACATAGACACATGGATGTCAGGTAATGTTAGAAAACGAATTAACCAATGTGATCTCGGGAAGTTTGTGAATAATGGCCATTTTAAACTCAACTTAGTACCAAAATGTGATGTTAGTTTCCCTGATTTATTGTTATAGTCATCACCACATACGTAGTAGTCCCTAAAATGAGGTCTATATTATCATAATTAGGGAAGACAGAAAATCTGGCCAAACAAAACAGTCTAAATTTGACCAGGGTGCAGTTACCCTTCAAATAAGAATAAGAAAAATAAGAGTCTGAGACTTATGATCTTATTTTATTGTGAAAGTGATTTTCCTCAGGTATGTTCCGTACACAGGTGTTAATACTGTATGTAAAGGAAGTATGATTGAGTGCGTAATGAAACCAGTGGCAGGCGGTCAGTCTTACAGCTGTGACTCAGTAAACATAAGTCTGAGCAAGACAGTGCTTGTAGGCCCTCAGTGCTCCTTCCAGCCGCTATGGGCATCTCCATTCACTGCTGTTAGTTACAGAGCTTTGATGTAATGCATGTTGAGATGATTTTCCCTCTTGGCTAGGTGAGGAATATCTAACTGACTGTAATGAGGTGCCTTCTTTCATGATGAAAGACTCTTCCACTGCTGATTTCACTTTGAAACTGCAGTACTGCCATAAATGTATCTGTTGTTTACAGACATAGACTTAGAAATTGGGCACTGAGCTGAGGAAATTGAGAAGCTGCTTTATTGCATTGTACACACTGGCTTTATATGAAACGGGTTTTGTTTAGGACTAGTACTTTATTATTCAATAATAACATGGTTTGGAAAAGCAACAGAAATAATTTTGTTGAATTCTTAAAAGTCTGTGGCAGTTAGTCTTAAAATGTGCTTGGGGCAGCTGTAGCTCAGTTGGTAAGGCAGCCATCCACAGACCACAGGGTCAGTGGTTCAATCCCTGGTCCCTGCTGAACCCATAACAGCCCATTCCCATCCCCAGCTGTGCAGTGCCAGTCTAAGCCCGGTAGAAAATGGGGAGGGTTGCGTCAGGGAGGGCCTCTGGCATAAAAACTGTGCCAAATCAACATGCAGACAATGATCCGCTGTGGCAACGCCAAACTCACAGGATAAAAAGGATAAAAAGGACAAAAAAAAAGTCTTATAATGTGCTTTTTTACCATTGGTGTTTTTATTTTACTATCTACTGTCAATAAAAGGTGCAACAGTACTCAAACTACTCCAACTGTATCATGGTGATATCAGTAATGTTTGTGTGTGGCTAAAATGAAAGATCACACTCATTGCAGCAAAATGTTGCTTCAAGGAATTCACTGTAAAATAAAGAAATAATAAGTTCTCAGGGTTTATTATGAAGGCAGTAAAGATAACTCATAGATTTGAGTTTCAAACAATAGGGAATAATCAGCTTTTTGGCATTGTCATATAAGTAGCTTGTAGATTCAATACAAGCCATTAATTATATCAGAAAATGGTATAAAATGCACAGTGTAAGTACATTGTGTAACAAAATAATGTTTTGCAGTTTGTAACTTTGAGATGGATTGAAATCATTAATCAACTATCACAGCCACATTTCATTGGTTTCCTGCCTTCTGATCTATTGTGTACGTTTAATCTCTTTGTTTTGTAACAGACTTTTCAGTGTTGTCTTGGAATTTTTGACCAAAGATGATAAGGGAGAAACCGACGGAGATAGTAACCATCCGTCAATGCACGGACACGGAGGTAAACCAGGTGGATTTGATGTTAAAGCCCTTCGAGCCTTCCGAGTGCTGCGACCCCTGCGGCTGGTCTCAGGAGTACCCAGTAAGTAGTGAGAACTTCTGGTCATAAGTAAAGTTAAGATTACAAGTCCAGATGGGCTATGCGCTATCCCTGAGGACTGTTCTTAAAAAACCTATTCAGTGACTAGCTCCCTAGAGCCCTGAGGTCTTGGTGTAATAAACATCTGACGAATTTATGTACTACACATAGTTCTATATGTACTCAGATTATGCTGTACTAATTAGCAAAACAGAATGACAGTAAAATTTATATTAACATAGTCAGCATGGCTATGGTATCAACTGCATTTACTCTTTAAGTGCATTACTGCATTACTGTAATGCTGTATAGTATTTTAAACTGCATTTGGACATTTTTAAAGTAAACAGGAAGGCATAAAAATATGGTTAATGACTTGGAATCATCTGGGAATGCACAAGGTTTTTCTAATAAGACTGCGAATAGAGACTGTTAGAAAATGAAATCTGCATCTATATTAGCTATATTTTTTACTGTACAAAGTAAAGCCAGGCCTCATACAATGCACTATTTTTTATTTTGTCTAGGTTTACAGGTGGTGTTGAACTCCATCATTAAAGCCATGGTCCCTCTTCTTCACATTGCCCTCTTAGTCTTGTTTGTCATTATCATCTATGCTATTATTGGCCTGGAGCTTTTCATCGGCAAAATGCATGCAACCTGCTATATTGCTGGTGCAGGTATGGCCTCTTGGTTGTCTGTTTTACATGTTAAATTAATTAAATCATTTAGTATATGCACTGTGCATTTTTAAATATTAGACTTACCTAAAAGAGATGATGGATTAATGAAGTTTAAGTCATAATAGGTAATGACCTAAATATAATGGATGTTAGAAATTGGTCTGTTGTTTATTGTAGCTTGTATTTGTTCTAACATGTAAAGGTGAAATGAAAACCCATTTGCATCCATTAATTTTGCAGAATTGTATTATTCTAAAATAAAAGAGAGCAGCAAGTTACATTTATGTGGGCAACATATACATTTAACCATGACGTCAGTTGCCATTAGCTTTAACAATTACATGGGATATTCAGATGATTTTCCACTCTCACTGTAGATGTAATACCTGAAGAGGAACAAGCTCCATGTGCGATCTCAGGGCACGGGCGCCAATGCCCCATTAACGGCACAGAGTGCAGGGAAGGCTGGCAGGGTCCCAACAATGGCATCACCAACTTTGACAACTTCCTGTTTGCCATGCTGACAGTGTTTCAGTGTATCACCATGGAGGGCTGGACAGACGTGCTGTACTGGGTGAGTCCCTCGCAGCTAAATAACCTGTGACGGTCACTCGCCCTCAGTCATAAATGTCTATTCTTATCAGACACACAACAGTTATGTGACTGACATTCTGATGATGAAGCTGCTGATAAATTCCAGAGGCAGTTCTCATCACTCAGATATGATTGATTGACTCAATTATTGAATGCATTCAACAACTCATCTAACAATTTGATGCTGTCCTGGCACTATTAGTATTCCTGCAAAATCCCTATATTTCTCCGTATTTGTAGAAAAGCTACTTTTGAACTTGTGTTCTTTTCTTCTTTTCTGACTGGATGTAGCTTTAACAGCTCATTTCTCTCTGTTCTTTTTCTTCATTCTTCCTTTCTTGCTGATGCTTGTTCCTCCAGATGAATGATGCTATGGGCTTTGAGCTTCCATGGGTGTACTTTGTCAGTCTTGTGATCTTCGGCTCCTTTTTCGTACTTAACCTGGTTTTGGGTGTGTTGAGCGGGTAAGCACCTTCTTTTCATTACAGAGACCTTCTGCTTGGTTGCAGGCCAGAGGTTCTCTGTTCTTGTGTTAGTTTTAGTGTGTTAACCAGGTACTTTTGACTCCTGTAGGTCAACGACGCCATCGGATGGGAAACACCTTGGATTTATTTTGTTAGCCTGATCATACTGGGGTCCTTTTTTGTGTTAAACCTTGTGTTAGGTGTTCTGAGTGGGTAAGAGGCAAAGTGTGCAGTGGTTTTGGTTTGTGTGTGTAAAGCGTGTGTGTATGCTCTGGGTTGCTGTGCACACTGGCACTGCTTGCTGTGGTTAAGTAGTGGTACCCTGTAAATGAGTGCGTACAATGCCACAGACTCTTGAGATATCAGCCACACTAGTGCACAGATATGAACATTTTGAGGTAGAAACCTATTTAAGGTATTCTTCTCTGACCTCTGTTGGCATCAAAGTAACGCATTCTTTCCATGGCAACTGCAAAGTAAACAGTTCTGTGAAGTAGGGGTGGGGTATTCTAGTATAATTATCTTCGGATAATTATAGCCAGCAAGCATAGCCTGTTTTTTTCAAAAGCCACCAAGGTTAACAAAATCATCAAATGACTGTCCAGTAAGCTGCTTGAGTTTGTCATGTGTTATTTGCTGTACCCACTTTCTAAATTCAGAGTTGCAAATGTTAATTTCTTACCTTGGTACCATACCAGCTAATTTCTATGTCAGTTCTTTAGTGTTTGAGTTTTAATCATTACAGTTTAAACACACATTTTCTCTGTAATGACAAAATCCCTTGAGTATACAGTATTTACCTCCTGCCTTTAAAGCGTCGCATATTGCACTTTCAGAAGTCATTTTATATAATCTATGGTTCTAGATGCTGTGGAAATGTTGCATGTCTTTTGAAACCATCTGTCTACCCAAATGGCCTTTTCTGTATGATTAAGATGCTCGCCTGAAGGATACGCTACTGTACTGTTGGGCTCTAAATATAGCACTTTGGTGTCTCTCAAAGGCGTACATCTCCCTCCAGTGGCTAGAGTTCAGAAACTCAGAGACTCTTAGTCAAACTGAAAGGCTGAAAGCATGTCAACAGGTACAATTCAATATGGACAAAAAGGATATACAGCAAATGCGTACTGTAGTATATAAGCTTCATTCAGTGTAGTGAAAAATGTCAGTGTTAAATTATGTAACGTGGGAGATTTGTTTATTCCCATTTTGTGTGAAAGAATCTGTTGGTTGCTTGCTGTGAGAGCTAGTTTTAGTATGTTTTGAGTTATTTACTTGCTCCTGTCTGTATGTTTGTTTGTTCTGTCAATGCGTGTTTCTGCAAACCCAGAGAGTTCTCCAAGGAGAGAGAAAAGGCTAAAGCACGTGGAGACTTTCAGAAGCTGCGTGAGAAGCAGCAGCTGGAGGAGGACCTAAAAGGTTACCTGGACTGGATCACTCAGGCCGAAGACATCGACCCAGACAACGAGGATGAGGCAGATGAGGAGAGCAAGCGTAACCGTAAGAAATTTCTCCCACTCCATCCTTCATCTCGTGAAGCGTAACAAAGCTGCACTGCCTTGACAATAACTCTTTACCACAGGAAACTGATAGAAACTGTTCAATAAAATATTCAGCATGTATTTTGTTTGGCAAGGGAAGGTTGGGATTTCTGCAACTATGATAAGGTCAGTTTATATTATCTGGAAATAAGTTTGTGCTTCAAAAATCTGTAATGTGTAATAGTAGGAGTTGTGTACAAAAAGGGAAACATTTCATTAACGAATAACTGGTCTCTAAACAAATATATCATACTCAACTCTTTCACAAACAGTAACATCATTAACATGTAATGTAATTCTGAAGTGGTTCTAATAAGACGTCATCAAATGGAAGTAAACATTGCAGGTCGGGCAAATGCATAACAAGTAAGACTTCATTTGCACTTGGAGCATAAAACACAACATAATTCTAAATTACCAAATGTAGGAAGTATTAACGGTGATTCAATGAATGTGTGGCTTTTTTTTATTATTATTAACAACTCCCCACATTTTGATGTACTTTCTCCATTTGCTTTTTTTTCATTTAAATGTCTTATCCTCTGGTGTTTATACCTCTTGAATTTAGATATTTCTTCTTTAATTACCATCATCACCGCAAACATTTACTGTAAAGTTGTTTTACAAGGAGGAAAGTCCATTCTGCTTTTCTTCAACATCCATCCTAGCTTTTGGCGTCTGTCAATGATACCCTAAGCCCTACTAACATGTAAAGCTGCAAATATTTAAATTTGCACTGTAACATGTTAGAACAGGGCTCTGTCACCTGCAGGTGGTTCCTGTGACTAATAGCTCTCCATGTTGTTCTTCTACTCTCCTCAGTGTCAGCAGCTCCCTTTGCTCTTGTCATTGTTGAATATTGATATTTTGAATACTGTTGTTGTCCTGTGGTGCTTGTCTGCTGTGACCCATTTTGATAGCAGCCCATTCTCGCCCCCCATGTCCTCCTGCTGTGGCGTTGTGTCTCAATGCATGGGTTTGCATGCATTACACATGAAGGGGTGACTCTGGCTGACCTTATTGAGAAGAAGAAAGGAAGGTTTGGGTGGTTCAGCCAGTCGTCCGACACTCATGGTAAATCCTCTGGTTTCCCTTTAATGTTTTCTAGCTATTCTGTGTGTGTCTGTGTGCGTGTGTGTGTGTGCATGTGGGTGTGCGTGTGCCTGTATGTGTGCCTGCGTGCGTGTGCGTGTGCGTGTGTTGCAATATTTCATCACTTTGTGCTTTACTATTATGTTTACTCTTGTGTTTGAGCATCACAACCTTTCAGTTGTTTCCTCCCTTTTCCTCCTGATGTTGTCTTTTTATAAGGTGTTCTGGTTCTAAATGAGTCTGATAGGGAACAGAAAAACAGCTTGATTTTGTTTGTAGGTATGCCCTGTTTCTTTCCCATGTCCCATTTCAAAAGCAGTGGCTCAGTGTGAATATAGGAAACAGGGCTAAACCCAGATCACTACTCCAGCAGTCAACAGTATTTTCAGAGCTAAGAGCTGTCCAACCACTCAGGAATCAAAGCCAAAGTGTCTACATAAGCTCAGCAGCAGCACATACACCGCGCTCCCTCATATGAGTTAAAGCACTGAGACGTTTCACACAGTTAATCATCATCTGTCTGCGCAGTCTTTTCAAAGTCCTGGCACTACGTTGAGTGTAGCATTTCAGAGACAGCTTGGAAAGCTCTGTCCTCCTCACCCTGCTCTTGTCTTCTCTCCGCTGCTGTCCACTTGCTTGTCCCTTGTCAGCTCGCTTTCAGCGCTTGGTAATTGATACTAATGATGACTCTGATGCACAGCCACAGGGCTTAGCACTTCTTTTTTTAAGAGGTAGTATCGCAGTTGCAGCTTAGCTTTGTTTTTTTAAAACCTCTCTCAAATAATTGTGATGCTCTTGAATGTGATACAGGTTTTATTTATTTTTACACCTTCTTCTTGAGATGCACTGCACTCTCTGTATCTTGTGCCAATGTGCGGTGCATATGATTGTTATTATTATTTTGTAAATGTTTGCTTCATTTGCTGCTGCAGCGAGCATTCCAGCCAGTGAAACAGAATCTGTGAACACAGAGAATCAAAATGGGGAGAATGAAAAAACACCATGCTGTGGACCTCTGTGGTGAGAACTCACAGCACATTACACAACACACCAAAAACAAGACAATTGATATTACATTAAAATCACTTCACTGGCTGACTTTACAAACAGACAGTGTGTATTTTGTAAACTTGGACAAAATCTTCTCTCTTTCAGTCAAAAAATCTCAAAGTCAAAGTTCAGGTCAGTATATTTGTGGGTCCATGTCTCTGCAGATGCTGGATAAGATTTTACCTAATTTTATATGTAAGTGCTTAGCTTTCATTTTTATTGTATTTTGTGAGCCTTTACTGTGGACAATAAATCAAAGCCTTTATAAAGTCAGCATGTACCATAAGATATTTTTAGAGAATAGCCTTACACAGTATTTTTTGGATCATTTACTATACACTATGACTTGCAAAAAATATATTGATGCAGTTCCCTCAAGGCCTTTTTTACCTCATTCCACTGCATTCTTATAATTAATGAAACAAACTGTAGTGATATCCTTAAAAAACTGAGGTGATGCATGCAATTGTTATAGTGCTTAGATCTTCATGTAGTTATTTGTGTTTTTCTAAATCACTTTATAAGTGAGTCACGCAAGTAATATTCTTTGTTCTAACTTTGCTTTCACTGTCTGAAGTCGGCGCTGGCGCCGCTGGAACAGGTTTTGCCGCAGGAAGTGCCGGCTGGCTGTCAAATCCGTGCCTTTCTATTGGCTGGTCATCATCTTAGTGTTCCTCAACACCCTCACCATATCATCAGAGCACTACAACCAACCTTTGTGGTTGACACAAGTGCAGGGTATGAATACCACTTCAGTCTTACTCCAAAATCACACAATGTGGAGTAATTACTGTAAATTTTATCAATAGGGCCTTAATCTCCCTGTTTTGTATCGTGCATAATAAAGAATATGCCAGTTAACATTATTCAACAACTTACATGTAATAAAAATTATATATATTTAATACCATTAGTTTGGTCAGGTATCCTCAAGGGTTTCAAAAGCTTTAAAATAAATAATATGAATCCTCTCTGATGTGTCACCTCTCACTTTTTATTCATCTTTTTCTTGACTTTCAGATGTGGCCAACAAGGTGCTGCTAGCCCTGTTCACATGTGAAATGTTGGTCAAGATGTACAGTCTCGGGCTACAGGCCTACTTTGTTTCACTGTTCAACCGTTTTGACTGCTTCGTGGTGTGTGGTGGAATCACTGAAACCATTTTGGTTGAGCTAGAAATCATGTCTCCCCTCGGTATCTCTGTATTTCGCTGTGTTCGCCTGCTGAGGATTTTTAAAGTCACACGGTATGATTATTATCACGCTTTGTTTGTGTATATGTGTGTACTGTACAGCATGTGTGGTATTCAATTAATTGCTGATCTTTTTCCTTATTCTCCTCCTCGACCTGCTTTGTAGCCACTGGCAGTCACTGAGCAACCTGGTGGCATCTCTTCTCAACTCCATGAAATCCATTGCTTCTCTGCTGCTGCTGCTCTTCCTCTTCATCATTATTTTCGCCCTGCTGGGCATGCAGGTGTTTGGTGGAAAGTTTAACTTTGATGAGACCCAGACCAAGAGGAGTACCTTTGACAACTTTCCCCAAGCTCTTCTCACTGTGTTTCAGGTATTTACACCTTAAATTACGTCTACACGCCAAGGTCACTCCTATACTGAGTGGTAAATATTCAGCATTTGCCCACTGGAGTATTCATCAACATGCACATAAAACGGAAAAAAACAACCTATTGTACACAGGTATGAACAGATATCAGAATACATTTTGACTGAGGTCTGATAAGATACATACCTATTCACAATAGAACATCACATGTTGAAACTGAGAAATCGTACAGTTTCATGGAAAATATTAGCTCTTTTTGAATTTGATGGCAGCAACACATCTCTAAAAAGTTGAAAGCGGGTCAACAAAAAAACTGAAAAAGTAATTGCCAAAGATTTAAAAACATGACAGGGTATAAGCATTTCAGAAAAATTTTCCTCAACGTGGAATTGCAAAGATTTTGAAGATCCCACCATCTACAGTATATAATCAATATATAATCAGTATAAATATATAATCAAAAGATTTAGAGAATCAGGAGGAATCTCAGTACGAAAGGAACAAGTTCAAAACTAGATGCATGTGATCTTTGGGCTCTCAGGCAGCACTGCAATAAAAACAGGCAGGATTCTCTACTGGACATCACTGCATGGACTTCCAGTGAACACTTCCAGGGAGCACTTCCAGAAATCAATGCCTGTGAACATGGTTCACTGTGCAATCCACAAACGTAAGTTAAAGCTGTATCATACAAAGAAGAAGCCATATCTGAACACGATCCAGAAACCCCGCCATGTTCTCTGGGCCAAAGCTAATTTAAAATGGTCTGAGGCAAAATGGAACACTGTTCTGTGGTCAGAAAATGTTTCATTGTTTTTGGAAACCATGGACACTGTGACCTGCAGACCAAAGAGGAGAGGAGTGTGATGAAAAGATTAAGTATGAATAATTTTAATGCTTATGTTTTTTTTTTTGTAACGATAAAATGTACTCATTGTCTGTAAGCACGATGTTTTATAGGGATGTTGTGAAACTTGGTTTCATACACATGTTTTTGTTCTGATAAGTGTCTGAAGAAGTGCTCAAGGTCAGCTATATGGTAGACTGTCCACACGGAGATGTCTCTAAGTTACACCAGATTCCTATGTGCTTAACGTATGTTGGAAAAGTTACCATAAAAGGAAAAAAGCTGGAGGCAGCAGCCTTGGGGGGGTAAAGAGTATGCTGCCCAGCAACAGAAGGATATAAATTCATGTTTGACATGTTAAGTCCTTAGAACTGCACAGGATGGAGGCTTATACTCTGTTGGTGCACTTTTCTCTTGCAAGAAAGTAAAACTCTTTAAGGCATCCTGGATATGATGCTTCTTTATTGATTACACTCGAAGTGTCGGTGATCAGAAAATTTGCCATGACAGGGACCATCCAGCTTGTTATCAACAGACAGTTCAAAAGCCTGCATCTCTGATGGTATTGGAGGTTCATTAGTGTCTATGGCGTGGGCAGCATGGACATCTGGAAAGGCACCATCAATGCTGAAAAGTGGTTTTAGAGAAACATATACTTCTATCGAGATAATGTCAGGGAAGGCCTTGCATATTTCAGCAAGCTAATGCTAAACAACATACTGCATCCATCACAATAGCACGGCTTTACATGTAAGGAGTCCGAGTACTAAACTGGCCTGCCTGCAGTCCAGACCTTTCACAGATAGAAAACATTTGGTGCATCATAAAGCAAAATATCCAGCAACAAAGGCCCAGGACTGCTGAGCAGGTAGAATCTCGCATCATACAGGAATGGGACAACATTCCTCTCTTAAACTCCAGCAACTGGTCTCCTCACTTTCCAGACGTTTACAGACAGTTGTTAAAAGAAGAGGGGATTTTACACAATGGTAAACATCACCCTGTTCCAACTTTTTTGAGATGTGTTGCTGCTATCAAATTCAAAATTAGCTAATATTTTCCATGAAATGGTGTCTGTTTCATCATCTGATATGATGTTTTTTTGTTATATTGTGAATAAAATATGGGTTGATGAGATTTGCGTTTGTGTTTATTTACATTTTACACATCTTCCCAACTTTTTGGGAATTGGGATTGTACTTTTGTTGCAGTAAAAAAAAAAAAAAAAGCATTTGATTTTAGATCCTGACTGGTGAAGACTGGAATGCTGTAATGTATGATGGGATCATGGCGTACGGAGGTCCTTCGTCCTCCGGGATGGTTGTTTGCTTTTACTTCATCATCCTCTTCATCTGTGGAAACTGTATCCTCTTTCAGTTATGCTAGCACATCTGAAACCGCTGCAGACATAACACTTAATGTCCTTTGAGTCCTTTTTGACATTTAATGACGTGATTTGTTTGATATCTAGAAGACTGTAATATTTATTATAATTGAAATGTTTTACGTAATACTTTTGTCAAAAATGTTGTCCTTTACTCAATCTGTTTGTCAGATATCCTTCTGAATGTCTTCTTGGCTATTGCTGTGGACAATTTGGCCGATGCAGAGTCTCTCAGCACAGATGAAGGAGACAAGAAAGGGTGACTTCTTCATCTTCTACTCCTAGTCTTTGTGTGACCAATTCTGTAAATGTGCTTAGTGCCAAGTTGTATGCTGAAACTGTCAATCGTGAAATTCTCCTTCTTTACAGGGACAAAAAGGATGATGATAAAGATGACAAGGTATCCTTGATGTCATCTGAATACTTAAGTATGTTTTCTTTACAATTTGGGAAGTGGTGTACACTGACACAAAGTCACACTTTCTGCTTAACTATAAGGAGGAGGAGGAGGAGGATGATAATGATGATACTGCAGCAGAGGAGGAGGATCCAGAGGTACCATCGGGGCCTCGGCCAGTCATCTCCGAACTGGTGAAGAAGGAGAAGATCACTCCAATTCCTGAAGGAAGTGCCTTCTTCATTTTCAGCAACACAAACCCGTAAGAAACACTTGCATCATAGAGACTAAACGAATAGGCAACTGGATAGTGTCTCATGGCATTGAGGTCTCTTGCCGTACTGTATTTCCTTTGTCTTCCAGAGTTCGTGTGTTTTGCCACAGACTAATCAATCATCACATATTCACCAACCTCATCCTGGTGTTCATCATGCTCAGTTCTGTATCGCTTGCTGCTGAGGATCCAATCCGAAACTTCTCAGCTCGCAATATTGTAAGTCTACAAAACTCTTACAGAAATTAATCTGGCATCTAAAAGAGTGCAACAGCGGGTGAATTGACATTTGTACCATGCTATATAACTTCAATTTTGCATGTAGCAATTTATTATCAGGTGCAAGGTTTACAGAGCAGTAATTTAAGTTAATATGCTGAATTTATAATGTTAAGTACCTGTGTTAGAGTGACAACTAAAGTGGAGATGATTTGATGATGTGCAAGAGAAATTGATGTCTGTGAGGTTGACAAGATTGTTGTCTATGAAGAAATGTAAAAGGTTATTCAGTACATAGCACAATAGGCAAAGACAGTAATTTCCATAGGTTATTGATAAGTTACTGGTTTACAAAATATATTGATCTTTTGTTTTTGTGTCTGTGAGTCTGAATTTTTAAAATGGTTTGGAAGTTTTAGAGACTACAGCTGCACTTTTTGTCTACACCACCAAAAGGACGAAGGACAAAGAGGGAGAAACTTTTTCCTTGTCCTCCTCTTGACAACACACAAGTTTGCTTGCAGTGTATTTTCCAGAACATTAATTCAGCACAATATTCAAGACAAAGACTGTTGGGCCACAAGGAGAAGTAATTGGAAATATGGTCTGTCTGTATTTAAACGAGGCGTCTGGTCACAGTGTTCCTGTTCTGACATTCATAATTTAAGTGTTAGTTTGTCAACAGCAACCAAAATGTTTAAGTGCATTTTTGGCATTCTTGAATACACTGTATATTTCCTAAAAATATAGTTTATGAATTGTAGAGGTTTTAGGAGCTAATACATACAGCACAAAGAGGAGTTTTTACAAATGGTGCCTGCATTAACTGACTGAAAATGATTTACCAAAAATAAAGTCAGTTTTTATGCCATGCACTAAACTAAAGGGATCCAATATATTATATTCACTTTTATTCAGTACTCTTAGTTGTGGTAAAAACATGCTATTTATATTTTATCCAATAAATCGTTCAACAACACCAGTATGATTTAGTGTATATATATATATATATATATATATATATAGTGGACATAGTGATATTTGCGTTTAAAATGCAGTATTGAAAAAATTACATTTTTGAAAGCTATAAAAATGTAGTGTCATGTTTACTCTAACAAGCCATTTCTAGGAATTGTTTACAAAGTTGGCCTTTTTTTGGAATTCATCTTGTTTAATGATGTATGAAGCTGCACAATGAACTGTCTTTGTTAAACATTTACGTTGCTTTTTGCAGATACTTGGTTACTTTGACTATGCTTTCACGGCTATCTTTACTGTTGAGATCGTTTTAAAGGTAAATGCTCTGTGTCCCCTGTCCGTGCTGTGACTAACCACACCCCAATAACATTCCAAACATCTTGTCGCCTTCCAGGTCCTAGGCTATGCAGATTATGTCTTCACTAGTATGTTTACATTTGAGATCATATTGAAGGTAACCCCTTAAATGACAACGAGAGTCTTGATGCATTCTCTCCTTGTGTGTCACCTGCCACTCAGTGCAACCTGGCTTGTTTGTTTCCTTTCTCTTATTTACTTTTTTTATAATAGCACCTCTTTTAATAATAATAAAAATACGAATTTTGGAATTGTTGCTTTGCACATTAATCCAAACAGAAAATTTGTTGAAATTATACTAATCAAAAAACTGTTAGGGGAAGGAAACATTACATCAGCATTACATACTCACTTGGGTGTCATATCATTTGGGCAGTCATCACTGAAATGATTTTGATGATGCAGATATGTAAAACATAAGATGCAACCCTCTGTGCGATACTGCAAAAATTGTATGGGCTATTCAAACATTGTTAGGGCATTGGCTGAAGTTGAGTTTAATGTCATCTTTAGGGGGCTGTTTAAAGACATAAAGCCGACTCCAGTCAAAGCTAACTCCATGCCTCTCGTACTGACTGCTCTTCAGATTACCCATAAAAGAGGGGGCAAAACCAACCATGTTCTTGCGGAGCATGGTTCAGTCTGCTTTCCCTGACTGAGTGCATAGAAATATTGAGCGGTGTCTGCAGCAATTTGGGCAAAGATTCGCCATCGTTCTACTTAAAATTCTCGACTGCTCCAAGTTAGCATTCTTCTCTCTCCGACTCCCTGCAGGGCTCCACATTTACATGCACTCGGAAGATTAATCCTTTACTTTTATTATTTAAAGAAGAGTTATTTTCGCTGGTTATTCGCCTTTGCCTGCTGTACTCTGAAGTTTAAATTGGGAGCTTTTCCCCCCTTATTCTGAACTATTAAAGAACATAATGGAATGTGCTTTAAAATGACGGTCCACATGAATGTGACAGTAAGGCCATTTTCACTTTCCAATCACTATAACTAGAGCTCTTTCAGGTAGTAAATACCCCTGACATCGTGGCAACAAAATGCATGTTTTATTGCCTCACCTCATAGTAGATTGTGAAATGAATGACTTACTACTACATTCATGTAGTACAGGGCCGTGGGGGTGGCGATGGTAGACTTAGCCTCCTGTTTCACTGCTCTGAGCTCGCCACCCTGAATCAGAGTGATCAACAAGAGTGTGGAGCGTGTGCGCTTGTTTTACGATGGGGTAGTGGGAACTGAGAATATAATTTTATTATCTACCATGTTTTTAACTGTTCTGTACGTCCATGTTCTAACATGAGTGTATCTCTGTGTGTCTAGTGCTCATTGTGTTTTTCTTTGTAAATGGCTCCTCTAATATTCTCTTCCTCTCCTCAGATGACAACATATGGAGCATTTCTCCATAAAGGGGCTTTCTGTAGGAATTACTTCAATCTCCTGGACTTGTTGGTGGTGGGAGTTTCCCTTGTCTCTTTTGGCATCCAGTGAGTACAGACATATTTGCTTCCTGATTGTTGTACAAACAACGGAGATGCAGAAAAGTTTTAGATTTTGACTTTTTGATTAAATAATTCAAGGTATGGTGATACAAAACTCTTCAGAAATAATACAAGAACTAAAATTCCCCTTTGAAGAATTCCGATTTGTAATTTAAGGTAAAATTATGAAGCCCCAGGTACCGAAACACTACACTCCGATGTTTTTCATGCTTTTCAGTGCCCTCACGCAGACTGTTCAAACATTCAAGTGTCCTACTTACAAACCCTAAGGGTAAACCTGCTTCAACACATAATAAGCTGCACCTGAGCAGCTAGTTAGGTAAATACTCACCTTTTCATTCCTCGACTGAATCCACTTGGTCTGAATGTGGCTAATAATTCTTCTTGACACACAGTTGGGACTGTCTGCACATCCATCACATGCTCCGTTATAGGCTCCCTTAGCTTCTTTTAAGACAAAGATTTTAGCAAATGACAGGGATTCAGCCCCAACTTTTACTGCTTTACACCTTCCTGGGGCAAGGAGACATTGGCATTTTTGCATTAGCATTAGCAGAGTCTGACATGCAAGGGTTGTGCCAAAGTAAGCTATAAAAATTTGATTTTCTAATAGACACGGATTGTCGCACACTGGAGGTGGCTGGCACAAACCCAGAGAACAGATGAGACATAAAAGAAAAATTCCATTCTAAAACACAATAATTAGCTGTAGTTAAAACATATGTTAAAACACTGACAATATGGTTTCTAAACATGTAACTGCATAAAGTAACTAATAATAATATCGCTAAACTTATGAGGTAACATGTTACTGTGTTAATTTAAAGTGATGATTATGTTTTGAATCTAGCTATAATTGGAATTACTTTGCATGCTGCTCTGTAGCTTGTGAGATTCACACCAGGGGTTAAAGAATCATATGATTGTACTACAATTGTATTACTAATATTATTCTTAAAGGTAACTACAATTTTCAAATAAGCTTATGTTATTTGCCTGTGATATGTGGTTAAGCATAGAGGAGCAGAACATGCTCAATTAAAGTAAAATCATATTTAAGTACACTACTTATAGAGAAGCACTTTTCACCACTGGTTGCATGTTTTCTGTTTAACCATTTATCAACAGCCCTTTTACTCCATCTCAGTAGTTCCAAGAAGGTTTTGACATGGTAGCTATGGGGAGGAACTAAACCTAGTCCCTGGTACCTCCAGCTGATACACTTTTATTGCTATAATGGTTCATGGGCCTAGAAACATGTTTCTCTTACCTTCTTTGCAATAGCCTATATTTGTAAATGACATTTTACCTATTTGTTGTTATTGTTCAGATCGTCTGCCATCTCAGTGGTGAAGATTCTGAGGGTTCTTCGTGTTCTCCGACCCCTAAGGGCCATCAACAGAGCCAAAGGTCTCAAGGTGTGAAAAAGTCATCAGGCAGCTTGTCCATGTTATTAACCACAAGCTTAGACCTTTCCATTCAGTACCACTGCAACCAACTTTAAACATGTTTATCTCTCTGTCTCACAGCACGTGGTGCAGTGTGTGTTTGTGGCCATTAGAACCATCGGTAACATTATGATCGTCACCACTCTGCTTCAGTTCATGTTTGCCTGTATAGGGGTGCAGCTTTTTAAGGTCAGCACCACAGAGGTTGAATAAAATCAAAATTACAATGCCTGGGAAATTGGCTTATTAATTTTAATACAGCATTGAAGGGAACATTTTTTGTGTTTTTGTCTTTTCAGGGAAAGTTCTATCGCTGTACCGATGAAGCCAAGTCGAGCCCTGACGAGTGCAAGTTAGTTTAACTCTTAATTTTTTGCATTTGCAATCCCAGTTTGAGACTTAACCCCCATGCTCCCTGCTATTTTTTTCTTAGGGGCACCTACATTCTTTATAAGGATGGAGATGTCAACCAGCCCACCATCCACAAACGGCACTGGCACAACAGTGACTTTAACTTTGACAACGTCCTCATGGCTATGATGGCTCTGTTCACTGTGTCCACTTTTGAAGGCTGGCCTGCGTACGATTCTAAGTTTTAATACAAAGGTTTCATTGTATGTGTTTTTAGTGGACCTGTTGCCTGTTTGGCTGCAGTACATGTTTTCTTCTTTTCTCAGGTTACTCTACAAGGCCATTGACTCAAACAGGGAGAACCTTGGCCCCATTTACAACTACCGTGTGGAGATTTCCATCTTCTTCATCATCTACATCATCATCATTGCTTTCTTTATGATGAACATCTTTGTAGGTTTTGTGATCGTCACATTTCAGGAGCAAGGAGAGAAAGAGTACAAAAATTGTGAACTCGACAAGAACCAGGTCAGAGTCAGCAGATTTACAAGACTGTGGTGTGTGGACGGTGTGTTTTGTGTGTTACGAGAAGTCTTGTTCAAATTATGCAAGAAACTGAAGTTAGTGTCTTCTGACACTTTGCGTTAGGGTACATACTGAAAATGCATAAATATGTTTTCAAAATTTCTGAAGAGATTTATTGTCCTGTTGGAAGAATATTTCTTATTTCACTAGATTACATAACTCTAATGAGTAAATATGAAATTATTTTTATAATTTATTACTGTTCACATACCTTCTAAAACAATAGTCAACATAATAAAATTAAAGTATGAAGCATGTTCACCATGGAGCATTTTAACAACCTTTTGTCATGGTTATTTCTGTGCAGCGTCAGTGTGTGGAGTACGCTCTCAAGGCACGTCCACTGAGGAGGTACATCCCTAAGAATCCGTACCAGTACAAGTTCTGGTATGTGGTAAACTCGACTGGGTTTGAGTACATCATGTTTGTGCTCATCATGCTCAACACACTGTGCCTGGCTGTTCAGGTAAGAATTCAAGTTGCATATCATGACTGGTCAAGGCAGTGTTTATATTAGTAAGGAATGCATCTGGGAGTTTCCACCTGCTTAGTTGGCATAATTGCCATACAATAGCATTTTGTGCCAACATGCTAAATACAATTATGTGACTTTGACAGTGGCAAAATCAAAAATGGCAATTCTCGAAGGCTGAAGTAAATTGAATCCTGAACCTCTGTGCTATCATTACACAGAAATATGCTATATAGAGGTGTTTTTACAAATGTTCTTGTTCCGATATAATGTATTACAGTGCGCTTTCTTCTTTGAGGCCAGCCTCTTTGTATTTCTTTACACTAATAGGTTTGAAAATTGCCAATTTTTACTGTGTTGTTCTTTAAGATTTTTTCTGTTTCCTCTGTCTCTAGCACTACGGGCAGTCAGCAATGTTTAACTATGTAATGGACATTCTCAATATGGTCTTCACTGCTGTCTTCACTGTGGAAATGGTTCTCAAACTCATCGCTTTCAAACCCAGGGTGAGCTACAGAAGGCGACAAACACACATAGACTCAAGTAAAAAATATAGTTGTTATAACACATGCACGCACACACACACATGCACACACTTTCTGTTGTCTTTGCAGTCATAGACAAAGTAACTATCACACTAAATACCAACCCACAAGCCTTACACTAACCTAAACCTAAATATTTTCTTTAACCCTGCAACTGCCTTTGGAAGTTGTCAGGGTTGAACCTAAAACGCTCTCACAAGAAGTTCAAAATATGTCCAGACAACTGCATAACGACACTTTCTCAGAGTGTCATTTGAAGATTGATACCAGTTTTATGCCTTTACACTAAAACTACATAATAATTACATACAAAATTAAGAGCAGTATTGATTTTCTCCTCTTCAAGCATATTTTTTCCATAATGTTGAACTTAATTTAACAGAGGAGGAGCATATGTGAATGTGTGAAAACCTGTTGTTTTTACATTTACCCATCAAGTGTGCTGTTCCTCCAACAGCTCTTTGTTGCCAAGAAGGACAGGATGCTAGTAAGAGACAAAGTGTGTTGTGCAGTGCTGATATTTTTAATAAACAGTTCTTACCAGCAGTGGTTTTGCATGTAAAAAGGGTGGCAATGTCAGTTTGGCGTGCATTGAGTACTTTGCAGCTCAGCCACAATCTGTATAAACCTGTGCCCTATAATCATGAGCCCCTCAGCTGAAGTAGCCAGCAGGGGTTCCTGTGTGTTTTAAATTACCTGCATAGGTGAATTTAAATATCAGTCTGAGAGTAAAGACTTTGTTTTTGCTGATCTTACATCCAACTCACCCACCACTTGCTCCACCTCACTCAGGGCTATTTTGGGGATGCCTGGAATGTGTTCGATGCTCTGGTTGTGATTGGCAGCATAGTAGACATTGTCCTCAGTGAGATGGATGTAAGTAAGCTCAGCCATCACTGCCCTCACTGCTATCTGAGCTTTCTCTGCACGGGCAACCTCACCAGCAGGTTTCTTTGGCAGGACTTAAATTTCTGGCTTTAATCTGATCTTTCTTAACACGTTTACTTCTTTTTTCTCTCTTTTTGTCCTCCCCTGATCCTGCCATTTCATAAAACCTTTATATAATTCCCTTTTGTTCGACTATTTTCTTCCTTTCCCTGGTAATGCTTCCCTCCCCATCTCTTCCATGACACCTCTGTTTCATGATTGTCTCTTCCCTTGCGTGTTGTGCATTAACAGCACTATTTCGCTGATGCTTGGAATACATTTGATGCCTTAATTGTGGTTGGTAGCGTCGTCGATATTGCTATCACTGAAGTTAATGTAAGTATTACTTTTTTCTGCCTCCTAAGTTAAACTGAAGCCTTATAGGAAAGTCACATGGCAAATGTCAGTAATTGTCTTAATGTAGCCACATGTAAATTGTAGCATCAATAGTAAAATCTTACCACTTAAGCTAACATGTTTGTGATCAATGATAAACTTTAAATTTCAGTTTACATAATTAGTAGATTGAAAGGTGTCGTTGGCTTTGTCAATAAAGCTTCAGTTTGACCTTCATTTATAAGTTGCACTCTCTAGTTAATTCTATTGTTTGTTGGAATTTTCCTTTTTGTCTACATTTCACTGTCATCGTGTTGCAGGAGTGTCTGTTACAGGACTAATGATATTTGTGATGAACCTGCTTATTGTTAACCTTTTGGCAATGAAAATATGTTTCCAAAACAGGAGTTGTTCACATTTCTGATGACTGTATGTATTTCAGATCAGGATGATTTATGTTAAGCTTTCTAATTCTTATTCTTGTTCACTTTGTTTCCATAGAAACTTGTAGAGGCAAGTATGGCAATGAATGAAAATGTTTGTGTGTAACCTGTTGTTTTTTTACAACTTTATCTTGGGGACCCCTTTACGGTGCAAGGGATTAAAAGTAACATAATATCTAATGCTATATTAACTTGAGCAAAATTAGATCATAGTAGTTTTGCTGTGTAGAAACACACATTGAATTTAATTGAAAACTAATATTTATCAAAGTCAGTCAGCTGCTTTACAAATTGAATTTCAAGTTCTGATAAAATAGTGGATAACTGGTTTTCTACTTTAACAATCTACAGCGATTAATTGCTTTTTATGAATTTGCTTTGCACAAAAACAAAAATTACATCTATGCCATGTTTGCATATGTTAGATATACAGTATTATATGTTTTGAGATTGACTGGTGCAAACCTGTTCAACATTGTCAGATACATAATCAAGAAAACAAACACCAGGAATGCAGACAGTCCAAATTTTAAGTTTTTAGGACATATTTACACTGATGACAGTGCTGGTTATAGGTGCAGGGAACAAGACTCACAGCTCGACTTGCCGTTCTTTCCATCTTCTGAGTGCTCTCACGTCTGAGCTGCAGTGCTGTTTTTTCTGGAGTTATGGCTTATGTGTTCAGTGTTTTCTCAGTTTGTGTTCCAAAATATGTGTCTGCATGAGTGTATAAATAAGCACTAACTTTGTTTAAATCATACAATGGTTGTTTATTTGGGTTATTGATTGTTCTGCATGTATATCTTACTTGAGTACAGTACATACTTTAGGGTCGTATGAGTGTATATATAGATATGTGTGTTGTGAATTTTGGAGACGTGGTGTTGATTTCACAAGGGCTTTCATGGGGGTTCTTGTGAGGCACCATTCATCTGCCACTGATGTGTTTGTGGTTTGCATTGCATGGTGTCATTGCACTGCTCCCTTCAGTCAAATGTAATAGCTGATCTAGATGGGATTTCTTTTTTAACTAATGGGTTTTTGCTACGTGCTTGCTATTATCCATTACAGTCATGAGTTGTGTTGTTTGGTTTATCACCTGACAACTGTGACCTCTCCAAATGCATGCTGTAAAGTGTCACCCATTCTTCTCATTCCCTAACATCCTTTCCATGTCCCACCTCTCACAGATGGCGCTTGGCCACCCAGCCCATGCCCCTCCGGTCAGTTGTTTTCATAGAGCTATGTGATGTTTGAGCTTTCTTTCTTTCTTGCCATACCCGTCAATCCTTACCTCCAGACAGAATGGCCCTGGAGCTCAGAGCTTGAATGTCCATCCTAAACAGCATTAAGGGCTGTTTTATGATAGAATATGTGAATCTCAGCCTCTCCATAAAAAAAAGAGACTTTAAACTTTAACTTTCCTCAAAGTTGTGTGGACCGCTGCATCCTGGCATACAGCTGACTTAATGCATCTATACTGAGGAGAACAGAACAAGTCATGCAGTGTCCTGGAGACAGGTGCAGATTGAAATTTTAAATTAAGCTTCAGTCATCAAATTAAGAAAAAGTGTAAGCATCCCTTCACCACACTGATCAGGTAAGAGTCTGTGTGTGAAAAAGCAGATCAGAACACACTAATCTAGTTCAGATTATCGTACATTAACACTGATGGTGGTTTAATGCAGCTGAGTCTGAGGTTCTTTGATGATCTTGTGTTTGTGCCTTTGTGAGTGATTGTCTCTGTGTTTTGTTCTGTCTTCCTGTAGTGAGCTCTTAAAGCTCAGAATGGAGCTCATGTGTAGCGCAGGTGTGTAGACTCCAGTCAGGTGCATGAACACTCCTACAGTAACTCTGTCCCTCTTTACACCTGTCTGCCTCTCCTCTTCAGTTCAGTATGTATCAATCTTTCTTGTTTTTCTTTTCCAAAAATTGGTCTCGGTCTGTTTTCTCCTCCACCTTCTCTGTCTTTTTCTTTCCCCTCTCATTTACTTCTTTCTGCACCCGACTGTGAGAGCGCCCTGCTATGGCAGTTTTGTTACAGGCCACTACCGACATGCATGTGTTGCTGCATTGCTAGCAGTTGACCAATGGCTCCTCATCATCCAAATGTTTTGCGTGTGTGTGCACAGTGCTTCCCCAGCAACATGGCAATGCAGAACGCATGCTCCATCACTGCTGTGGCCAGGATTACCTAAAGAACCTCCTCAAGCTAATTCTACATTTTATCATTTCTGCTTATTCTGCACCTCATATGAATGGTTGTATTGGGCTGGGGGATTTGAATGAAGCCATATCTCTCTGGAGTATATTTTCTCTTGAGTTAAGCTTTCATTTGGCGTGAAATCACACTCTCATTATTACAGGTTAAGTCTAAGCACAGCCACTATGAAATTTCATAGTGTACAAATGCTTGCTGAGGACCTTTGAAAGCCTATAGTCACTTATGAATTGCAAAAACAAATTATGTATGGGTGCAGACATGTGTGTGTTGGTCATCACTTTCATTTCAGATAAAAATTATGATTTCTAATATACTTCGTTGAAATTACAGCCCAATGAAGAGTGAGCACCTTAGATGGACTGTATTCCTTTGATGGGTGATGATTATGCACACAAAGCATGAATATTCAGTTGACTTATAAGTGGACGTGTAGTTGTCTGCTTTTAAGTCTATATGAGGAATTATAGCAAAGGTAGAACCACTGTAAAATAGCAGATGGTGCTTTAATCATGACATAAATTCATAACTTTTGTTATGTCAGTCTGACAACTTCTTATTTACATTGCCTAAAGCCTGACAAAGGCATATTAGCTTTAAAACCCATTTAATCCCATCAGTTATCAACATTACACCGGGGTAGTGATAAAGTTGTGTGCCAGTCCTACATGTCACTTAGTATTTAAGTAATTTTATGTTGTTTGTTAGTCTGACATGCACTTATTATTTCCCACATAGGAATGTGACCTTGTTGTGTGGTAGTCCCTTAATGTCTTAAGAAAATATGTGCCATTATATAAAACATAAATATAGCGTGTGTGCAATAGGGTGTAGATACACCTGTGTCTGTTATAGTGAAACAATAAAACAGTTTTGTCCTGTCATTGAGAAGACTAGTGAATTGATTTTGTGTCCTGTCTGATGTTTCCTGATGTTGCGTGATTAAGACCTTACAAATGTAATGTTTGCTTGTTTTGGCCCAATGTGTGTGGGACCTGCAGGCTCTGTACAAGTCATTAATACAGGTCTTTGATTTTAAAGCCAACGGAGACTCCTCAGGTGGATGAGATGGGGGTAAGATGCTCCACCCCTCCCCCTGCCAGGGCCATGCCGTGTTTAGATTTGTATTTCTTTCCATTTTTTTTTTCTGTTGTCTTCTTCCCCTCCTATGATCTATTGCTTTTTTTTCTTTGTTTAATTTTCTTTCTCATGTTAAGGTTTTCGTTCTCTCTTTTATCCATTCTCTATTTTTGTTCCCGCACTTTTGTTTGTTTGCCTAAAATCATAAGGTTGCTTTTTATTTTCCTAAATGTTTGGAGTTATTTCTAATGAGAGTGTGTCACTCAAACGTGACGCAGTGTGTCCTGTCAGGTAGAAGTGGTTTTGGGCCACTTCTCACGTTTGTACTGTTGACACTGCTATATGGTCTCTCCCAACAATCTTGCGTGGGGTAGTGACCAATGGATGACCCCTGGGATCAGGTCACCCAGCTCTGACCTGTGAACCTCCTGGCCGACCCATTTAGGTCGGTCCCACTGTGACTACGCATGCAGTGACTCTGGACTGAGGGTGCCATGCTTGTGCAGATGTGTCCTGTCAAGTATGGCAAGGTTTTCTCCAGCATGCCTGCCTCCTTGCTTCCTTCCCTGTAGGTCTGTCCAGATAAGGGCTCCTGACAGTGCTTTGGACGCTGACAAACAGAAACATATCTGCTGCAGCTGCATTGCTTGACTTAATTGAAATTCTCTGTTCTATTTTATTCAATTATATTTTGACCCACTGTGCAAATCTACTGTAAATGGACATAAACATCTATGTTAACACCAGAAAAAAAAATTCAGAACTAGGTTTTTGTTGCAGTGATGCTTTCTCAGCTCATATGTATCTGGTACTGAGGTCTCAGTTCAGGCTTCATTATCGCACGAAGCACAGCCAGGTTCTCTGTGTTCACTCCATACTGTGTACATACCCTGTCCTCTTAGGCTAGATTGTTTCTCCACAGAACACAGAGGACAGCGCTCGCATCTCCATCACCTTCTTTCGTCTGTTTCGAGTCATGCGGCTGGTCAAGCTCCTCAGCAGAGGGGAAGGCATCCGGACCCTGCTTTGGACTTTCATCAAATCCTTCCAGGTGAGGTGTTGTAGAATTAACTGATAAGATTCTGAGGGAAATTTTAAAGTCACTTGTTCTAATTTTCTGCTTTGTTTTGGCTGAAGGCTCTGCCATATGTTGCTCTTCTGATAGCCATGCTGTTCTTCATCTACGCTGTCATCGGCATGCAGGTTGGATACTAAATGTGACAGAAAACATTTTCTTAACTTGTCATCCATTTTTAAGAGGTTAAAATTGTATTCATATGGACAATAATTTTGCTTTAGATGTTTGGAAAGATTGCCATGGTGGATGGCACACAAATCAACAGAAACAACAACTTCCAGACCTTCCCTCAGGCAGTACTGCTTCTTTTTAGGTGTGTAGGGATCTCAGCTCAGCGGTTATATAACGTTGCAGTATGTTTTAGTTTATTGGACTTTTATTTTTTCAGGTATTTATTTTTGTCGGTCATGTCTGATTGTTTCCAAGGTGTGCCACTGGAGAGGCATGGCAGGAGATCATGTTGGCCTGTATGTCAGGAAAACTGTGTGACCCAGAGTCTGACTACAACCCCGGAGAGGAGATGACATGTGGCAGTGGATTTGCAATAGTTTACTTCATCACATTCTACATGCTCTGCGCCTTCTTGGTATTTAAAATATGTTTTGTTTGGTATCACTTATTTACTTTTCTTAGTACTACATGCTACAGATATTACATTTGTGTCAGACTGACTGTGTGCTGTCAAACTAAAGCTAATTTCATGATTTTTGCCCTGTTGTGCAAGATTTGATCCCAACACTACACGTTGTCCCTGTAACTGCTGTAGAGACAAAGAAATATAGTTGAAAGTAGTGGGTGACTCAAATGCCACAGCAGTGTGTGTTTATCACAAACATTACTATCTCGATACAATATGTGATGTATGCATTTACAGTTTTTCACACCTTTTAGAAACTAATGAAAAGGCAGCAATATGCTAAACAAATAAAAGCATATCAGATAAGTAAAAGCCTATCTTGTACATCTCCAGATTATCAATTTGTTTGTGGCTGTCATCATGGACAACTTTGACTATCTGACACGTGATTGGTCCATTCTCGGTCCTCACCACCTTGATGAGTTCAAGAGAATTTGGTCAGAGTATGACCCAGAGGCCAAGTATGTGCTTTATTACCTGCAGTACCTGAATGTATTTCCTATATACATCCTTGCAGTTGCTCTCTGTCAGACTTACTAATGACTGACTGTATGCCTTTTAATAATGCAGGGGCAGAATTAAGCATCTGGATGTTGTAACCCTTCTTCGTCGTATCCAGCCTCCTCTTGGCTTTGGCAAACTGTGCCCTCACAGAGTGGCTTGCAAGGTTCTTTTTTTTTCATTCCATATTCAATTATCAGATTTATAAAGGTCACAAAGAACTATTGTCTGTTTATCTTGCTATATCTTCCATGTTAATAAAGCCCTCTATGTGTTCTTTCAGAGGCTAGTAGCCATGAACATGCCTCTGAACAGCGACGGCACAGTCATGTTTAATGCCACTCTATTTGCACTGGTACGAACAGCTCTCAAGATCAAAACAGAAGGTATGAGCCTAAGATGGTGCACATTCACTAGGTCTGTTGTTTCACTAGTTCCTGTAATTGGAGTGCTGAAATTAAAATGGGTGTTGAACTGAAAAGCTGGTTTCTCAGGGATGTGTTGTCTCCCTGTGGTGCAGGTAATCTAGAGCAGGCCAATGAAGAGCTGCGGGCTGTTATCAAGAAAATCTGGAAAAGAACCAGCATGAAGCTGCTGGATCAAGTAGTTCCTCCTGCTGGTGGTTAGTGGAATTGGCACATTTGTCGATGAAATTTCATACACCCTCTAGTCCTTCTGCTATCTTTTGACACACAAACCAAGCTACAAGAGCCTGCACAGAATAACACACACACAGATACACACACCATATGCTGCCCACATGCTGTTTACGTTAAATTACAGGAAGCTCAAAACTGCTCATTCATAACTAAAAATATACACACACAGATTCTTATGCAAAAGTAAAGCTGTATCGTGCTGTTTTTGCTCTGCTCACGTTCTCCTGGTTGCCCCCTCAGCAGTGTGTTTCTTATCTATGTGTACTTAATCCCCACTCCTCCCTCCTGGCCTGGATGCTGATGGAAGCCTGTGGCTGTCTGCTGGGCTGTGGGCTTGCATGGCCTTGTAGACCACTGAGCCAGTGCATGTTCTGTCTTTCTCACATCTCTCTCTCTCTCTCACTTTTCTTCTTCATCTGTCTCCTCTGTATTTCACTGAATTTTTCTCTGTCTTAATCTTGGTCCTCTGCTTAGTGCTTGAGCTTCCACAACTTATTCACTTTGCACATTTATATTCTGTATCCAAAACTCTGAAACACTTCAGAATATTCTGAAGCAGTTCTGTTTTAGGGTGGTGGCATGGAACTAGTGTTGCCTCTTTCTCTGATCTCTGTCCCCAGTGTACTTGTTCAAAGTGATTCAGACCCCTGCTTCAGAATGATTCTCATGCACTCTCATACGCTCTGAAAAAAATATATAGATTTATGAAAAAAGCACATGCCCAAATGAGGTTTCAAGTACAGTATTCACTAAGTAGCACACATGTAATATAAAGGCATACATGTGCACAAACAGGCAAATTTACACAAACGAAATGACATGTATGATGCATAGATCTGCTTGCTTGCATGTGCTAATGTAGTAAGGTAAAGACCACCTCCCGGCTTCCAAACGAAACATTATTTGAAATACTTTACATTTCAGCAGAAACCACAGTTTTTCACAGTAATGTTTTCATTAGTAATGTGTGTCATTTTTCTATTTCTTTATGTTTATTCTGGTCATGTATCAGTAGCACAACACAATAGGTTTGATTACCGTGAGGTTGAAGGGTGATTAATTATATTAAATAATAATTAGATGAAAAAAAAATATTTAATATTAGAACATCATTTGGATCATCTAAAGCTTTTTAATTTTTGAAATACTCCCAAATTGAATGCACATATGTGATTTTGTGTTCTTTTTGAAATACGGTGAAGTGGGGCAGACTGAGGTACAGTATTTACACATTCAGGGAGAACGCATATAGTTTGGATTAAAACCAAATTTTTAATTGAAATTGAAGCCCACTTTGTGCCCACTTTTCCGCAGTCCTAAATTAATAGACCCAGACTTTTATGGAGAAGGGAAAAAATAGGAGAAGAGTGTCTCCTCTCTCTCAGGGTTCTGTGTTTAGTGACCTGCTGACACAGGAAGCATTTGTGTGGTCTGTTCACTCAGATGATGAGGTAACCGTGGGGAAGTTCTATGCCACCTTCCTGATACAGGACTACTTTAGGAAATTCAAGAAACGTAAAGAGGAAGGCCTGGTGGGTGCCCACCCCTCGCAGAATAACACAGCCATTGCTTTACAGGTGAGTCTCACAGAGTTTGTGTGTATTTCTTAGTGTGTGTTGTGTTACGTGTGAGACAGGGGAGAGAGATGTTAAATATTGTGTAAACACTGTAATTTTGTCTGCAAAATGTGTATTCGTACATTTCATTCAAATGTCATCAAGTGTGCTAATGTTATGGTTTATGGCTCAGCAGGACGTTCATGATCTTGATGTACAGTATGAATCTGATAAAGTGATTTATATGTTTTTGGTGGTATTTGTGTCTTTGTCTTTATATATCACATGTTGATGTTAAGCATGGGTCATCATCTTCAGCCAGCATTTCATGTGTTTTACGTGTGTCACAATTCATTCATCCATTCACATGCAAAGCTCATTGCCATTTCTTTTACCTCATTTTGTACGATATATGGCTTGTGTAATCATATTTATCATTGTGAGACAGTAAACATGACTAACTTTTAGTTTATTTCTAATAAAATCTTTGTGAATATTGTGCTTATTTAGTTAGGTACACTCACAAAGGCAAGAGGAGGAAGAAAACTAATTTTACTGCTCTTACTGAAGCATATGTGAAAGCAAGCACAGGTGGAAGCTGCACAAACAATTTCAGCTAAGTAGTGTTCACGGCAGGGTGCATTCAAGAGAGCACATTTGTCTGTCTGTGTGTTCTCATCTCTCACAGTCTTGTCAGTACTGTAAATGTCAGGTGGTGCACACTCCCGCACAGTTGTGTGTATTCCCAGTATGTGTGATTGTGGTGACTGTATGATGTGAGTTTTCATACTGTGAGTTGTAAGATGCAGGTCCCAGCTGTAGTGCTTAGTCCTCTTATTGTCATGGTTACAGGCTGGCCTTCGCACGCTGCATGATATTGGCCCTGAAATTCGCCGAGCGATATCATGTGATCTGCAAGATGACGAACTAGTAGACTTTATTCCAGAGGAAGACGAGGAAATTTATAGGGTAACCGATTTTATTTTACCTGAGAGAAGGAATGCTTTTGACAGAATTAACATATTGTACTTGCAATAAATTTACAAACTGATGCCCTCCAATGGTATACTGTAAAAGTGCTCTCTATAAAAGGGAATAGCTAAGCTAAATCTATAGTGGATGTATTTTCTATCATTTATGATATTGCTACAATATGCAGCTTTTTGTTCACTTGGTTTATTTTTGCTTAAGTTTTTCCTCCATTTCAGTTTCAACAAACTACAAGTGAAGCATTCATTTTGCTCATGTCATGCCATGAATCCAGCTTCTGAAATAATTTTTGCTCATGTGTTTTCTGAAAAGCCAATCAGCTCACAGACTTAACATCGAAAGCACATTTGTTCCAATGCTCCATAAGAAGTTGAGGCCCTAGTGGTTTTACTTTGAGCATTCCTTTACAGCGTAATGGGGGACTTTTCGGTAACCATCTCATGAATGGTGGCCATCGGCGATCCAACGGGCATCAGACTAACGCCACACAGCGACCTCTGCAGGTGCAGCCTCCACCTCACTATGCCCATATGGAGCAGCCAGTGGGACGCCTGTCTCGTGTCAATGTGATGTCTCACCCCAATCATCATCATCACCACCACCACCATCACAGCCGCCATCACAACTCCTATGGCAAGTCTCCCAAGTCCACCAACATCAACCTCAACAATGCCAACGTGTCGAGTCTGCCCAACGGTGGACACCATCGCTACTATGAACATGCACCTCCCAATGGCTACCCAGGTCTGCGCAGCTCTTACTATGATTACAACAACCCTCGGACACCCCAGGGTCAAAGGTATGCACACAATAACCATCAGCCTTTGATGTGCTGTGGTCCAATCACAGTACAGTGAGATCTGTACAAAGTCAGTTACCAAGCCATTAGTGTTTTCTATAGCCCTTTTTTTGGTGCTGTTGATGTTTAAGCTATAGATGATGGGAAATTATATAATTTCAAGATGTTTTCAGCATAGATTGTTGCTGCAGAAAACATTCTCACCTACATACAGCCAGGGAGTCTTTATGTACTTAACAACAAATTCAAGTTTCAGTTGTTTCAATAAATTACTGGTGTCAACAATCATGAAAGACAAAAACAGGTGAGAAGAGAGGATGATGAAAAGATCAACACAACTCTGACATATATACATTATGAAACCAGGAGATGACCAGCTTATTTTACCGTTAACTTCTGAAGCTGAGAGAAACAGCTTGGCTCAGTCCAATGAGCAGTAGCCTATCATCTATTCATCTAACTCCCCAAAAAATTGTAATTCCAAATTTTTATTTTTTTTTTCATTCCATGACATATTTTGGATTAGGAGTTTCTTTGTTTAGATATATATTTTTAGGATATTCTGTATATATGAAGAAATCAAAACTATAAAATGAAAATAAAATGTTTACATTTTAATTATATAATTAAAATGTCACATTTTAACTTTAAAATTAAAATGTGAGATTAGCTTTTATGCACTGAATGCTTACTGCAACCAAAAGACCTAAAGATATTATCTGCTGTACAAGTAGTATTCTCCCCACAGGCAGGACCCAGCTTCCTACTGTATCACACCTTCCTGTTTCACAAACCTTTATTATAAACTCATCATTCTATAAATGGATCATAAGCCTATTCTCATACTGACAGTTAATTTCATACGTGATCAACAGTATGATTATCTGCTGATATCCCATGTTAGTCAGCTACACCAGTATTTCTTTAGCACCCATGTTTGGGAGACAATTTCATTGCTGCCACTTTACAAAAGAGGAATACTTTTTGTTTCTTATCACAAAAACATCCAATGGAATTGTCAACCAACAGTGGAGTTGATGTCTGCCATCACACACACCTCCTCATACATATATATGATAATGCTGTATATGGTTCATATACTGTATGATATATATGTCACACTTTCTTTTTTCTTTCTTTTTCTTTTTTTCTGTGTTCTCTCCTCCCTTTCTCCTTCCTAACCAAAATGCTTTCTCTTGACCATCTCTCTGCTTTCTTGGACAGAAGGCGCTACTATGAGACCTATGTTAGGTATGTTGTTTTTCTAGGTTTGGCTCCAGCAGTATTTATCATCAACACAAAAAAGGACTTTTTTATGTTTACTTTATTACTTTATTTCAATTTGACCCGATTTTGTATCGGTGAATTATTGCATCCTTGCTAACTCAGTGAGCAATGCGCTTTATGCTCAACTATAAGTCATTTGTCTCCTTATTATGTAATGACATACTCGTGTCACTGCTTTAAAATTTGTGCAGAAATAATAGAAATGTGAGTGGTTGGCATGTTGCTAAGAACAGCTCTGCTTTTCATGCATGTGTCAAAGTAATGTGCTTGCTTGGAAAATTAGGAAGTGTATGAGACCGTTCTGCTAGTCACCAATAGTCACACAGCCCTACACTCAGTTTACTTCATGATTCTAACCAGAAAGAGACTTTAATTAGAATGTCAAAGCGAGTGTTTAGATGGTGGAATATTCCTCTTTAACTCAAAATTTCTACCATTTGGCTTGTCTTTGTCACATAAAAAGAAAAGAGTAATCAGTTGCACCGCTGCCCCCTGAAGGCTTGCTTCTGCATGGCAGTGCATGGCCATTCTGCAGTAAATAACCTCCCTGAACAGTTGCAGCGCAGACTGTGACCTCTGTGGCCTGACTTTTTTTCAGGTCACATGTAGGCGATGGACACCACCCCACCATCCGCAGGGAGGAGGAGTTTGACGAAGACCGCTTCTCTGGGGAGTATTACAGTGGGGAGGAGTTTTATGAAGATGACAGTATGCTGTCAGGGGACAGGTATTACTCTTTCTGATCTTCTTCTGTACTCTGCCAATAACACTTCATTAGAAAAGTTTTGGCTTAGTGCTTATCAAACCGTGTGCTCCAACAAATCCTTAGTTTATTATGTCGACAGGTATCAGAACAGTGACACAGAATATGAGACTCCAAAAGGTTACCATCACCCTGACAGTTACTATGACGACGACGAGCAGCCTCTCTACCATGACTCTCGAAGGTCACCAAAGAGACGACTGCTTCCTGCCACACCCCAAGGTATCTCCTTGTCTAGATATTTGCAGCTTGACTGGCATGTTTTTCCTTTCACTCTGTTTGTCAAGACAACCGATGTTAAATCACTCAGTTGCTCTTTCCTGAACTTTTAAAAAAAATCAACCTTTAGGCTTGCAAAAAACCTGGAAAGATATTATAAAACTGTCTTTTTGATAATTGAATGCACATACGCTGAACCCACAACTATTTTCACTGAACCCACTTGTCCAGTTTCCTGAGAGTTTGGAGTGTTAAAGTTTTGCATGCTGCTTAAGTCTGCTGCATGACACCACTCACTGGTCCACTGCTGGCTCATTCAGGTCACAGGAGGCCATCCTTCAACTTTGAGTGTCTGCGCAGACAAAGTAGCCAGGACGAGCTTCCACATCAACGTACTGCTCTACCACTGCACCTTATGCAGCACCAGGTAACATAGGCACATGTACTGTGTGATCACAGACATTTTTAACACTGTGTTGTGTTTTAGTTTGTTTGAACTGACTTACTACTACGACATTAGTGTTGTCGCAATCCTTAAACTTTTTTATTTATTTATTTTTTTTTTGCTGAATCAAGGTAACATTGTTATGATACGGAAACTGAATGAAACAGCCTGCTTGCTTCTAGGGTGGGGTGGTAGCAAAGTTTAAATATACTCCAACTCCGTATTATGCTGCTCTTTACAATGTGTTTCTTCTTTTTTATCTCATAACCTGTCAGGTAATGGCTGTAGCAGGCCTGGACTCCAGCAGAGCCCACCACCTTTCCCCAACCCGCTCCACCCGCTCCTGGGCCACTCCTCCTGCCACCCCAGCCAGTAAAGACCACTCATCATATTACACTCCTCTCATTCGTGTGGACCACCCACACAGGGAGAGTGCTGCCAGCAGCCAAGTGTCTGTGCGGAAGAGCTCCTGGTACACAGATGACCCAGAGTTCTCCCAGAGGATATACTCACCTGTCCACCTGCAGGTGCCACCTGAGTACCATAACCAGTACCACCAGAAGAGGGGCAGCGCCACTAGCCTAGTGGAGGCGGTGAGTTACATGTGGAGGGGAGAGGTGTACCAGACTAGATAAAGTGATGAGACAAGCACATTAGATTCAAGTTGCTGTCAAAACAAAATTTAGCAGGCAAGACGAGTAAAACAATTTTTTTCTTCCTGTTCTATCGAGCAGGTTTTGATATCAGAAGGGCTTGGGAGGTATGCAAAGGATCCCAAGTTTGTCGCTGCCACAAAGCACGAAATAGCAGATGCATGTGAGATGACAATAGATGAGATGGAGAGTGCAGCCAGCCACCTGCTGAATGGAGGGATTGCCCCAGGGATCAATGGGGTCAATGTTTTTCCCCTTCTGACTCCACGGGACTATGAACTGCAGGACAACGCAGCGAGCTACAGCGACGACGAGCCAGAGACAGAACCCAGAGCTCGTTATGAGGAGGACCTAGCAGACGAGATGATCTGCATCACAACTTTATAGCAGTGGCTGAAGAAATGTGCAATTTTGAACATTGTCAGACTACAATCAATACAAACAAAAATGAAATGCATCTGTTAGCTCTGACCAAAAGAAGTGCCTTTTACACTGAAGAGAAAAGGCATACAGAAGAGAGACACACACACCTGTTCATTTAATTGTTCTCTACTTGCCAGGAAAAGGAGGTCACAGATCCACATACCATCAATGCTGTGCACAGAGGCAGTGACTGGACCCTCCTGTCAAAGGCGTTGACTTGGGGGTGACATACAGGTTCGGCCTACAGGACGTTGCTTCCAGTGAAAGATGGACTGATTGGCAAAGGTGTGAGACTTTAAAGGGCGGGTCTCTAAGGGTGATGACAATCAGATGTACGATGTCATTACCTCAGTCACTTTATTAAGGTTTGGCATATCATGCAAGTTTTCAATGCAAGCATAGAAAGGCATATCTCCTTCTTTAGTTGTTAGATTAACTTGATCCCTTGTTGTTTGAACAGATCTTTGATCACTAAAGCTGAGTCATTAGGTGAAGAGCCACCAGTTAGAGTTGTATGTACCAGATTATGCAGGAATTAGCTGTCCTATTTACAGAATCATTCAACTTGAGATATATACTTTTGAAGCAACAAATGCATTTGTGATAAATGCTCTAGCAGGCAGGTTATTTTAAATTTTAGAATAGCCTGAATATTTCATAGTTGATATGATGTAAATTGTATTATATAACAAAAGAAACTTTGTAAAGAGATATTCTATATTTTGTAATTATGTACCATTTAAAAGATCAGCAATATGGACCCTTGTGACTTCTATTATAAAAGAAAACTTGCATTATTTTATTAAGTAAAATATTTATTTATTGTCTTTGCCTTTTATTGCTTTGCTAATATGCAGCTTTTTTTTTTTTTGCCTTTGGCAGCATTTTTAGGAGGTTCTGCTTGTGTGACAACACTACTGCACAAGATATGCACGTCTTTGATTTCTTAGCGTAGACATACATGTGTTACTTCATCAGACCAACACCAGTTCCATAAGGTTAAGCCACTTTTAAAGGAGCATTTTTAAGAGGCAAGCCTCAAGAATCCAGTGCAGAAACTTTAGACAGATGTGATGAACACATTTGTTTGCATATTTTGTGCAGGGCATGCACAAGATATTTTAAATGTATTTTAGTGCATTATCAATGCTGCTTTTTTAGTTGGTTTCAGAGTCAAACCTAGGTTTTGTCAGCCCTTACTGAAATGCCTTTTTGCTACTGAAAGAAGGAAAATGATAGATGGCGAAGACAGAAATAAATTAATAGTTCTTATAGCTTGTGCTGGAATTCTCCATGACATACGTACTCTTTGTTGGTCATTATGTGATTCCATTAAAACTTTGTACTTGATCTTTGCAGTCACATCTCAGCCTTTGTGTAGTGCGTGAGTGCTCTGAGTCTGCGATAGCAGAAGACACATGCACACATCCAAAATTTTGAAAAATCCAACTGTGTTGTAGGTGAAAGGACTGAGTATCTCCTGGTGTCAGGATGCTGGAGAGAGGCTAAGCAATACTAAACCCCCTCCCCTTTCTCTCTCAGCCTGCCTGGTCCCTGCATATTGTATACCTCTTTAGGTAACAGCATATGACAACTAACAACATATCATTGTCTGAACTTATCTGTCTGTCATAGTTTAGGGTTTAAACGATTAAGTAGGACTGAACCTGGAAATTTTTCCTTGAATCATATTTATTAACGAGAGGTTAAGGAAAACTAACCTGTGATGCATAAAATGGAGCAACTGATGTGCACAAGTTAGAACACATACAACAAAATATCTTTGTTTTTTTATCAGTTTTTTATCATTTATCGATCTAGCACAACAAGGATACTGGAGAAAAAAGTGGCCTTTCACAGGCATTACGAGGTGGAGTTGTTATTAGCACCAAGGATATTTTGGGTACTTGTGCTCTGTTGTTCATGAGTGTTTGATTTGCAGGCGAGTGCGTACTGTACTCTAACTCAACCGAATACTGTCATGAAAATGTAGGTTTTCCATTTTGTGTGCACATTGAAAGGGCTCTTTGACTTGTTTGTGAGTAAAAATATGTGTTCTAGTCCTTTTTGTTGATGACTGTCATATAAAAGGGCCAATGCACATAATGGGCACATTGTACTATTCGTAGCAATTACAGTACTGATGAACTGAAGATATGCATTATTTTGTAAACACTTTTAAAAGTTGTGTTAAACTAAAGATAAAGAGAACTTACTTTTACCTCATGTCAGGGATTCCTGATAAAAGAAAATAATGATTTGGTTAAGTCTATACCAATGGTATTTAAATATTAGCACATAGCTGTTTGTCTTTGCACAAGTAACTGTATAGTGCTTTTGTTTCTCCTTTTTTTAAGATAGATTTGTGTATTTAGGTGAGAAATTTTGTACTTTTTGTGATTGTGTGTATGGTTTAGTGGAATCTCTATTTGTCATTTACACCTCACCTTACAATGCTGGGAATGAAAGAATCAAAAAATATTTTCAAGGTGCACTGTTCCTCTGTTTGCAGGTCGGGGAAAAAAAAAATGGTAAAGTACCAGTTTACAGAGAAACACACTGATTTGAACGTTTCTATAAGTTTTCTTCATATTGTTATAATTATCATTACTATTAAAACTATTAATGTTCTGAAAGATGTAATAAAATAATGTAAAATATGTACAAACATATGGAAAGACCCATGGTAATGTTCTCTACTTGAAAGTCTTGATATTTGCTCCTTAATGTTTTTATTCAGTAAACATCATTTCTCTTAGTAGCAAACGCTTTACTATAACCCTCTAGGTTTTGTATCAATACATTTTTTTGTATTTTTCACTTTATTTTGGCCTTTATTCAAATCAATACTGATATTATTTTCTATTGATCATCATTGAATAAACTTATGCTGAATTACTGTTCTCATTTATTTGTATTGTGCACTTTAAAAAAAAAAATTTCACCACCACCGCCTTGACCCATCCAAGTATAGATGTGATTTCTAAATATAAAACCCACATTAAAAAAACAAGCATTCAGACTCTACTCATAAATGATGTCTTTGTAGCAGGTGACAAAAAGTAGATAAACTGACTTCCACACATTTCAGACAGATCTCATTTACTGGATGGATGCAGGCAGGTCTACATTTCACATGGCTGACACTTTGCTAGTGGCAACCTCCACAGTAGTTGCGGACTCTGACGGCTTATTCTCCATCCAGGGCTCTTTCCCACAAAGGAGGAAGGGCACTGCATATTTCCGAAATTAATGAAATCAGAGCATGAAAGGAACTCATTTCCTACATATGTAGCATAAACACTGATCATCCACAGCATTAACACGGATGGTCTCAATAATGTCAAGGAGGAGGATCAGCATGGTCACGCTGAGCATGGTATTAATGTTGTGGCTGGTCAATGTATTTGCAGACTAATACGAATTATTTGGACAGGACATCCACTGGGACATTTTGCATCTGCTGGCATTAGAGGGCACTGTTTTGTGCTATATCACATGAGGATTAATGCTGCCTTTCATAGCACTTTGTATTGCAGTGCTGTGACAATAGGAAAGTTCTTGTATATTTGAACAAACCTTTGTAATCATTAGTATAAAGATCAATGTGTAGTTACAATATAAAGTTGAACAAAATCCTCCACACACACTAGATGACAGCTGTTGTCTGTAAATTCATGTTTGTAAAAAGCAATATATCCCTGTACTTAAGATGTATATTTCTATTTATTGATTACGCGTTCTAAAAAAAAACAGGTTTTTTCTTGTGGCTCTTGACTCACTGGTAGTCGAGGAAACAGTTCTTTCTATTGTGATTGCCACAAGCTAAATACTATCCCATGCCCTATTGCAAATTACTGTGAAAAATCTGTAACACAAGATACAATTATTATTATTAACAGGTAACTTTAGTCTTTTTCTAAATCAGTGATACTTTCAACAATCCAGCTCTCTCTAAGTTTTTTTGAGCTGGGCTCTTTACTTGTACACTAAGTTTTAATTGTCCTCAACTTACACCATATGTCTGAGTTGATATGTTTGTCTTCCATGACATCCATTGGTGTCCAACACTGTCTAAAAAACACTCCATCCAGACATGTTCTAAAGTTGATAAAATTGTCCTAAACTGCCATAATATTTTATAGTTGTTGCATACGCACAGTTGCAACCGTTTACGTCTGACTTCTGTAAAAACTATTTGTGGATTTGGTCCCTGTCTTTTACAACTACATGACCCATTGTTTTCGTCAACAGTGTGTCTAGCTGATGTGTTTTAAATCAGTTGTGAACAACAGCATTTTACTAATACATGTCACTCTGTCCACTATAAACAGAGGTGGCAAAAGCTTCTACTGCAATCTAGAAAGTTTTTTGTGTGTCTATTAATACATCTCAGAGTTTCTGTCCTCTGTGAGTCAGCAGCATTTCTGTCTGGGACCAACAGGATGTTAAACTCCACGGAACCACAAGCTAACCTGTTTTATATCAGTGTACTACATATGACTATCCTAACCTTTTTGACTTAAAATATTGGACACTGAAGTGCAGCATTGGTTCTCAGTTCAGGGATGAGTAAACTGAGAGTTAACTGAACGTGAGAGGACCAGTAAACATCTGTCACATAGATAATAACCAGCCTCCAAACAGTGAAAATTACCTATAGCACAAGTTACAATAAGACAGTCCAGTTTGACTGTGTGTCCAGATGTTTGGCTGGTGCATACCACTTTGTAGCTGTGTCTTATTTTTCTTCTTACATCTTACAAATTCTTTACAAGCACTGGACCTAATTACTATTTGACATAATGCCAGAGAGAAAAATACTATATTCCAACAAGTATTATATATTCCATGTCTGGTAACGGATCCCTGTAAAATCTTATACACTGCAGCTTTAAGTTAAAGCACAAAAATATATTTATAATATCAAGTACAAGCACTAAAAAAAAAAAAAAAACAGCCACTGCAAATGATACCAGATTGTTAATACTGCAACAAGTCAGTACTGGGTGAAAATGAAGGTATCTATCTCTATATCTAAAACAATGCAATTTATTTTATAAGTATACCATTAGTATAGAGAGAGAGCTCCACTATTTACTAAAGGCAAGTGGTAAGTAAAAGGGATTTATTGTGTGAGCCAGAAGAAATCAGCACAAACCTTATATTAGAGAACAGCAAAGGAAAAAACATAAAATCACTCCGTAAGGAGGCCAAACTGAGACAGAATATGTTAGGCGAATAATGTTTAAAAAAAAACATGAAAGCCACAAATACTAGAGGCTAGACTGTCGAGTGTGGGCAAACATAAGGTCTAAAATGGCATATGTAACAAGAGCGAGGCATTAGCAGAGTTAAGATAATATAAATTAGTGACTATGTACATGAGACTGTGACCAGAGAACATGACACAAAACCTCAGGCGAGGAGCCAATTTACAGTACATCAGTTCATAAAGGATTCTGACACAAAACATAAGGAAGATAGAAAAGCTCACAAAAGCTTAAGCATGAGGGGAATATTGTGTTTGCTGCCTGAACACTGACAATGATTATGGAAGGAGTGAGGGTTGCAGAGAATGTTGAATGTGTGTGGGTGGAGACCAGGGAAGGAGTGGACGTGTGTGTGTGTGTGTGGTTTGTCAGGCTGCGGGCAGTATGTGTGTGTAACCAGAATTCCAAGATGAGGATCACAACATGAATGTTCAAGAACAAGAGCTTAAGACTGCACTTTACCACTGTAACTAACAAAATATGTGTAGTCGCTTTTCACCACATTGAAACAAAATGTAGAAATGCTCACCTGGTGTGATGTCCACATTAGTTTTTTGTAGGATACCATAATTACAAAGCAAACTGTTAAGCAGACTGCAAAATAAGCTATAATGTTGGATACAACTTGAGGCTCACGGTTGTGTCAATCTGGTGCACAGGACGTCCCGACACCCTCCAGCTCATACCTGCCTCAGCCATACAGGGAAGGTAAGTTTCATGTGAGAGACCACAGCCAGGAAATGGCAATACCTCTAACTGCATGCTTCATTTGGAAGATCATCTGCCCTAGAGGCTCGCACACAGCAAACATCCTCTCTACTACGACCAGAGCAACTGTACACAAAGATGAAATGCCCGCAGACAAGTGATAAAATGTGAATGAATACTGTACAATGAGAACATTGAAAAATGAAAGCACAGAAAGGAGAAAAATCTTTTTTGTTAAACTAAAAGCATTTATTGTGAATATTTAAAAAACTAAATTGTGACTTACATGTAGTTTTAGAAAAAAATGCATGTATTGTACCACAATCTTAAAAGATCTACTTTCCACTCACCAAATAGGGACACTCCAAGCTCTCCATCACACAACCTGTTCTTCCCACAGAGAGGTTCCCCTGAAAGACTGTTGCATGGATGCAAATGTTCAGAAAGAAGTCTTGTAGATGTTGAACATCTCACCACTCCAGTGTGGCAGCTGAGATTAGATGCCTCAAGTATAAGAGTAAATCCTTTAGACCTAAACTTACCGAAGAGTAACTCCTCCAAATGATGATCCTTGAACCACCTGGCTTGGTGGCTTGATTGTAGCCACCTACAAAAAGGGAGATACAGCAATGCTAACTACTGTAAACATTGATTTGCATAAATATAAAGTTAAATTATTTGACTTAAGCACATGTAAGAACAATGAACATGCAACAGAGTAATTAAAAATGTATTTACATTAACAAAATAGAATTGTTAATACTACAATTGCTAAAATTCATTTTTTCTCCTTACTCTACATTCAGTTCCCCATAATGATAAAGAAAAGCTGGATTTTAGGACTGTCTGTAAATTTAACTGAAAGAAAAACCTGAAATATCTCTTTTAGTATTCAGACCATTTACTCAGTACTTTGATGAAGCACGTTTGGCAGCAATTACAGCCTTGAGTCTTCACAGGTATAACACAACACGCATTGACTGAGCTTGAGAGGACACGCTAAGAAGAAAATCCCCACATCTAGGTTTGCCCTAACCTGGCTGACAGGGACCATCATTTTCAAGTCTCTCCAGAGATGTTCAATAGGGTTGAAGTCAAGGCTCTGACTGTAGGGCATTCACAGACTTGTCCCTAAACCACTCCTGTGTTGTTTTGGCTGTGCGCTTGGGATTGTGATCAGTTGAACCTCAGCCCAATCTGAGGTCCTGAGCACCGTTAAACACATTTTCATTGAAGATATTTATGTATTTTATTCTATTCAGCTTTCCCTCAACTCTGATTAGTCTCTCCAGTCCCTGCTGCTGAAAAACACCCCCACAGCATGACGCTGCCCCCACCATACTTCACTGTAGGGATGGCATTAAGCAGTTGATGAGTGGTGCCTGGTTTCCTCCAAACATAACGTTTAGAATTGAGGCCAAAAAGTTCAATTTGTTTTCACACATCACAGTCTGAGAGTAGTTCATGTGCTTTTTTCTTAAGTCCAAGCAAGTTTTCATGTATTGTGCAGTAAGGGCAGACTTCAAGGCCATAAAGTCCAGTTTGAAGGAGGGCTGCAGTGATGGCTGCACAGTATGCATTGTCAGCAGTGGGGCCTTCTATAAAGAGGTGTGTGCCTTCACACTCAATTAATTTACCACAGGTGAACTCCAGTCAGGGTGTTCAAACAATCAATAGACATAGGAGACAGCAATGTTGCAAAGGAGCTGAATACCATACCAGGCCAATTGTCAAGCTTCTGGTTTAAGGGGGTGGACCCAAGTGAAGAGACGGCAAGGGGAAGGGAACTGATTAATAGGTTCTTTATTGAGAAAAGGCTAAAGGGATTAACAAACTCGTTCCTGAGAGGGGAACACAAAGAAAACAAGCCAGGTATAAAACATGAAACACGAGGATAACTAAACTGAATCATGAACTGAACCAAAAACCTCGGACAGGGATCTGAAGCCTATAATAATAATTCGATAAACCGGGAAAACTAACAAACAGGTAAACGCCAAATAAATTACGCCGATGAGAAACATAACCCACAAAAATCGAATGAACGCATGACAAAGAAAACTTATAAATGGGAGCACAGACTAATGTAGGAACTCAGGGGAGGCAGACATGAACAGAGAGAATGCAAAGCAATGGCAAATAGAAAAACACAGAAGCATACCTAAGACCTGAAACAACCAAGGACAAACAAGTGGAAATTTAAGAGGCTAGAGCAAATCACAGAAAGAAAGAGAAGGCAAACCTCAGACCAAAAACGACACATCAGAAGAGTCCAGAATTAAAGGATCCATGAAGCCATGAAGGTCCAAAAAACACAAAGTCAGGTCCTTCTTTCCAAAAGTCCAGAGTCTACTATAGGGTGGGTGCGGGTAACAACAATGGCAACATTGATGACAGTAATGACCACATTAACAATGACAAGGATCTGGCAGGGGAGTGAAGGGAAGACTGAACCTAAATAGAGGGTGGGACAGGTGCAAACAATGAGAGACAACGAGGGTAAAGCTGGGTGAACAGAACCAGGGACAGGAAGTAAGGAGAAGGGGCCACAAAATAAAAGTCCAGGGACAGGAAGTGCAACAAGATCCTGACACCAATGTGATATTTCGGTTTGTGCTTTTCATACATTTGCGAACAATTCTGAAATTCTGTTTTCACTTCAGCATTTTAAGGTACTGAGTAAAGATTAATGAGAAAAAATGTGTTTAAACATTTGAAGTATCAGGCTGCAACATAACAAACCTACTCACCTCAGGTAATGCCAGTTTGGTTTGGGAGAAAAGAAGACAAAGCAAATGATGAGAATCAAAACCAGTAAAATAGACCAAGTTAATATAGAGCATTCACTTCATTCACACATTTGCTATACTAGAGTGTGAAATAGTGCATGTGCAATACTGTTGATAGTCTGTGCAAAAGACTGAATATCACATTAAGTTCACTAACCTTGATAATGGCATTGTGAGTTACATTGGTTATTCTATCATCCCCATGTTCTATACAATATTAGACTGTTTTGTGACATCTATCAGATCTGTTTATGTCTCCTATATTAACCTACATTAAATAATTCATTAATAATATATTATTTAAAAGTTAGCATATAAATAATTAACTTAGCTTTGTTACTTCTTAACAATCACAATGGATTTGTAAACACATATTGAACACTGAGGTGTGAAGTAATCTTTCATAATACTGAATTAGTTTAAGGTCACTGTTAAGAAGATCTGACCTGAACTATCCCCAGGTGGGGAGAGCACATGGTGAGGTGAAACCTCAATACAGCATGACAACAGACATATATATATACGGATATTTAACCATCTAAGAGGTTTATGTCCAATCACATATAAAAGAGATTAGAGCTCTTTGGACCCAGAGATCAACAGCAGTCTGGCTCTGAATAGAAAACACAATGTGCACAAACATTTTGACAGATTTGATTTGAGTAAAATCAAATAAATAAAACGGCACACAGCATAAAAAGCTTTAGTCAATTGCAACTAAAATCTGCATTTAGCATGTGTACATGTGAGCGTGATTTGCGACATAAGACCTAGTGTGATTAACACTGACAGCTGACTTTGCAGTGAGGTCAAACATTAAACTTTATTTAAGATTTCTATTTTTAATCAGGGAAAGGGAGGATTTTCAACATAGCAAAGCCTAGCCTTGATGTGTTTAGTGGAAAAGAAACTATTTATTATTCAAAGCAGAGTGTTTTCACATCCCTTAAAATAAGATAGTCCTTTATTTTATTCCATGCAACCCATTTACAATGGCAGTAAAAGGAATATTACAGTACAACATACTATTATCATATGATTGTACTCTGTTACAACACCAAATTCATTTCTTTTTGTCTACTGATGTGTGTGTTTGACCTGCTGCACTGTGTGGTGGAGGTCATGACACTGAATAACACACCACAAAGAACTTTTAAAGGTTTTTTTTCTGTATTGTGCAGAGAACTGTTTCTCTCTTCCATCGATAGTTAATTAAAGTATCCAGGGAGCCAGTGCTTTGGAGAAGGAGGAGTGGTCAGAGAAGAAACTGGATGATGTTGTCCGTCATCCAACATTCAGGCGCCTTATCGGCACGTCCCAGACAGTACAGGCTCCCCACAACTGTGATGTACGATGCAATTACTAAACTAATAAAAGCCTCAAGTCGAAACACCGTTCCTGCGGTGCTGATGGTGGTATGGCAGATGGTATGTGTGATGTATTTGTGTGTGTGTGTGTGTGTGTGTTGGAGGGGGTAGGGTGGGAGTATAGTGCATCAACCCGTAAAAAATATCCGCGTGGAAAAGTTGCTGGTGAGTAAAATGACGTCATTCGACAAATTCGTTAATTATCAAACTTCAGCCAATCACAAAGTTTAAATGAGATACTGCGTCAAAATGTATTCAGTGATGTTCACCTCTCTCCGCTGGGTGTATTCCTGATCTGAGCTCGGTGTGGCCAACGACTGTACATATCACTCCAAACCTGAACGACTTGCGCCACAAACTGTTCTCTCACTGTGCTGCTGGCAGTGCAGTAGCCTCCATGAAATATCTACAGTCTCGTTATCGTCCACAGAGACATTTGGTGCCGGAAACCTCCCCTTGAACACATTTTCAGGCTTCTCGTTTTTACCTTCATGCTCTACAGAATAATCACGGCATGCACTCCATGATCTCAATCAGTTTTATACTGTAGCACGTTTGTGAACGGCAGCACATTGTGCGCAGGGGCTAGGAGACCATACTGTAGCTTACATCAACCATGGACAGTTTTACAGTATCATGCAACGTAAGTGTTAAATGCAACAACTTTAGAACAGTTTATTGCTGTTTCAGCTAATTCGATTAAAAAAGATTGTTTCTGTAGGTCTGTGGTCGCTATATCCGTCTAATCCAAATAAGGTTGTTTATTCTTGCAGCAAAAAGCCTAGTGAGGGGCTTCCTCCCTTTTCAGGGGAAGGCAGCAGGAACAGAGGAGGCTTGAGGGTGATGCTCTCTCTCTCTCTCTCTCTCTCTCTCTCTGTCTCTCTCTCTCTCTCCCTCTCTCTCGCTCTCTCTCTCTCTACGTTTGAATACAGTAGGGTTTGTATGTGCTGATAGTAGCGTCACTAGAGAAGGTGCACCGGGGTCCAGAAGTCCAGCACGGCGCTGGCACGGGATTTTACTGTGTATGTATTTTTAAACAGAGCTGAAGATGCAGGAGAACTGGAGGACACTGTTCTCGCACACGTGCAGCACCTGCTTCCTTTTGCTCTGGATTTTCGTCGGATTCAATGAGGTGGAGGTAGTGGGGTCCCAGCAAGGAATCCCTCTCTCAGTGTGAGTGAGAAACTGCTCTGCAACTTAGCATCATATGGATATAACTTAAATGTTGATATCGTACTGGCAGGAATTGTGTCAGTCAGATATGAAGGATTTTCAAGTGTTCATATCTATTTTAGATTTAAACAGATCAACGGGACATAAAGAGACAATGCATTTTCTGAGGAGATCTCTCTTGTGTCCTTGCAGTGGAACTTAACCCCAGTTTTGTATTTTCCCATCCTTATCACATCATCATTTTTTTTCTAAATGCATTATAATTAAAACTGATAAACAGGTAATTTTTGTATTAATCATATATATGTTTGTCATAACTCTAAATTGTCACAGTTGAAATCACAATTTTGCAGCAGTTTGTAAATGGGTGTAATAAAAAATCACCACTGTCTACTTACAAAAGTTAACTAATGACACACTACTAAATGTGTGAATCATATTTTACTGATTCAATCAAATTCTATCCTCAGAGAAATTTTCTCAGAGGACCTTTAAAATAGCTGTGAGGACTTCAAAGAAAAATCTACTATGTAAATTCCCTATTTAAAGCGTTTGCAAACCAGAAGAAAACACATTCACATTGGTCAATTTTGGGAAATCTTGCATAACCCGTGAAAACCTGCATTTGCGATACACATTTACAAAATGTTATTTTTTTAACAAACATTACAAACTTATTAGTTTTCAAACATGTTAAATTTATTTTTACCTAGCAGTTTGAATCCTTAAATCCATCCACTCTTATGAAAAGTCATGCACAATTACTGCACGATTGAGTGCTAACTTCTGTATTACGTTTTGGGTGCCGTACTTCACTGCCACACACTTCAGTAACAGAGGCTCTAACAACTACAGTATAGATCATGAAAATTACAAGCAATTGTCTGTCAGGAGAGTGAAGGTCAGGACCACTGGGCCATGAAAGCATGATTTTGAGTGGAGAGAAGGTGGCATAACAGATTTACAATTACATCAGATGTGAAACCATGTTGAAATATGGGCATCTTGTTGTTGTTGTTTAATTTATTATTCACCTTTCTTTTTTTTCTAAAGTTTAATGCATCAATACACATTTTATTGTCCTTTTTAAATCTTTTTAAATCTTTTTTTTTTTAGTGTAAAGCTCTGGGCCTCAGCGTTTGGTGGAGAAATTAAATCCATTTCAGCAAAATACTCTGGATCCCAACTACTGCAAAAGGTATTATTATTCTTTTTTCCCAATCTTGTATGAACACATATGTGTTTTACCTTTGTCTGATGGACAGATAGTTAATCTCATTACATGCTGTAATGCTGTATTCCCTTGCCAGTGGCTGCAGAGACATTTTGGTGTTTCAGCTGAATGCTGATGCGTCATTTTCTATGAGACTCAGGTGTGCTTGGCAGGACTGTGTGTATGTGTATGTGTGTGCGCACAAGCACACATGTTTGTACTTGATACAGCTCATTAACCACGGCTCAGATTCTTCTCTCGTCTCATCTCTCCATTTAACTCTCTGGAGTCAAGAGTTTAAACCTCTGGATATGAATCCGACAAGGAGACAAATTGAACAAGTGTGTGGTTGGGTTTTAAAGTGGGGGGGTTATGAACAAGTAAAGACCACAGAGAACCAATGATACTGTGCAGTGGATTTAACTTTCTGACCACTTGATGGCAGAGGTGTTCACAGGTTTAAAAAGGTGGTCAGAGTCAGGTAGACGAATAGCGAACTGTCCACTTCAGTGAAATACAACTAGACCAGATACTGTGCAGAAAACAGCTGGAGATGGAGTTTCTCTGCGTCAGTGCGGCACTGCAGTACATGTGTCCAGGGTGCAGCACAAGTGCATGTGCATCAAGAAATTATGTTTCAATGAATATGTGATCAACCACAATGTTAATAATTTGGTTTACATCTCTTTTGCGCATGTTGAATTTATACATAGATGTGTAAAATTTACTTGTTTTACGCATATTGTATTCAGGCCCTTTAGCATTTTAAAAAGCATTTAAGCCTAATGATGCCATTACCCCTGCTTTCTGCGTAGAAAACTGCGTTGCAAAAAGAGAGAAAATGAAGAGAAAAACTCAGGAGACAGGCACAGCAATAGAAATATGAACACAAACTATACAGGCAATAAAAAATACAGGGAAAATATTTACTTTATGTGATACTTTTACACATGTACATAATTACTTCAACAGATGAAAAATTCAAACCCATCATTACTATCAGCAACAAACACATGAGCCGGCAAAACAAGAAGCTCTCGGTTGATGAAGATGTATACACATACGGCATACAAAAACTATGATACTAGCACATGTAACGACCAACTTACTTTTGAAAATCTTTATAGATTTAAATGTCTCAGGAATCTTTCAGTATATTCACCAGTTTGAAAGCATCCTTTGCCTTTTCTTATCTTTAATCCTCAGAATGAAAAAACCTCTGAGCTTAAATTGTGGATTTTATAGCATGAGTCATCAGAAAACTAAAAACTCAGCAATAAAAACATTAGTTATAGTGTCCAGTTTTAGTTTTTTTTTTTAACTGTTTGTATGTTGACTCTGTTTCGTGACATTTTGAGTAGCTGTGGCATCAAATTTTCAATCAAGTTTTCTAAAAGGTGTTTACAAAATTCATCCTCATCCTCATTCAGATAAAGTAAACTGTAGGATGAAACTATTAAAGACACCTTTGAATATTGTGTTTAATTGCAAGACCACCACAAACCACAGCCTCAAAAATGAACTGAATTGCATCTGAGTTTAAGAGTTGGACATGTTTATTACTACAGAACTGCATTAGAGTGAACAGTGCTTTCTTCTTTTTCTGGTCATTCAGTGCACATGCCAGCTATTTTAGTCATAGTATAAATCGTCTAAAGACCACTGCTACACTGTGATCCCACTATCTAACTCTTTACTTCCCTCCTGTAGAGCCGATTTGTACATAAATCGCCTCATGCGTATTAATTCTTTGCATTTGACCCATCCTCACTGTTTTAGGAGCTGTGGGCAATCACTGCACCGCGTCCTGGGACCAACTCTAGTTCTGAGGCCGGTACCTCGTTGAAGGGCAATAGCAGGATTAATCCTAAAAGCTCCGCCGCATGTCCTGGAGCGTGGGGGGAAACAGGAGCACCCAGAGGAAATCCACGCAAACATGGGGAAAGTGTTCAAACTGCATTTAGAAAGCGGCTCCTAGGTCCAAACCTAGGAGCTTCCTGCCCTGAGGTGATGGTTCCTATAATTTAAGATTTATGTTCAAATGTGTGGAGAAATCTGAATCACTTTGCGCCGTTTCTTTCCTTTTGTTACCAACTAATTACTTTATCTTTGTACTAAAACATTTTGCAATATGCCCTACAGATCAGTTCCTTTATTTGTGTGTATGTAAGCACTTTGCTCATGTTCCTGTTCATGGAAGCATGTCTGGAGAAAGCCAGTCAGCACAAAGCAGTGAGCTGTGAGGGAACTGACGGGTCGTTAGGGGCCGGTCATTAAGGCTGATCATTGGCTGCTTTTATTGTGAATTAACAGATTCCAGTACGATTTCTGCAAAACGGGGAAACCCTGATGCTCTTCGGGCCTTCCTCCTTCACTGGTCATTACTTTAATCAATAATCATGATTAGAGTTTTTGATGGATGGGGCTTGACCTCCACTTCGTGACTGGAGGAGTGAGAGCGAGGAGGCAGTGGGGGAACTGGGGACTTGAGGTGGTGAGGCGAGGAGGACAGGCGTGAAATGAACTGTTCTGCTCCACTGGAAGCTTACACTCTTCCTTTCAGATGGTTATTTGTCTCCTCATGTACTGGTGTGTGTGTGTGTTCTTGTGTGCATGTTTCCCACTGAACGTTTAAAGCATGCTACGAGCCTTTTGTGGCTCATGTTTATTTTTAGATAAGTGTTTTGGAAGTGTGTGTAATGTGGTTGACAGTACAGTGTTAGAGGATCAAGCTTTTGGTTTTTATGTGTGTGTGCATGTGTGCCAGGCAGGTGTGAGATTATGTAATGTTATATTCCTCCAAGCTGTGGCGGGCTTTGTTCTGTATCACTGGAGGTCCTGTGCATCCAGCAGAATCAGCATTATGTGAGGCGTAGTTCATTACCCAGAATCAGCCAAGCCTGACAGGTTATTATCTTTCTCCTGTGCTTTGACTCCATTTCAATTACCCTCTTACCATGCATAGCCTTCAGATCCAGCCCCGCCCTCGGCCACCCAACATGGGCATCTCCAGCCAATCAGACTGAAGGAAGCAGCATGTGCAGCCAATGACTGGGACAGGACAAAGACTATCAATCATTGTGTAATGCAGCTGATTTTATCAGCCCTTCATCTGAGACTGGCTGCATGCATCTTGTCAGCCAACATGTGAAGCCTCAGAAGCTGTTTAGCTCCCAGTCCACTTGAAATGTAATAAAACGCTAGCGCTCTAAAATGTTGCACCCAGAGAAAAACAATTATTTTCTAAACATTTTTCTTTTTTCTCATAAAGTGTAAAGTGGAAATTTTAAGGCACCTAGTAAATCAGTTAATAATAGGTTAATCAACCATGTGAGCATGATGGTTATAAGCCTCAGTATGTTTTCCTACCACCGGTGTCACAAGACTTGCAGCTTTTCTCTAAGTTAATGACAAACTTTGTGTTTCTGGTTATTTTCAGAAATATAAAGAATTCGAAAAGTCAGTCAGAGTGGAAGAAATTGATGGTGTGAAACTGGTCAAAAACCTTGCTGTGAAGATGGAAGAAATGTTTCGGAGGAAAGCAGAAGCCACCAGGGTAGGTAAAAATTGTTTAGATTCATTTTCATTTGTTTATGAGTGGACAGTGTAAGAGAAGAGGGAAAGTTTTTAAATTATTTTTCTTTTGTGCTTCTGAGACTGGCTTTGCATTTTGCTTTCCACCTCATCAAATTGAATAAAGGAATAAAATAGCAGGTAATTTAATTTGTGCTTTGATATATTTGACATAGCTGTCCAGAAGAAGCAGTGCCCTTTTAGTCTGCCACACGCCTCGTTATGTGACTCAGGCATTGTGTGTTTGGTTTAATGGATTGACAGTCTGACATCAGATCATATTAGACTCACATCATCTGATCGAATTCAACTTTATTTTGTTGTGTGCTTGGGTGACAAAAATAGCAGAGCTAAAGCCCCTTAGCACCCACAGAGGTAGCAGCTGTGCCTGTTTTGCTCACAGTGACAGTGGTAACAACTGAAACATTTCGTAGCTCTTGGTTCAAATTTGCCAAACAAGATGCAGTAATTTGATGTATTAGTCAAATTCCTAACACACTACTAATGTGTGAATTGTTTAAGTTGTTATTGTGAAAAAGGTTCTGTTTTCTGTTATTTTGAGAGACGTGTATATGGAGAGAATGTAATAAAATATGTAAGTATGGGAAATATTTTGCTTAAGTTAAACATTAGCATCAGTTCCTCCCCCTAACTTTAAAATAGTCCCCAAATTAAGGACATCAGTCAGAAGTAGAAAACCAGTGTTCGGTGTTCAAAGATCAAATTTGTCTTCACTGTCAGTGTTAAAGGGTTGTGGGTTTGTGTTACAATCTGCAGATTTTCTCAGACCCACAGCACCAGCACCTCAGCGCAGAGGAGCGTTTACCCGTTTTAATGCTGCACCTTGCAGGGACTGCTGGGAAATGATAACGTTTATCTCCCCCAGCCTGATCCCATGTGTGCCACAATTCATAACAAGCCGACCTATAAATTACAGAAAAGTGTTTAATTTTATAACGTGGTTTAATTCTGTGAGCTGCATCATTAAATGAAATAATTGTTGAAAACAGTCTGTAAAAAAAAGTCCACATCGTGTGTGTCACAGTGTGAGAAATCCTGTCTTCATTTATTTGCTTCTAATTGAAAAGCATGTTAAGGTGAGGTCTCTGAGCGTTGGATGTCAAGAGTCTCCACCCCATCAGAACATTGTTTTTTGTTTTTTGTTTTTTTTTATTATAACTGCTGAGGACGTGGAATCCCGCCGTAGGTCAGCTGAGCTTGGCCATGAGAGCTCAGCAGTCGGCAGAAAAGCCTCAGTTGTGTTTATATCGCAGTTATTCTGACACATGGGACAGATGTTAATTACCTGCATGACTCCTAAGGCTCCGAAGTCCAGAATGACTGAGTTTAGGTGACATTTCCCCCGGAAACACAGAGCCAAGCACAATCTGTAGTGTTATTACTGAAGCTATCGCTGCCTTGGTGCACGACATGAAATTCTGCTTCAGCATGCCTCCATCAATCATTCCACAGCCGCACTTCACAGTAGCTGCCTACATTTTATGCATATTTTTAAGCTTAATCATAAGGACTGCAAGAAGGAAAATAATTTTTCGATAACGTGTCCCGGGTAAACTTAAGGCAAAAGCAGGTCATGACGTCGATTTAATCAAATGATTTCTCTAAAGAACAATGTTTCCCCTTCAATTAAATCCCATTCGTTAATATGTGGGAAAACCATAGGCAAAGAGACAAAACATGTGCAAACTTCCCCCTGGAGGCCTTTGGGGAAGTTTATGGAAGTATTAAATATGATTTATAGCCCATGTATTAAAAATGAATATGATATTTGACATGCTTTTAAGCACATCATATTGTGTGTAATTAATAGCTCCGCTTTGAATAATCAGCCTTGTTCTTCCTCTCAGCGGCTGGTGGAGGCAGCAGAAGAAGCGCACCATCAGCACGAGGAGAATCCCGAGCTGCAGGTGAGGTTTGTCCCGGGCAAAAGAAAAGAAAAGGGAGACATAATTATTAAAAATGCGACGTTTCATTGTGTTAGACCAGGATGAATCATTTTTAGTTTAGTTGGGATGGGAAGGAGTGGCTGCAAGGTGAGAGAAGGGTAATAGGCCCTAAAAGTCTTTAACTGCGTTGGCACCGTCCTTCACACGGATGTCCCGTCAGCGGTTTGATACATAATGCTTCTTTGATAACCTGTGCTGCAGCGTCACACGGCCATAATTCACAGTAAGTGTTTTTAAATGTTGGGATCATGGCTCAGAAGCGGGGCTGCACTCTCACTTTTCCCAACACTAACTGTACAACTGCAGCCGATGGCACAGAATTAAAAAAGCATCAGACCTGCAGCACAGTCGCGTCCTGCGTGTGGAATCATTTCTCAGAGGATACTGTGTTGGACTCAGTCAAATGGGCTAAAACGAAAAGAAAAATGGGAGCCAGAAGTTGCTCTACACTAGTTCTAATTTCATTTATATTTCACAGGATGTGCTCAGGTGCTCTGTACAGGACGTCATTTAGCGGCTCTCATTGCAGATTTCCTGGGCGCACCGAGCTTCCTCGGTCTCTGCAGAGGGAATGCAGTATTTCTGTCGTTTGTTTCTCTCTCTCTCTCTCTCTCTCTCTCTCTCTCTCTCTCTCTCTCTCCCTCTTTCTCTCTGTCCAGTGGACAAAGATAAATGAAACTCTTTTGCGCGGTGCATTGTTTCACTTTCATGGCTCTAGATTGGAAACCCATTGGAGCAACCAAACACTAAAATAACGGCAGCACTTTACAGTTAATAGAAGCATTTACATTATATGAATACATTTCCGTCACCTTGTTCTCTGCCCGTTTCTCTGCTGTTCACAAAGCCAAAACAAGACAGTCGTTTTCTTCAGACGAAAATATGGACAATTTTTAACATATAATGCTGGAAAAATTGAGCATTTTTTTCCTTGACCATAATCCTTGAAACTACTTTTTACCTTCAGTACGGCTGTGTGCAGTTTGCTCACAAAAACACACTTTGCTAAAGAATTTATTGATTTCTTGTACTTAATACACTTGTCTACACTAAATAATATTTGTTTGATGTTTTGAAAAAAAATTAGATTTTTCTTCTCAAAATAACATTTCTTTGGGACTTCAATGTCTAACTCTAAAATGGTACAAATCTAAAACTGCTTATTTTTCACAAACGTTTCCTAAAATATTTGAATAAATATTTCATATTTTTGATAGTTTTATAATAGTTGCACTAGTTTTCATTTTTGTGTTCTGCTCTAAACAAATGTCTGCCTACAGCGCATTTAAAAAAAAGTCATTAATGTGTTTTGGAAATTATATGAAAAAAGTAAAATGTTGGCTTGATAAATTAAAGCTGTTTAACAGCTTATTGAAGATATCGATAGTCATTGGTATACAGCACAGGCCTATCACACAGTCATTTCATCTTAAAGGCTGTAAAAATAATAAGGACATTTCAATATCCACCTGGGAGAATGATGTGATGTCATGATATTACTCCTTGTGGCATCATTTAGGCAACCTCGCCTCCTCTGACACACATTTTTCACGCACCATTTCACTGACCACAGTGAGATAAGTCGGCTGCTCTTATCTCTGCTGCTTCTTGTCAGGACAGTCAGTTGTTTTGCATTGACCTGAGTGTTGACCGCGGTTCAGCTGTGATCATGAACAACACAAAATTGGCTCATGGTTTTACTGTATTTTCACTTTGCGTATTTTAACAGAGTTTTTCCTGAAATTGTGTGCACCTCGAAAAAACCTAGAACTGATTTTGAAAATTGAGAACGATAGAAGTAATCAGATAGTTGTTAAATATCTATTAGCCGATCATTTAATTTGGCATTTGAAAGAAATACAGTTTGGATTAAATGGATTTTTTATTATTGGTAAAAATGTAAAAAATCCATTTTAAAATTATTGGCTTCATGTAAAGGTTTTTTAAGGTTTTTATATTTAAAATTCCTGTGCTATATGATCATTTCAAATTTTCAATTGATCCAAAAAAACTGGTAGAAAGTTGAGATTCTGAGTTATATTATTTTAAGTAATAATCTACATGTCACATATGTTTTTCCTGAAAATTCTTGAATTGATTATTTATTTACTTCAACAAACAATTCATTTAACAAAATTTCTGAAACACTACATAAAACAAAGCATCAGAAAGTGAGGAACAGAACATATTAGTTTCCAAGAATCTGCTGAGTGAAGGGCCTGTTAGATCTCAGGATCACAGGATAACACTTAGTGAGAGCCACCATCTCAAGATGTTGGAGCCTAAGGCCCAGCACTCTGTAATGGAAGGCAGATCTCTGCAGTAGGGCCTACAGCTGACTGCAGTGGTGTAAGAATCAGTGGGGCGTCTCGGAGAGCTGCAGTGTCCCACGGCCTGCTCTACAGTAATAACCATGGTGGTTAACGTGCCTCTCTACAGCACTATCAGTTCTGCTGAGGGTGCACGTTTCTCTCACCCACCACTCCCCCTCTGCAGCTCTCTCCCACCGCCACCCCGCCGCAGCTCGTCAGAGAGCTGCTCAGGCGTGGTATGAGCTGTCAGGGACTGCTTGATGGTGATGCTCGTGCGGACTCCCCCCAAGTGTGATGCTAGAGAGTCCGTCACCCATCTCTCCTTCCATTTTTCCCCACCACTCCCCTCTCTTTCGCTCTTCAGTGCAGACAATAAGAACCAGAGGCCACAGAGAGGCCACTAAGAGAGGATGAGGTAGTCTTTCTTCTGCAGCAGCAGGCAGTGAAGGACAGGACAGACAAACTGTTGGGTTTCACATGGCACTCATGAACTCCAGGGCCTTTTAGACATCAAGGACCTACATCTGCTGCCTTGTATGGATATTTTCACACAATGGGACCTTAAAAAACAGGACTAGCTAAACCAAAGATGAATACTTGTAATTATTTTTCAAATTTAGTAATGCAAGTGGTAGAGCAAAGTAATTCATCCCTGTTTTCTCCATTTCAATTTTGATCCCATTTCTTCTTTTATATATAAATTTATTTTTTATTCTTTTGCTCTACTTGATTCTCTCTGTAATAAATTCCCTATGTCCTCGTTTTATATTTGTCTGACGATAATAATCTTTACTGTGCATCTGATAAATAATCAGCTGTTGCAGAAAACCTTGATTTTCGAATTCTTTAAACGATAGGGTACACATTTTTTCAAGTCTGCCTTAAAACATTATTCACATACCCATATGTACATTAGCCGCATATAGTTTCTAATGTGCATCCAGTTTAGGAGACAGGGGATTGGATTCTCTCATTGTATCTCCTTGCACACAGTAACTTTGGAAGCTACACACTTGGATGTGTTCAAATGGCTTGGATTGAATTTTGACTGGATTTAAACTGTGACTGTACATTTTTATCCCTCATCACATGCACTGAAACCATATAAGGACTGGATATCTAAAGATGGACAGTACTCACAAGATATGAGTATTTTTATGCAGATTGTTAAAGTGAATATTGTAATTGTTGTTTTGTACTCGAGGTTAAAAACAACAATAATGCACATTATATCTGCTTTCTTGCTGTCTCTGCAGGCGTCCACTAATGTTTCCCACTCCTGCAGTGCCTTTTAACACATTCCATTTCATGCTTTCCGCAGTACGAGTACTTCAATGCTGTGCTGATCAATGAAGTGGATGAGGAAGGCAATCGCGTGGAGCTGGGTGGAGAGTTCATACTGGAGCCCAACGATCATTTCAATAACTTGTCAGTCAACCTGAGCCTCAGTGTGGTGCAGGTGCCCACTAACATGTACAACAAAGGTAAGGGAACAGACAGAAGACAGCCTTGTGTGAGTCTTATTTATCTCAGCTGATGAACAGCAAGAAAAGATGGAGGAAGGTAAGTGGTAAAAGTGAAAGATTGTAGTTATAGCTATATTGGTGTCAAGGGAGGTAAACATGGAGTTAGGGATCAATAGCAGTCCAGACACAAAGGAAAGCAACTACAGGCCCCTAAAAGGCATCAGAAAGATGGAGGATGTCGGAGAAGTTGCTCATACGGTAGCTGTTCAATCACATCTTGTTGGATAACAGAGTGAACCACCTCTCCATGTGTATGTCCTGGGTGGCCTTTGTTAGGCTGTAATAGACTCCCCATAACTCTCTGTTCACAGCACAAAGGGAGGCTCATCCAGGAGGAGGAGGGAAGGGGTTGATTTAGTCGCAGGCATTGTAGCTCCTTCATGGAGGTCAATAAGGGACAAAGGTCAACCATGCATTTGGTAATTTTGCCCAGGATGGTTACTATTATGACCATTTAATTCATTTCTCTCTCTCCCTGTCGCTCTCTGTCTATCTCTCACTCATATGCCTCTCTTCTAATGTCCTTTCAGATACTGACATAGTGAATGGGGTTTACTGGTCTGAGGCTTTGAATAAAGTATTTGTAGATAATTTCAAGAGGGACCCAACACTCATCTGGCAGTATTTTGGGAGCGCCAAGGGTTTCTTCAGGCAGTATCCTGGTGAGTGCTGTCATTCTGTCAGTCTGCCTGTCTTCATATATCTGTGTTTGTGTGTGTGTGTCAGTGGGGGTTTGGTGTGTGGGAAAAGAAAGGGCTGTCCCATGAGAGCCATCAGCGAGGGGGAAAAGGGATCTGAACAAATTTAGATTTAGAATTACTAGAAGGGTCATTTGGCTAATGTAGTAATTTTACAGACCATCAGAGAGGATGTATATATACAGTCTTTAATTAATCAGCTTTTCTCAGTGTGCATCTAGAGCCATACCAAGGAACACTGCATGCTGCTGCATCTAACCAAAGGTATCAGACTCATAATAATGTGAAACTGGCTCTCTGAAGAATGCAGCCAAGGCACAGAGATGATGCACTACTGATGATACTGTAGGGATTATAGGGATGTCTTTAATCAGTGCTTGATGACACTGTTTTACTAATGTACTAATGGTTTTATGAAACATACACAACTGAACCCGGATTTTTCTTCTGGTCGTGTGATATGAAGGATGGAAAACTTTAATGTAAAACATGTAAATATATAGATAAACTTTACATTTTTAATAATAATGTTTTGCTAGTTATCTACAAAAAAAATTCTATGTTATATTTTGATATGTTTTTCTTCAAAATAAATAACACGAAAGGCTGCTGTGCACTCAGATCTGTGATAAGCACTTTTCTTCCAACTGAAAACATTTGGGTTACAGAAAGATGTCATTAGCTTCAGTTTTCCATTAAAACATAGACTATGACTAGATATGTCCTTTAGGAATATCATATATTTAAGAATGTAGGTTATGTATCTTTGCATGAAATGCTGTGTTTAGTCACTCCAATGTAAAGGCATACTGGTGACTACCTGTGATGGAACCAAATAAGATATTAGGAGCTCCACTGAGTAATAACTACATGACATTTGACTGTTACATATAGTCACACAGTGTCTCAGTGTCCTTGGGTTTGTTCATTCACCTCCTTATCCATTCTACAGGAGTGAAGTGGCATCCAGATGAACATGGTGTCATTGGCTTTGACTGCAGAAATCGGAAGTGGTAAGTCTCCACATATGTGAGACTAAAGTAGTAGTACTTCATACAGTATACCGTGATTTTTATCTTCCCATTATTCAAACAGCCATTGTTTCAACATGTGTAATTTAATGACATAACACAGGTACATCCAGGCAGCAACGTCTCCAAAGGACGTAGTTATATTAGTCGATGTTAGTGGAAGCATGAAAGGCCTGAGACTGACCATTGCCAGACAGACTGTCTCCTCCATATTAGACACACTGGGAGATGATGACTTCTTTAACATAATTGCAGTAAGTTAAATTTTTAAATTTGTTTCTGTATGTATATCTGTTCATTTGTTTGTGTCTCAGTGCTGTCTCCTCCCTGTTATCTTTTAGCTCAGTGAAGTGAAGTGAAGTTTGTAGACGTGTCTGTTGAGTATTTCAGACTTCCCTGAACAATTAAGAACAATTACTGTTTACTTCTCTTAATTTATATTTTTTCAGTACAATCAGGAGATTCACTATGTGGAGCCTTGTTTGAATGGCACTCTGGTCCGGGCGGACAGAACCAACAAAGACGTGAGTCCCGATACAAACTGACATAATGATCGTGTCTGAATTTAATCAAGTTTGAATCTCTGTGACTAATGTTTAAAACCTTTTGTTTCCAATTTTGTCATAATCTGTCAGCATTTCCGCGAACATCTGGACAAGCTGTTTGCCAAAGGGATTGGGCTGTTGGGTGAAGCTCTGACCGAAGCATTCACGATCCTGAATGATGTAAGTTCCAGGGGACTAAGCTGTAACTGTCAGTTTATTGGAACACTGTTCAAACATAAATCATCCCGGTCTCTCTTCCACTTGAATAATGTATCACAGATCAACTAAATAATTATTTACTCTTTACTGATTATATGACAGTGCTGTTGAGTATTCATTACTTTTCTCAAAATCATTCACTTATTTATTGATTCATTTGACATACAGTAAATGAATTTGTGCATGTGCTCAGCTATCTGAAGAAAACTTTATTCTTGTTTAATTCAAGAGCTCCACTTGACCAGAACATTAGGAAAATATTGCACATTTGTTTTTACTGACAGACAGTGTTCAAGTACGACTCTCTGGAGTCTCAGCTATTCATGAAAAGTAGCACACTCCAGTCAAACACATTTCAGCGTTTGGGAGGTGTGTCGCCAGCTGAAGCACTCCAGTGCTATTCCTGTTCCGTCCTCCAAACACAGACACATCCATTCTGAAGCATGATTAATGGCTCTAATTAATGTCAATGATTAATAACTTGGCTGATTGGAACACAAAGCAGATAAGGCCAGGAGCCACGCCACACTCATTTTATCTCCCTGTTTTCAGGCATGCTTTGGCTGCGGCGCTGAAGCTGAGGGAGTGCAGCTTTTACCTCTGCATTTGTCAGATTAATTAAAGCTCTGCAATGAATATGGTAATCAGGTAGCTAGTAGCCCACTGCTGAAATACACAGTACAAAACTGCCCAGCGCATGAAGTCAGACTACAACCCATCAAAGACCAAATCAGAAAGAAATTGACTTCACTCAAAGAGCCCTGGAGCATTTTTACATTGATTCCCAGTGAGAACAGTGTTATGATAAAAAAAATTAAAAATCAGTGTCAACCTTCTGACAGGAGAATCCCAGAAAGAATATTGTATTTTGCCATTATTACATATTCAATGTTGGATGATATTAAGTCTGTACTGTAACTGATTTAGCTCTCAAGCACTTGGGGTTTTTTCATGAAAAGTGTTCCTTAATTATCACTTTTACAGATTATATTATCCTTTATGTAGCATTTACATTAAAATGTAATAATTATTTCTTCTTTTACTTACAATAGTGAACCAAAAAGGTATAATATAAATTATACGTCCGACATTATAAGTCAAATTATACGACGGTGAAATCAGCAACTTTAACAATAAAAGTAAAAATTAAAGGCTGACTCCCTGTCATGAAATACCCTGCAACGCGTCTACAGAGAGAGTTTGTTCTGTCTGTGCTTCCCCGAAAGGCAAGTCAAAATTTCAAAACTTGAAAGATGATCTATTACTTCATCATATTCAAGAGATTAATGACTTTGAAAAAGATATTGCTTAATAATAAAACAGTTAACACAGAGGCAATGTCAGAAATTAAAGTTGAGTACTTGCTGCACATTGTCTCTGTGTCTCATGTGGATTAAACAGTATATCAGTATTTAGTGTTTTACCTATTTCCTATAGTCATCTTTATTAAAGAACAGCCTGTACAGACTATACTTTGAGTTTCAACTGCAGACCTGGCTGCATTCAGACAGCAGCAAATTATGCTGTGTCTGTCAGCTGTAGTTTGAGATAAAATAATCATGTGACGCAAATGACAAGATTATACTGTAAAATATGTTTTATTTGACTGGGACTAATATTACCAAAATTGATTTGTGCTAAATCAGCTCTTTGAGAGCATTCAGAAGGCCTTCTGATACTTGGCCTGAACAGTCTGAGATCTGCAGCATGCTCTCAAGACACTTTCCCTTCACATTCACTCTGTTGCAGGTCAATAAACCACTTAATTACTACTATGCATCTTCTGGCATCAGAATAAGGTGTATCACACTATCTTTTATCTGTTTTTGACTGACTCTTATTGGCTTTGTGGGTCACATATCAGACATCATCATCAAACACAGTGGAAAGAGACAGAGTTGGCTCTTTTTGCTCAAATAAAGTAGATGTGATTGCGTGTCTTAATGTGTGTCTAAATGTTTTGCTGCAGTTTAACCAAACTGGTCGTGGCAGTGTGTGCAGCCAGGCCATAATGCTTGTGACCGATGGTGCAACCGAAAGGTATGATGACGTGTTTGAGAAGCACAACTGGCCAGAGAGAAAGGTGATTTTTTTCTCCCTACATTTTTTCTCTTTCTTTACCTCTGTCTCTCTCCTGTTCCAAATGATGCCCAATTTTCAATGTTTTACATTTTATTTCTGCTTTCACTGCACTTTTCTCACTTCCAGGAATAGATGTACTGTAAATTTTAATAATATGCGCCAGCTGGAGCTCCTGTCTTCACATTTTGAGGAATAGGTTCCTTACTTCATTACTGCTCATAACGCTCTAATGTAAACGTCACGTCAATATGATGTTTTTCAATGTGTTGACACATTACAGAGCAATATTTCCCCCCCACGAGGAATAAAACATGAGAAATTAACAGCTTTCAAGGGCATAACGTGTACTGTACAAGCAGCTCAGTCTCAAAGCCTCTAGTCCTCCTTCCGTATCTACTGTTCTTCCTGGACCCAACACTGGGATTAAAATCTTTTGTTAGGCTCCCTTTGTAAGACCTAAAAGCAATTTAAATGAAATGGACTGCTGTGCTATTCACCAAGCAATAAAAACAACAGCTCAGGGGCTTTTGTTCAGTCCTTTCAAGCATATGTGTGTTGGCACTATTTGGCAGGGTACAGGGCAGTATTTGGCAGAACACCCCTTCACCCCCACCCCCCCATCCCATACACCCTCAGGGCTGCTATATACAGCCGTTCAATGCTTTGTGCTTAGCAAAGCATCTGGAGCCAATGAGCCATGCAGGTTTGGCAAAGTGTCACACAGCGTTCTTTAAAAGGACACTGGAACATGCCCTCGCGACCAGCCCCCAACAAAAGAAAATTAATTGAATTTAATAGCAAAATTGCAAACTGTGAAAATAAAAGAATCTATATACTTTGAAAATTGACAAGGACATGAAAAAAAATTTAAAAGAAATAGGTGGATAACCTGCTAAATGGCAAGCGTTTCCTCTTGTTCTCAACCTCAGATAGATTCAGGCTGGGCAGATAAAGAGTTATGGTGACACATCTCTTTTTTCTTTTTTTTCTATCATTGGAACTATCAACATCCATGTCCTATGCACAGGTGCGGATATTTCCTTACCTGATTGGACGAGAGTCTGCATTTGCTGATAACCTCAAATGGATGGCTTGTGCCAACAAAGGTTTGAGACTTCTTGATAAGCATTTTCCCAGACAGCTTAGTATCAGTATCAAATATGGCTGATGTGGGGTTTCTGTGCACTAATGTGAAAGGTTGTCATGTTATCTATGTTTCTGTGCGTGCCTGCATGCATGTGTACAGTTTGTGCTGGCTCCTGACTGCTACTTTGGGGGGGTCAGAGTTCAATCTGCTCTAATCCTTCTTCCTGTCAGCATGTCCCCCCCTTGGCTGCTCGCTGCTGATAGCTCCCACGTGTCAGCGCTCCAGATGAGTGCCCTCTGGAAGAGAAAGTCACAGGCAGGAAAACAGATCACAGAGGGATTGTGTAGAGACAAGTCCCAAACCTCCTTCCCCATACAGGCCCCCAATGTGAAATAACCTTACATGTCCAATATGAAACATTGTCATTAACAGCAGGAGCTGACACCAAGTCAAACGCCTGCTTTGTCTCTCTAAGTTGAATCACTAAGCAGTGGGAGAAAATACCTATATTAAAAAAACTACATCCAATTAAGTTAACCTTAGAAAATGCATATATAACATTAAGTATGCGCAAATTTACAGACAATAGAGGTTTATATATGGTTTAGAGTGTTAAGATATGGAATGTCTTAACACTGCTGATCTGAAACTTCTTCCTTCCACCACTGGACATTAGATGAAAGATTTTAGTCTTTAGCTTTGAATGGTCGAAAAACTGTAAAATTTTGGCCTACTGTGTATATGTGTATACTGTTTTTTGCAGGATATTTCAGTCAGATCTCAACGTTAGCCGATGTTCAGGAGAACGTGATGAGATATCTTCACGTCATGAGCCGCCCAAAAGTTATTGATCATGAGCATGACACAGTCTGGACAGAAGCTTATCTGGACAGTGCTGTAAGTATGTCACAGTGCTTTAGTCTAAAACTGTGTAATAAGTTGCTGTGATGCTCCAAACCGTTATTTGTGATACTTAACGTACATCTTGCATAACTTTAGAGCTTAAGGCCTTTTGTGTTATTTTGTCCATCCTTTGTCTGTACTGTGAGTGTGCACATGTGTGTGTCTGCCCTCTCATCATTACTCTTCATGCTGCTGGAATGACTCCACATTATGAGCCTCATTAATCTGCATGGATCTTCCTCCCAATGTACATCTGTCTCCACAAAGTCAATGCAGATTGTTCAGAGTTCAATTCACTAGACGATTCAATCTTATTCAATCTCTTCTTTCATTTCAGCTTTCCCAGGCTTATAAGGTAAATACCTACATATGATCACATCAGCAAAATGTATTTGTTTCTTGAAAATAATTGGCCGGTGTTTGTTTAGAGGATTTTTGAAGAAAGGAGATCATGGGCAGAAATTAAAAGGTTTCAGCTAGGATTTGAATCAAGTAAAAGTGACTTCAGAGGTTAAATAGTGGCTTTTGTCCCATTTTTCCTGTGAAGTTTCTGGTGTCCTCCCTCTGAGGAACAGAAGCAGTACAGAAGCATTTATTGTACTTGTTTCCAGTTTGGAGACAATAAGCATACACACAATAAAACACGTGTATACATACACATACACACGAACACAGGAGGGTTGGGAGCGTGTCCTCTGGAGTGTGTGCTCTTGTATCTCAGCCTGAGACACACCATTCATCATTCTGTGGATCATTGCATTTTATCTCCTAAAGCCCATAATAAAACTGACATTGGAGGGAAGACCAAAGAAGAGAGAGAGACAGAGAGAGAGATGGAGGTGGTTAGGCTTCTGTGGGTTTACCTGTGTGTGTATATTCGTGTATGTGTGTTTGTTTGTGTGTTTGTTTGTGTGTGTGTGTGTGTGTGTGTGTGTGTGTGTGTGTGTGTGTGTGTGTGTGTGTGTGTGTGTGTGTGTGTGTTTGTGTGTGTGTGAATAGAGTGTGATTAGAATAAAGCAGTCCGGTTTTCTCTTCTATTGTGTGTTGTGATGAATTTAAGGACCCTCCATTCTTCATTTTGTCAAGGAAGCTCGTACACTCTGTAGTTCACATCTCGTTTCCTTAATATGCATGCGCATATACAAATGAACATCAACCACACGCATAAACATTGACGCGGGCACACTCAGCTGTGTTGACACACGAGGTGAGGGAATAGCAGACCTACTTTAACAGCATTCATGTGCTTAATTATATGTTAGCCTTCATCCTGACCTCATGTGCTCCTTTGAGTCCAGCATGAGCCTCACATGGTTCAGGTCTGATGAAAAAAACGTTAGACATTCCATGTAATTCTACAGGATTACATCTAAACATTTTGTGCAATATATGAATGCTGTACCTACAGAATGTGTCACGGCAGTGTTGCTAGACCAAAAAAAGCTTTCTATGTGCATTTCTGTAGCCAGCTTTGGTGTTATTATTTCTACACCAGAATATCTTCCCACACATCTCCACGTTTTTTTACCTTATATGAATTTTATGTGAATTGGACATTTAGTCATGTAACTTTATTTGAACATTTCACTTTAGTGCTATGGTATAATGTACTTTATAATGTACTTTCAAAGGCAAATACTATTCTTTTCAATCCACCACATTACTTGAAAGATTAGACTTATAGATATTCATATAATACAATGTAGTATGCATGTATGCATGTATGTATGTAATTCCAGTTGAACTCCCCAACAGTATATTAATTATTAAATAACCTCTACTTAAATGAGACACAACTTTAAAATAATCCAGTAAAAACAGTATGTTATATGTAATTTTATGTATTGTGTTTGCTTTTCACTGATGTTTGAAACCCACAATATAAACTCTCATTTGTACTCAGCATATATTACAGCATTTATCAGTAACAAGGTTGTTTTATTTTCAGATGAACGAAAAAGGGGGCCCAAGTCTGATGACCACAGTAGCCATGCCCGTGTTCAGCACAAAGAATGAAACAGTAAGTAAGTGACTACATCAGAACTTAAATGTGTATGCATGCAGTTTACAACTAAAGTTGATAGTCTGTACGGGTTAAATATTTTTATGCAGAAGAACCAGGGTATTCTGTTGGGGGTCGTAGGAACAGACATCCCTCTGCAGGAGCTGATGAAGCTCATCCCCAAACATATGGTACGATCAGCTGTCCTTGTGCTTTTGCTTTAAATAAATTTTATTATGTATTAATGTGCACTATCTTGCTCATTTCGTATCTCATTTTGTGTCTCTAGTTAGGGATCCATGGCTATGCATTTGCCATCACAAACAATGGCTACATCCTGACACATCCTGACCTCAGACCTTTGGTAACTCAGTTTCCTAACATTACTTTCACACCTGAACAGTCTCATAGCATTCCTTGACTTTACCTTGATTTTCCTTTTTTTTTTGTTTTGTCCATGCAGTTGTGAGCATAAACAAAATTAAAAACCTCCTTTGATGAGGATGCACAGCAACAAATGTGTTAATCTGGTTAGGACGCTACATGGGCTCGTATAGTCTGTAATCCCCACCTTTTCCTTTGATGTATGCATGCAGGGATAAAGGCCACTCATAGGGCCGGCTGCCCTGAGATTTCCCAGAGGTAACTTAACACCCGCTGGCAGAGACCACAACCGCTCGCTCTGGGACCACTGGTTCCTCAGGAGCTATGGTTGTGCTAGTGGATCTGTGTGTGTCAGTGTTAGTGCTATTCCTCTCACAACTGTGTGTGTGCCGGTCTGTGTTGGTTTATTGTGAGTGTCTCTTTGTGGCTAAAACTGTGCTGTTGTTGTAGTCATTGTCGTTTCTCATGCATCGGACTACATACAGTAGCAGCTTTTGACATGTACAGTGTATTGTATTGATGTATATTTCTTTGAGCCTGGATTTCCTATCAATCACGGTAATTATTTTTAATTTACCTGACATTGTTAATTTCACAGATGATTTGTTAAATAATTACACAGCAAGCCTTAATAACATGGCTTGATGAATAAAAGCAAACAACAAGTTCATTTTAAAAGGGAATTACAAAAGACACACTACACTGGATCATTTTTAAATGCACAGATTTTACATCTGGGCCAGGCTAGATTTGATGACATAAAAATTATTAAATAAAACTGCATCTGCAAAGAGATCATTAAATTGTGTATGTCTTGTTTCTCTGTGCAGTACCAGGAGGGTCAGAAAAGGAGGAAGCCCAACTACAGCAGTGTGGATCTCTCTGAGGTGGAATGGGAAGACAAAGATGACATTGTACGTTTTAGAAAACATATGAAGAGAAATATTCTAAACTATGTACGATGTAATGACTTGATGTCTCAGTATCCATTGCTGAATCCAAAAATTGTAAGGATTTCTATTATAGTACATGAATCCTAGGAATTATGATGGTATTATTTCTGTTTCACTGTGAAATCTTAACCGTTGACAGGCTGCTAGATTTGTGACCCAGCCATGACTTCTCTGCTCTGTGTGGATCTGTTTGTTCATTATCTTTCAGCTTCGCAATGCTATGGTAAACAGGAGGACAGGGACTTTCTCTATGGAGGTGACGAGGACAGTGGACAGAGGGGTGAGGCCGCAGATAAAGATGTTTAGCATTAGATGTTGTCTCTGGACTAAAACAGTAAATCTCAGCTGGACTCCTTTATTCCATTGTTTTAGAGGCGAGTCCTGAAGATGCACAACGACTATTTCTACACTGACATCAAAGGAACTCCATTTAGGTAGAAAAAACATTTTATTACATTCCTGAAAAGACTTTCAGTCAGTTTATGTCTTGGTTTCAGTATAATCTTGACTGATTCTGTCTTTGTCTCTAGTGTTGGAGTATCTCTTTCCAGAGGTCATGGCAAGTACTTCTTCAGAGGAAATGTTTCAGTTGAAGCTGGTATGTTACTCCAGCTCTGTTAAGATACGTGTTAGTCTGACCTGCTTGTTTTGGAGAGCTTTTTGTGTCAGTCTACCCAGGCTGGCATTGCTGAAGCGTTACTGACTTGTGTTTTTCAGGGCTCCGTGATCTGGAACAGCCAGATGTCGCCCTGGCAGATGAATGGTAAATCCGGGGTTACAGAAATGGGCATTCATGCATTATATAGGTCATCCCTCAGTGTTTGTCTGAGATGCGGGGCCCTGTGATGTAATAGTGTAGCTCTGTTTGAACCACAGGACCTACTGCAACACAGAGGAGGAGCACGAGCACCGTCATCTGACGCAGATTCAAGCCATCAAACTCTTCATGACAGGCAACAGACTTCACCTCAAATGTAAGATAAACTTGAATGAGTTGAACAAAATGGAATCTGTAGTATCTGTGGGGCAAGCTAATGAGCTAGCTAATGGTAGATTGTTATTTTGGATAAAAAGTTGGGGTATGTGTATTTGTTGATCAGGTCGTTATATTCTGCAGGTGATAGAGAGCTGATTCAGGAAGTTTTATTTGATGCTGTGGTCACTGCTCCACTGGAGGCCTACTGGACTGGACTGGCCCTCAACAAGTCAGAGTAAGCACCACATGATATCCCTTTAAGTTAATAGCTAGCTGGTAATGAAAGGTTATTGATTTGTTTTTGGCTTTATATTGAGCTGTCAGAAAACACTTGTAAGACATCTGCACTTATAAATATTATGCGAAATAACATTCTACAGTTGTATATGTTGAGGTGTTGTCATACTGCGGGAGGATAGACACCAGCAAAATTAGATTTTGACAGGCAATTTAAAATAGTTAGTATTAATGGCCTAGTATTTACCAAAAGACAAATGCATAAAGTATATCTAATAAGAAATACTAAGATTGTGCTTATTTGTATCATGAAAAATGCCCAGAATATAAACTGAAAATACAGATTTTATGCAATAAAATTCACTCTTCTTTTGAAAGGGGATATTTTTGTACTACAACACTGTAGCTTGGGAATCTATTCTTTTTATTTAAGTTAAGCATCTGAACCCGCATGTTACTTTTTTCCTGAACATTGTAAAATTTTGCACATGAGAGCTATAGACATTTACAGTATAAAGTAATGTACAATATACAGTGCAGTATCAATCAGCACCCTACCACCATGTATACCCCATTTAGTTTAAACAGCAGCAGAGTTATTGAGTCTGCAGAGCATATGTGCTTATGACTCCTCAGGATACTGCAGGAGTAGGAGGAACAGGACCAATAACAGGTGCTGTCTCCTCCTTATATAACAGCAGCAGGTGTTGTGTCCAACTACTCAGCAGATGGATACTTTTCCACTTAGTGTTTGCTTTCACCAGGAGTGTCCCTAGTCACTGATTCTGTTTGTGATTTCCATGAACTGGATCTCAACACACACGTGAGAGGGTCACGTTTGGGGACTTGAGAATTGCTTCTCTGCTCTTTGCAGATGATGCCATTCAGTTGGCTTTAACAGGCCTGGGGCTGTTTGCAGTCGAGCATTTAGGTAGTGAATGTTAATTAACAACTTTATTCAATGAGGAAATATTGTTAAGACACCTGAGAATATGTTACATGTGTATAGTACATAATACAAATTAAGAAATAAATTAGTTTGGCTAAGCTGAGACACAACAACTAATTTGCATTGTAAATATGTATGTAAATGCTTTTTAATGTAAATATAAAAGTACTAGGTACAAATTTGTTTTTGTGGCATTGTTTTGTGGTAAACCAACAGGAACTCAGACAAAGGTGTGGAGATTGCCTTCCTTGGAACACGCACTGGTCTGTCGAGAACCAACCTGTTTGTACCCGCTGATCAGCTCTCCAATCAGTGAGTCCCGCTGCTTAACATTTCTCTCATCATTCCCTACACCATGAAGCGAGGCAGTGGCAGTGCTTGATGAATCTAATCCTTTGCTCTTCACCTCACTTTCATTCATTGTGCTTCCTTAGAGACTTCCTGACAGCGGAGGACAAGGAGGGTGTGTTTAATGCTGATCACTTCCCTCTGTGGTACAAGAGAGCAGCAGAGCAGGTCCCCGGCACATTTGTCTACTCCATCCCCTTCAGCACAGGTATACAGAACAAAACTGCATAAAATATCAGCTCACTGGTGAGTGTGTACAAAGCTGCACAAAACATGAATTTATCTGCCTGTTGCTAATAAATTATTGGCAACTTAAAATACAGAAAGTATCAATATAGTTTCTTTCAACAGCATTTTATAGTATAGTATAGTAGTAAGTATTTTTTGAAACTGCCTTTTAGCATTTTTAGATCTACTAAATCGGTCTTTGTCTAGACTGTGGTTTTGTGGTTTCCATCGATAGGACAAGCAGCACAGCTCAGCTCCCTCATAGCTTTTCTGCAGTTAATGTGGCCCATGTTCTTCCAACTATCCAGACAATGGAGAATTCAACTTCACTCTTCAGGACATTTACCACCTTTTTCTGTTAATGATGTCTGCATCCACTCAGGCTTTGCCATCATAAACTATAATGTCCTATCACAACACCCATTTCAGAATTATCGAAGCCATCTGGCTGTAGAAAAGGCTCTGACTGGACTCCATTACAGTAAAGTAATGAATTGGTACTGCGTTTCTTATTAGCCAAGCTGACTGATGCTGCTGAGTCAAGGGCAGCATCTAGTGAACAGAAAGTGTAATGACAACAACTGATTTGTTTTTTTTTTTTGTTTGTTTGTTTTTTTGTTATCTGCTCTCCTTCTCTAGCTTTAGAAAATAAGAGTGTGGTTTTGGCCAGCACTGCAATTCAGCTCCTTGATGACAGAAAGTCCCCAATTGTTGCAGGTAACAACCTCTGAACCAACTTTCTAAAACCTCAATTAATTGAAAACCCTTTTAATTATCAAAGCCTCAAATAGTAAAGTTGTTATCTACTTTTTATTTGTGACAAATTGTTTCATCATGTTCACAGTTTGAAATAAAGTCTTTTGTAACTCAGTTTAGAAAAGTGTAGCACGAGTTATCATCAACAGCATTAGATTAATGTTCAGTTTTGCTTGCACTTGGGTTAAGCTGTAGGCATCCAGATGAAACTGGAGTTTTTTCAGAGGAAGTTCTGGACTGCTTGCAGACAGGTGACTACTGTGGCGTGTTCTAAAAATACAGATGATGATCAATCCTGATGCGGTGTGAAACTAAACTGCTTATGTTTTTTGCTTAGTGTACGGCTCTGGATGGAAAATGTAGTATTAGCTGTGAAAGTGAGGTGAGAACACTCACTTAATTTTGGATTCTGATCTAGTTTGTCAGGTTGTTTTGTTGGTGGTTTTGTTTACACAATCTATTTATTGACCCTTCTTACAGGACATTAACTGTTACCTCATTGACAACAATGGCTTCATTCTTGTCACAGAGGAGCAAACTCAGGTACTGTGTTACTTATGTACTTACTGAAGTACTTATGTACAATTTTAAACCATTTCTACTTCACTTAAGTATTTCCCTTTTTGTTACTTTATGTTTTGATTTCTCTACATTTTAATACCTTTAACACCCCCTACATGTATTTGATAATTATTGCTACTAGTTACTTTTAAGAGTCACCATTATAATACAAATTGCAGTATGATCATATGATTTCACTGATATCCAGAAGCAGGTAAAGTAAGGAAACATATGATCTTCAAAACAGCCTTAAAAACAGGGGCTAAAAATATCAGTCATCACCAGTGATGAGCATATTAATGCATTAGCATTTATAATTCAATAATATCATATTCACTTATGTGAAGTGAGCCATTCTGCATAGTGATTACGTTTACAATTCTGAGCTTACACTATTGTACTTTTACTTTATTAATACTTTGAATACAGGACTTTTACTTGAGTATTTCTAAACTTTGGTCATGGTGCTGTTAAGTAAAATATCTGAGTACTTGTTTCATTAATGTTTGTAGTTTTATAAACAAAAGTTGAAAAATGGAACCACAGTGACACAGTCTATTTTTGTGTTTGAAGACAAAGAGATCATGAGAAAAAAAAATCATTACATCCTGGCTTACAAAAAGTATTAATGCATGACCAACTTCAAATAAGTACAAGATGCTGCAGAACCTGGAGTTTCACTAAGCTTCAGAGTGGTTTACCGCATTTTACAGGTCAATGTTGTCTGGTGCACGGTTATATACTTCTGGTTTTGTCTCACTGGTCTGATAGCATCATTTTTGGCTAGAGCAGGCAGCTGTTTTTAGCTGCTCTGTTAAACAGTCAGTGTGCACCAGGCAGACAGCTGTAGTCACTGTGTGGTGAACATATGTGTCCTCAGGAGTTGATAGAAACCACAAGCTGAACTAAAAAGAGTGGTTCTTAATTCATGTAGTAAAAACAGATCAGTTATTGCTTAATGAATAACTTAAACACTTGAAGGTGCAATGCTGTAATGTTTCCATTATTTTGTACACCGCAGTCTGCAGTATGTCCTAAAATGTGTGTCTTCTCTCTCAGACAGGACTCTTCTTTGGAGAGGTGGAGGGTGCTGTGATGAACAAACTTCTTCAAATGGGGTCCTTCAAAAGGTTCTGAGCGGCAATATAAAGCTTTCTAAAACCACTGATCTAGTCAACCTGACTCTAAAGGCATGTTGTTTTTTCTTCTGTCACTGCTGCCTCTTGTGTTTTAGGATTACGCTGTATGACTACCAGGCCCTCTGCAGAGAGTATGCTGGGAGCAGCGACAGTGCACGCACCTTAACACATGTAAGCATTTGAGCCAAAATGTGGCAGTAATGTTATCGTAATGACAAAATGATATTTAAACAGTTACGAACACACAGGAACATTAAATACTTTCTTTCTTTTTTCCTTTAGCCTTTCTCTCTGGTCAAGTGGCTTCTGACTGAACTTGTCATGTAAGAATCATTTATAAAGGACATTAACACAGTACATTAACAGAAACTATATAACAGAAATTAATGTAAAGTATGATTATGTTTTTCTCTTCAGTTTTCTGTTAGAGTTTAACCTCTACAGTTGGTGGAATGTTGAATTTTCAGTCAAAGGTAACTTCTGTTCATAATCGTTATGCATACTTTTGAATGTGCGGCCTCATTTTAAGAGAGACTGTGAGCGTGGGAGCTGAAAACTCTTTGTTAATCTCTAGTTTTGTCAAGCTTCTGTGGTTCAGTTAAACTTCCTTTGTCACGCATTTAGCTCAGAGGCCCCGGGGTAAAACCATGATGGTTCCATGTGATACAGAATACCCAGCTTTTGTCTCTGAACGCACCATCAAGGAAACAACAGGCAACATTGAATGTGGGGGCTGCATCAGGTACTTCTCATAGCTACCTTAAATTAATTACTCAATGAATTATTCAATAATAACCCCATTAGCTGACAGTCTCCATCCTATTTACTCGGAAAATGTGTAGTGCGTTTATCTATAACATTTTAATGCTCATCTCTGTCTGTCATTGGTCTGCAGATCTTTTGTCATTCAGCAGATTCCCAGCAGCAACCTCTTCATGGTTGTTGTGGACAATAAGTGTGACTGCAACAGTGCCCCACCAGTAACCATGGATCCCATTGAGATCATGTATATCCTTTTAGATAAAACAGCGACACAGTTTATTTATGCACGAGGCTAGTGAAATCACAAAAATACTTTTGAGTTAATGACTGTCAGAAAAATTGTATTAGGGTTCATTTCTGAGTTGCACAACTCACGTTCTGTTTCACATGAGGCTAAATGTAGGATGCTGAACCTCTGAACTTAGAACCATTTTCTGTCAATGTATTTTTTACCCTTGACACCTTTGAACACAACGAGTCGCTAAAATGTGACAGACTGAAGTTTCAGAAGGACAGAAAGAAGCCTGAATCTTGTCATCCTTTCCACCCTGAGGTATGAGAAGATGTCTCTGCATGTGTGTGTCAATGTCTTTATGTGATTTTGTGAACGTATTTTACCATTGTTGTGAGGACATTTTGACTAGGACACACAGGATCAGTGACAGAAAACTGATCCAAGTGCCTTTTGGCAAGACACTGAAGTCCAAGTTAGCCACTCGCATTAACCATACTGTGTGTCTAAATTGGTCCAGTCTCACTGTAGGTCCTGCATTGTACAGAAACTAATTCAAGAGGTCAATTTAAAAAGTGCAGGTCTAATAAAATCAACATGGGATATTGGGATATTTATGGATATATTTTGGATGTTGTTTTCAACTGTGTAGTGACTCACAACTATTGAACGCTGTGTTGTTCTATGGGAAAATTTGCTTTTGTTGCATGTTTTTAATGTTTCGTGAGTGTAAGAGCATTTTGAAAACAAAATGTGGTATTTTGTGAGCTTCTGTTTGACCCTGTGTGGAAACTGTTTTGAAAATGTGACTTCAGGGTGGACACAAGTGTCTAAGCCGATGACAAAAACTGCATAAGCACTATTAATGTCTTTCGCAAATGAAACTGAGTACACTGCTAATGAATAATACCATACCCGTGTACTGCTCCTTATGTCTTACTAACAATTGTGTCTTCTGCAGGAAAATGCGATGGAGTGTGGTTCAGCAACACGCCTCTCTGGTCTTCTATCAGCCACTCTGCTCCCTCTGATAGCAACAGCCATCAGCAGGTGACCATTAACAGCAGAACTGGACACCAGATGATGCTTATAAACACATAGAAACACATGGCCAATCAGAAATTAATTTGCTCATACCTCTGCAAAACTCAGCACTCTGTAGCACTGAGACGCACATCCATTAATGCAGAAAATATAAATGATGTGGTGCAACTTAACAAGAATAAAGTGAGTGCTTGTAGACTTTGATCAGAGAATTGCAGCCAACATCACTGAAAGTTTAACTAAATGTCCTGAATATGTTCTGAAATTAAGTGATAGAAAGAATTATGTCTGTAGTAAAAAATAAATTGCTATACGTACTGTATAGAAAGCAAGTCCTTTGTTTAAAGGATGACAGTAAGATATGAAATATTTTTGTTTCTTTGTTGTGAGAGAAAATATGAAGAATAATGTATCAGTTTGTGAAGTGTATAATGCACTTTTGTCGTATGTAAAAACAGAATGCAGAACGGTCTGTTTTTGGCAGTAAATGGAGAAAATGTGCCGTGTCATCATAGTTTTCTTCTTCCTATATTTTGAGTTTATTTTGTAACTAAGGTCTTTTTAATGTTGAAAATAATATGGATAATGTCTAAAAAAGACACAACAGAAACTATGAACTTGCTTTAATCTGTCAGTTTCTTCTTGTTTTAAAGCAGAAGCCATTTAAAACAACTTAAAGATGCATGATGAAGATTTACTAGTGTGTTTAAGAATGTTGATATATATCGGCGATACATTGTCAGAGGTGCCACAGGTTCAAACACATGTTTGAGAAAGCTGATGAATAAATACAAAGAAATATTTTCCTTCATTTACATATGTAATTTTCTCTTGTGTGTATCACATTAACTTTATGAGGACATACGGACAATTTGGTCTATTAAAAATTACCTTATAGTAGTAACACTAGCTCTTCACTAGAAGCTCTGCTTCTTCAGAAATGATAAAGTATAAATGGTATGTGTCAGACTGGGAAGAGAAAAAAAAACAACTCTATAATCTACGATGACTAGACCTGATAGTGTCCTTCATACCTCACTTACATTTTCATTTTGAAATGACCTTTTCACTGCCTTATGCCTTATCTGCTGGTGAGAAAAAAAACAGTAAAATGATTATTATACATACATTTTTAAGTTTTACCTCACACTGTATGTCACATATAACATTTGTATGAATAAAAATATAAGACTGCATTCATAAAATCAATCAATTCAATTGAAAACATGATGTAAAAAGCATCAGCTGACAGCTCTAACTGCTTTGCTGCTGCAACTCCAATCACTATAATGATGAATTAATAACTTGATGTGCCTAATTTGTTTGGCATTGCTGATTCAAAGTAAAATTAAGTAGTTAACTAAAATTAGTAGATGTTTTTGCTCTTCTATCTTTTGAGTACACATTAAACAATCTTAAACTGAATCAGTTTTAATGTGTATTGTCTTGGGTTAGAGCTTTATTTTTCAATATCTTCCTGTACATATATCATAGATGTTTCCCTTGATAAAAAAAAAAAAAATGACAAAGTTCTCACCGGCTATTCTTTTGTTCCTGGTTCCACATTCATGTTTCTGCTTTGAGAAGCCATAAGGAAGTCTCAGTTTTGCTTCTGATATCATTAACAAAAAGATAGGGCCGGCTGTGGCTCAGTTGGTAAAGGCAATCATCCACAGACCACTGGGTCAGTGGTTCGATCAGCGGTCCCGGCTATATCTCAAAGTTTATCTGGGCAAGACACTGAACCCCTAACAGCCCTTTCCCATCCCCAGCTGTGCAGTGCCGGTCCAAGCTCGGTAGAAATTGGGGAGGGTTGCGTCAGTAAGGGCATCTGCGTAAAACTGTGCCAAATCAACATGCGGACCATGATCCGCTGTAGTGACCCTGAACTCATGGTATAAGCCGAAAGGACAAAATTAAGAAAAAAAATAATAATCATTAACAAAAAGGCAGAAACACATATTTTATAGGGTATAAATTCATTGTATTCAATTTGATTTGACAGCACCTCTCCATTAGTCATAAATTATAGACCATATCTCTGACTAGAATATAATTCAAAATGACTGTACTTGGTATCTTTATGATATATGTTTGTGTTTGAAGAGATTATACTGTATTTACACACTTTGACAAAATGCTTCTCTGAAGACCCATCCTTATGTTGAGAGCTACTTGTCTGTGCTGAAACTGTAGCTTGTTATACCAGTCTAAGCCCTTGACAGTAGCAGTATAAAATAGAAAGAAAATTTGAAGAAAAAAAACAAAGAAGATCAATTATGCTGTACAACCTGAATATACTAAAATTTTTACTTTAATGTCAGCTTATAATACAAACAGTAGTATAGGCTATTTGAAACTATGACACTGCCTCCTCTTCTCTCACAGTAACTAACTTCATGTCCTCTCTCACTACATACATAAGGCTATTTAAAACTATGACACTGACCTTTTACATCGACGTCAGAAATGAATCTGATCACGAAACCCTGTATGTTATCAGTCTATTCCTGCTGTCCTTAGGAGACAGAAGGCAGAGTACTCTACGCCCTGTACAGAGAAACATACACAGGCAGAAAACCATTCACAAATACATTTAGACCTTTGGGCAATTTAGAGTCACCTAACTGTATGTTTTTGGATAGTAGGAAGAAACTCACACAAGCATGGGGAGAGAGAAAGCTGGACGAGATTTCAACTGGAAACCTTCAACCTTTACAGCAATATTTAATAACAAAAATCTAAATAAAAAATAAAACATACAGTGGAGTGAAGAGCACCAGATTTTCCTCTGAATTTCATGTGTAGTGACATGAAATGGAAAAACTAAGGGCAAATACCTTGTATGCAAGTACAAAAGTTATGTACTTTGTTGTTGTGTTTAAAAATCAGGTTAGACAAAACATTTGCAAGAACAAAATTTTAATGTTAACATATTACAATAGCACTGCACTGGTCAATATAATCTTATTCACAGACTTCCTATTTTTTCGATACAGATAAGTAAGTTTGTGTTTCAGTGTGCTTGCAGGAAGCTGTACATCGTATTCTTCAGGACTGATTCTGCTGGCTCTTCAGGGATGGTAACGTACACATGGTAGGTTTCAGACTAGGAAAAAAATAAAACTGTAAGATTTAATTTTATCTAAAGTGGATATGAACCAATATAGGAAACATATTTAATACTTTGCCCCATGTCTCACTCACATCCTCATTTTGATGCTTTTGATCCTTCAGTTTCTCAGAATCTGCAAGTAAGAGAAAACCACACAGAATCAGACAAGATACTGTAACTCAAGTGCTACTTAACATACTGCACACTAAAATCAAGTTTATTGTTGTTATTAGTATTTATTGGTGTAATGAGCAAGCAACAATGTGAATGAATGCTTTGCTTAATAAATAGGAGGTAAGGAATTCTAACATACATTTTAACATAAGATAACAATTAGTCATACAGCAGGATTCACCCATTGTGAACCTTTTTAAACGACACAAACACCTTACAAGAAAAGCAGCTCACCAGTATGACAGTGAGCAGCAGGTACTGATTGCATCACGCTGTAGCCATCATTATTACCTTCAGGTAACTAGTTTGTTAAGAGGGGAAAAGATGAGGAAAGATGAAGTAATTCTTGGATGACTACACATATTTTATATTATTTGAATGTTGTGTCTCCTCAACAGGTTTTTATTTACCGATTCTTCATGGTCAATATTTCTCATGTATATGTAATCATCTGCAACAGAATAGTAAAATACAGCTGAGTGCACTGGATGACGGAAATATAAATGCATAACTAAATATGTATGGCTAATAATGCTAAAATGCTTCCTGAATAAATGTATATACATTACCAGCAGCACTGGTTTGTGATCTATAAAGAAATAAAGGAAAAGACAGTTTCAGTCCTTGTAATCCAAGAATGTAGAATGTGCTTTAAACCAATATCTATTTAAATATATGCCTGGCTGTAAATTCCTGAATGGAACAGGAAAGACTCAGACTGTGTTAAACAAAAACACCTTTTCTATGATCCTTTGTTGGAAAAGATAATTATTACCAACCTCTTGTAGGACATTTTTCCTGAAAATGAAAAAAATAAGATTTAATAGCCAAACCACTCAGAAAATCAAATTGTAATGATTAGTAACACGTCATCTAAGGTTTTTTTTTTGTGGCTTTTAGTATTTAAACAAACTTTTGATGGCAGTGGTTTTTTGGAGTGACCACTCATCTGCCTCCATCTAACCCTGTCCTCTGCCTCCTCTTCTCTCACAGTAACTAACTTCATGTCCTCTCTCACTACATCCATAAATCTCCTCTTTGGTCTTCCTCTAGACCTCCTGCCTGGCAGCTCCAACCTCAGCATCCTTCTAAGAATATGTTTACAGTGTCTCCTCTGAACATGTCCAGACCACCTCCATCTGACCTCTCTGACTTTATCTCGAAAACATCTAACATGAGCTGTCCCTCTGATGTACTCAGGCATGGTTTTAATGAAATTCTAAACGGCAATAATATGCTTTAAGTGAATGCACACATACTGTATAAAAACTACATCTGTTGGACACAATCACAATAAATCAGCAAATGTAGGAATAAATCAATACTGTTGTTATCGCCTCTTCTTTTTGTGCAGAGAAGTCCCAGTCCAAGTATGACAACACCCACAGTTACTCCAATCCCAGTCGCAACTACAAGCAACTTCCATATGTGTGTTTCTTTAAGGAACAACAAAACAAGCCACAAATAAGTTCAATCTCACTTCCTGCAGTGTAAACAAGACATTTACTGTAACACTGTACTTATAGTATCTCTAATACACGATCCACTGTATGGCTAACCAAATATAAATAAGAACTTAAAGTAAAATATGTTTTCCTGCTGATATAAATGTGCTGTGTAAAGTAGGTTGTGTGTGATGTAAGTGTGATAAATCACTGAGTTACTAATGGATATGTAAAGAATTTTAATTATGCAAAACTGCTGAGAAATAGACATGACATACATAAAACCAGCACAATGAATGTTTTAAAAAGAACATTATGTCTCACACCAAAACCTTAATTTCTGTTGGAAGGCTGTGACAAATTGGTAGGAGAAGCATAGCACCGTAGTTAGCTCTGAGGATAAGGTGCTTAGAAAATAAATGGGTGGTTAAGGAAAGCTGCTAAAACATATATTATCCAGCTTATATTTATAATATATTTAATACAAACTTTTACTCACTGTTCTTAAGAAGCAACGTAGCTTTTGTGCTAAACTCATGAACAGTCACACCTGATAAATAAATGAATATACCCAAATATTATAGTTATTCACAGCAACACATATAAGCATTTTGGATTAATTAAAAATACGTTTACCTGTATTGCTGTCACTTGATGTTGGATTCATGGATTTGTCAGCAGAGGTCAAAGTGCATATTGATGTTGTACTGGACATCTGAGTAGCTGTGTCTGTTACTGTTGAAGGCAGAAAAACACATATCATATCAACACATATCAATACATATCAACATGACCCACTAGAAAAAGAAGAGAATTCTGTCACATGATACCAAGTTCCAGTGAAAATGAACCAGTATTAGCATACCAGCAGTCTCACCTAAATAAAATAGAAATAATAATAATAACCTATTTAAAACCGCACACACAATACACAAGGTCCTACCTTTGGCCATGGTAAATGTCAGCATGCTCTCCGTTGTGCTAGGTTGTATTTCTATATGATATAATAAAAGAAGATACAAGTCAATCAACTATGTGTGTGTGGCTAAATATACATTGTTCTTTGTGCTGCATATACAGCTACTTTCCCAAGAACAGAAGTTAGACAATAGTTTACAGCTCCTACAATTAAAGTTTGCTTGTGTAATATGTAGTACAAATGTCTAACCAAACCTATTATTTAATATATTATTCAGACCAGGAAATATTCAGGCATCTGAAGCCAGTTTAACAAATAGAATTGTATCATATTCTATCTTAGGTTGTATTTAATTGTAATTTTAAATCATTTTAAATCAATAATTTCTTTCCACTTAGTTTTCATTGCAAAAATATATTCACACCTTAATCATTACATGGTGGCACACCATACATATAAGTCTATTGGAATAGAATTCACTTACGGTGTATGGTGAGGGTGTGTGCTTCACTGTAAGGAGATGGAAAATTTAACTCTCTGAGCTTCACAGTGTAAACACATGTCACTTTAACCTCAGCAGGTGGACTCTGATGTGCCATGTTCAGCAGCTCAGTCCCTGTCAGTGTCTGAAGACAGACGTCGCTAAAGTTTCCTCCATTTACAATGTGGAAATGACACTGATATACAGAGACAGATGATGGAGTCTGACATTTCAGTGTGACAGAGTCTGTCTCCGTGATCAATGATGTGTTGATTATCAGTTGAGGTTGGCGAGCTGAAATGTTAGAAGTAAACACACGATGTTTTACATAAATACCTGCATGTTTGCTTACAGCTAATGAGTAACTCCATAAAAACAATAAAATAATACCCCACTGATTTATTATTATATTTTATTTCTATAACACTGTCAGTCTCACAATGGACAGTTTTGAAGACACCTTCTTCTTTCTTCTCAAAACCTGTTGTCTACACCTTGACTCAGTTTGCTTCAGAGATAAGATGATTGTGTTAGTGTATGTTAGCCTCAGGCCTTTAAAGCAGAGATGAATAGCAGACTCAGGTGGTTGAGTAGTTAAAGACGTGTACCACATACAGTAAACAAAATGTCTTCTGCTTGACCCGGTGAAAATCGTATAATAATAAAATTAATATTGTGGTGATTATTAAAGTAATAATCCAGCAATTTGAGGCTAAAAACAGGTACAAAAAACTAGTAGTTCCTGTCCAGTACCCCATTGTAAAATGCATAACTCCCTTTTTCTGTTTATTTCCATGATAATAACTGTAGAGGTAAAGATGTGAGACAAGACAGATCCCTAGGAGTGACACCATCTTTAGCCACAGTTGTTAGCTTTAATTTCCTAGATAAATGTGTGGCTTTTATTACCTGGTTACTATATTAATTTTATTCTCATATCATTTTATTAATATAATAAACCTGTTACATCATTGTCACAGAAACATTAGCCCCCATTGGCTTCTTATTTTTAATAATATCACACCCCTATAACCTTATTATTAGTAAGATATTAGCCCCACTATTACCATGTTATTATCAAGCTGTAAATTGCTACAAAAAATTGTCTTCAGACACAAGTGACACTGACTCATATGACAATAATTGAGACAATAATCGTTACTTACATCTTATGGTGATGGAGGATATCTTACTATCTGGAGATTGATATTGTCCTCCTTTGAGCTTCACAGTGTAATAACATTTAATTTCAACCTCAGCAGGTGAATTTTGATGCGTCATCTTCAGCAGCTCGGCTCCCGTCAGCGTCTTGACACAGGAGATCCTTCTGGAAGATTGTTCCCTCACAGAGTAGAAAAAACAGTCAAGCACAGAAACGGATGATGGAGTCTGACAGTTCAGTGTGACAGACTCATCCTCTGTAATCAACGATGTTGTCATGGTCAGTTTAGGTCGAGGAGCTAAAAAAGTAAAGATATGATGGATTAAATAATAAGAAAAATTCTGATGATGAATATTCCCAGAGAATGCATGTATTCAATATGCCACTACTAAAAATGATCACATATGATGCACATTAACATTTTGTTTGTTTGTTTGCTTGTTTGTTTGATTGATTGTTTGTTTGTTTTTAATATTAGTCCATGGCAGTATTATTTACTTACGTTGTATGGTGATTGACAACATGTGACTCTCTGGAGATTGATATGTTGAAAGGTAGAAACATGTCACTTCAACTTCAGCAGGTACATTTTGCTGTGAGAGCATCAGCAGTTCAGACCCTGTCAGCGTCTTCAAACAAGAGAATCTTTGGGAAGGTTTTCCTCTCACAAAGTAGAAATAGCACTGAGTCACAGGAACAGTTGATGGAGTCTGACAGTTTAGTGTGACTGAGTCTGTCTCTGTGATCATCATAGAATTCAATGTCAGTTTAGGTTGAAGAAGAGCTGGAAATGTTAAGGACATATTTGATAAAATAACTAAAATTAGCATATATAGAGGTACATTTTGTAAAAATATATCTAGAAACAACAATAATAACTCAATGGCAGTACATTTACTCACAGTTTATTGAGATCGACAATGTTTCACTGTGTGGAGATGGAGAATTTACTTCTCCAAGCTTAACAGTGTAAAAACATGTAACTTCGACTTTAGCAGGTAAACGCTGATGGTCCGCCACCAGCAGTTCAGTCCCTGTAAGTGTCTGAAGACAGGAGGAGTCTCTGAGTGTTTGTCCTCTCAAAGTGAAGAACTGACAGTGATCCACAGAAACAGATGATGGAGTCTGACAGTTTAGTGTGACTGAGTCTCTTTCCCTGATCACCAGTGGATTCACCGTCAGTTTAGGTGGAAGAAAGGCTGAAAATTAAAAGGTAGAAATATTTCACATTAAATGTTTATTAGTTAATTTTATGATTTGTTGTAAGGAAGATAAACAATGTACAAGAATAAATAAATGATTAGCTAATTTCTATTTTTAAGAATATTAAACTCAGAGACTGACCTTGCGCTTTTATTTCAGAAAATGAATCTGTTGGAAAATCATTATGATAAAAAAGGAAAGAGAAGCAATAATCATCAACATCAGTAGCTGAAGATTAAAATTCCAGATATACAAGTATTTACGTAATGTCATACATTCAGCAAAGAAACAAAATGCACATTTTGGTGTGTGACACTGTACTTTAACAATAAGAGAACCGATAAGAGGTTAACTTACACATGAGAATGACTAACAACAGATGTTGATCCATGATGAACCTGAATAATGGGAATTTTCTAACTTTCTTTAAAGACTGCACTACTCTGCCTGGCTACTTCGACTGTTACCTACAGCAAAGGGGTATTTTGCAAAAAATGTCCGAGAAGGAAACCACAGCAGCCATCGAAAGTGAATCACACACACATACACCCACCCACACCCACCAACACACACACACACACGCACATACACACACACACACAGACACACACACACACACACACACACACACACACACACACACACACACACACACCTTACTAGTTCAGAAAACAAACTCTTTTTATTATCGTGATTGACTTTTTTATTGTTTGTTTTATTTGTTCTTTCTAAAATACCAGCATCATCTGTATTGTGACATTGAACATGCTGTGGTTTTTTTTTTTCAGAAGATGAAAAAAATGAGGAGCTGAATTTAAAGAAATAATCCATTGCAACTTTTTAAACAAGCAATAATTTTATCTAGACCTGTGTTGCATCCATAATATCCTCTTGGAGCTCCATGAGTTATTTTGGCCAGTGTTTCTGTCAATGATGTTTCATTCTCACAGAGTGAGATTAAAGTGCTGGCAAAAGTTATCTGTATGAATAGTTAGTGGGAAGTGGTGTATGGGGTTGATAGGTCCAGTATTGATATTCCTATCTCCAGGGGCTTGGTGGATCAGTGGTTGAGCATTGGCTTGTGATGCAGAAGGCTGCGGGCCACTGGTGCTAGGAAAACAGAATTTGAAATAGCCCTGACTAGACTAAATGTCAGTATACTCTCTCGGTTTTCTTTCATCATCAGCTACAATTAAAGAAGATTTGAGACAATTATTTATGTATGTATGATGCGAGCAAATATTCATTTATATTCGTGTTACTTGTGTCATTGTCAACATTGAACATAAAATAATAAAATTTTTGTGTAATGTCACAAGTGTGTAATATATAGTACAATAGTGTAATCATGCCTATTATTTTTCAGACCAAGAAATATTCAGGCGTCACCGTTAGGTGGAAGAAGAACTGGAAATGTTAAGGACATATTCGATTAAATAACTAAAATTAGCCCATATAGGGAGACATTTTGTGAAAATAGTGAAAATATTTATTAAAAGGTCCAATTAAATTAAAAGGTAAAATTATGTCAGATTAAATGATTATTAGTTTAATCCATAGGAGTCATAGTGAGGAATTATAGTTTGTTGTAGAGGATATTAACAGAAAAATATACTGTAAAAGAGCAACATACCTCATCTGTGTTAAACTACTAACCTTGTGCTTTGATCTCATGAAAGGAACCTGTCAGAGATAACAAGACAAATTAGCATTTTTTAGCAAATAAAAAACTTTTAACTATTTTAGAGAAAAGTTCTACATCATTAATGAAAGAACCTGACAGGAGGTGTAACTTACACATGAGAAAAACTAACAGCAAGTGTTGAGCCATATGGAGAAAGCCTAAACCTTCTTTCTACACTTGTGTACACTTGTCTAACTCACTACTTTGACTGTTACCTACAATAAAGTTTCGCTTTGCAGAATACATTTTCAAGGAAACCACAGCGAGTATCAGAAGTGAATCACACAAACTCAAATACACATTGTTTAATAAATACCTGAGTACATGTAATATATTTAGTTTGCATCTACCACTACCACCCTCACTGATTAAAAACTTCTGCCTCGGCATTTCATAAAACAGAAGTGAGTAAGATTCAAGAAACTACTCTCTTTATATTTCATCTATTGGTATCTCTCTGGTCTGATACAGCTGGTTCCTCAGAGGGGCTGTTAATGACCCTTTTCACAGCAGAAAAAAGTGATCATGTATTAAGTCTTTATCTGCATTATGCAAATCTTCAAAATCAAAATTTTAATGACTGTACCTGCAATGGTGCACAAGTTTTTTTGTTTGTTTGTTTGTTTGTTTTTTGTTTGTTTTTATCCTTTCGGCTTATCCCGTGAGTTCAGGGTCCCCACAGCGGATCATGGTCCGCATGTTGTTTGGCACAGTTTTTACGCTGGATGCCCTTCATTGCGCAATCCTCCCCAATTTCTACCGAGCCTGGACCAGCACTGCACAGCTGGGCAGGGGAATGCGCTGTTAGGGGTTCAGTGTCTTGCCCAGAAACACTTCGACATATAGCCGGGGCCAGGGATTGAACCTGTCCGTGGACGACTGCCTTTACCAACTGAGCTACAGTAAGTATACCTCTTCAAATTCTGTCACTCTTCTGAGCAGTATTTGCACCACCATGTGGCTAAGCTGTGTATATCCATTGTCCATTTACTGCTGTGATTAAGAGCATCAAGTTTTACCTTCCTTTCAATATTACACAGTGGCTAAGAAGATAAAAAATGTGTTTGCTTTAAATTATCATTAAACCAAAAGCTTAGAGGAGCCCCTCAGCAGCAAATGCTACTAACGAGAACAGCATTGTGTCTACCAGTGAATAGCAATGGAGCAGGTAAATTTACAATGGTCTTTGATGATATTTACTAGAATTTTAGCCAGAAACAGGAAATGTGAGATTTGTTTGGTAAACCCACAGATAAACACAGACACTAGATGAGTTGGATTCAAAGATTTTAATATAGTTCTAAATGTAGTGGGAAAAAAGTCATTGCTGAAATGGGCTGGAAACAAGAAAAAGGTATTTCATCACTCATAAACTCCGGACAGGTAGGTGGCACTCGGTCTCACTAGGTAAAAGAGAAACAGGTTAAGTATGGGAGATAGAGCTGGGTTTAAAATGAGATCTTAATTTCTGATTGATGTGCTTAATCCACTAGCCCAATCAGAAAATGACTTAGTGAATGTAGTAGTAGGCCAGGCCCAGAATTAAAAGACAAAGGATTTAGAGCATAGGTAGCAGGTTGAAAAGGCTGGAAAGTCTGTACAAATTACCAAGCAGGCAGGAAAGTCCCCGAGCATGGGCTACAGAAAACAATATGTCAGAGTTCTTCTTCTTCTTGATGTTTTATTTTGGTTGGAACCAAACTGGTGCATTACTGGCAACAACTGGAGCGTGGATCAGGATTTCTATTATTACAAAAAAGGAAGGACCTCATATACTCTCAATCCAATTAGTTAATCTAAGAAATTAAAATAGATGCCTATAACACTCATTTGCTAAATATTTCCCTCAAATATCTGTTAAGTCGTTATTTACTTTTATTTTCCTGAGGTTTTCAAGTAGGTACCTTCTGTTTCGTATTCCTGATAGTGTATCATGACATGTTCTACTGTTTCTTCTTGCCCACAATATTCACATTTACTAGTATTGTGAAAAGTAATGCAACCGCAAGGGGGCACAAGCCAGTGTCTTCTTGTGCCAGTCCCAAGTCTGGATAAATGCAGAGGGTTGTGGCAGGAAGGATATCCGACGTAAAACACATGCCAAATCAAACATGCGAATCATGACAATGACTTCCATACCGGATCAGTCGGGGCCCAGGTTAACAACGACCGCCACCGGTGCTGTTGACCTACAGGGTACCGGTGGAAATTGGACTACTGTTGGTCGAAGACGAAGAAGGAGAGGAGGAAGGTGTGTTCGTAGGCAGAGAGAGAAGAGGAAAGCTAAGAATGTAGGACTGACAGTAGGGACTTTGAATGTTGGTACTATGACAGGGAAGGCTAGGGAGTTGATTGACATGATGCAGAGAAGGAAGGTGGACATACTGTGTCCAGGAGACCAGATGGAAAGGTAGCAAGGCTAGAAGCTTAGGAGCAGGGTTCAAGTTGTTCTACCATGGGTCAGATAGGAAGAGAAATGGAGTAGAAGTTATCCTGAAAGAGGAGTTGGTGAGGAATGTTCTAGAGGTGAAAAGAGTATCAGACAGGTTGATGAGTCTGAAGCTGGAAATTGAAGGGGTGATGTTCAATGTTTTAAGTGGTTATGCCCCACAGGTAGGATGTGAGTTAGAAGAGAAGGAGAAATTCTGGAGTGAGTTAGATGAAGTGATGCAGAGCATCCCCACAGGTGAGAGAGTGATCATTGGTCCAGATTTCAATGGGCATGTAGGTGAAGGGAACAGAGGTGATTAGACTGTGATGGGCAGGTTTGGTCTTCAGGACAGGAACGCAGAAGGTCAGATGGTGGTAGACTTTGGAAATGGCTGTAGTGAACACTTTCCTCCAGAAGAGGAAGGAACATAGGGTGACGTATAAGAGCGGAGGTAGAAGCACTCAGGTGGACTACATCTTGTGTAGACGTTGTAATCTGAAAGAGATCAGTGACTGTAAAGCATTGGTAGGGGAGAGTGTAACCAGACAACACAGGATGGTGGTGTGTAAAATGATGCTGGTGGTGAGGAAGATGAAGAGGACTAAAGCAGAGCAGAGGACGAAGTGGTGGAAGTTGAAAAAGGAAGAATGTTGCGTAGTTTTCAGGAAGGAGCTGAGACAGACTCTGGGTGGTTTGGAGGTGCTTCCAGATGACTGGACCACTACAGCTAATTTGATCAGGGAGACAGGTAGGAGGGTACTTGGTGTCATCTGGAAAGAGGAAAGTGGACAAGGAGACTTGGTGGTGGAGCGAGGAAGTTCAGGAGTGTATACAGGGTAAGAGGTTAGCTAAGAAGAAGTGGGACACTGAGAGGACTGAAGAGAGTAGACAGGAGAACAGGGAGATACAGCGTAAGGTGAAGGTAGAGGTGGCAAAGGCCAAACAAAGAGCATATGAGGACTTGTATGCTAGGTTGGACACTAAGGAGGGAGATGTGGATTTGCACAGGTTGGCCAGACAAAGAGATAGAGATGGGAAGGATGTGCAGCAGGTTACTGTGATTAAAGATAAGGATGGAAATGTATTGACAGGTGCCAGGAGTGTGATGGGAAGATGGAAGGAGAACTTTGAAGAGTTGATGAATGAGGAAAATGAAAGGGAACGAAGAGTAGAAGAGGTGACTGGTGTGGAGCAGGAAGTAGCAAAGATTAGTAAGAGTGAAGTGAGGAGGACGTTGAAGAGGATGAAGAGTGGAAAGGCAGTTGAGGTTCTCTTTGGGAGTGACGAGGATGGACAGGATCAGGAATGAGTACATCAGAGGGACAGCTCATGTTAGATGTTTCGGAGATAAAGTCAGAGAGGCCAGATTGAGGTGGTTTGGACATGTTCAGAGAAGACATTGTGAATATATCGGTAGAAGGATGCTGAGGTTGGAGCTGCCAGGCAGGAGGTCTAGAGGAAGACCAAAGAGGAGATTTATGGATGTAGTGAGGGAGGACATGAATTAGTTGGTGTGAGTGAAGAGGATACAGAGGACAGGGTTAGATGGAAGCACATGATTCGCTGTGGCGACCCCTGAAAGGGAACAGCCAAAAGGAAAAGAAGACTAGTATTGTGAATAGTGCACTTTTAAGCTATGTCTGTCCAAATCTTAATCTTGATATTATTGTTTCATAACTACTGTTTCTTCCTGCACTTCTCATCTCTCCAACCTCCCTTTGAAGCCTATAAAACCAGCATCTTCTCCTTTCTTCCTCCTATTGTTAATCGCACCATTTGTATTCTATATAGTGCTTGTTGTAGTTTTATTAAAATATCTGTTTTACTGTATCTGCTGTGTAAACTGGCTTGTACAAATGAGTACAAATGGTACAAATGACTGCAATGAGTGGTCTTGTTTCCTCTTTCCAATGTAGTTTAAGACTACTGCAATAAGTTCTGCTGTGTAAACCTTCGATTCTTTTCCATATACCCTAATATGAAACTCTGGAACAAACAATCCCACTCCTTCTTTGATGGATCTGTGTAGATCTCAATGTAACGGTAATAAATATCAATATAATCTCTTACACCATGTGGATGCAAGTTAAACTCCTTGTCCTTATTCTTTTTTGTAGCAATGTAATGTTTACTGTTGCATCAGGAAGTATCCATATTGTATTGTTGGCCTTGGTATCTTGGACTGATGTTCACCAGAGGCATTTCTAGATCTATTGCTTTCTGTTCAACCAAGGTTTTTTTAGTTTCCTCTTCTCCTTTTCCCAGCGTGGTTTTAAGATAGCTATCGGTAGGCTGTAGATTGTGTCTTTCTATATTTAAGGCTGGGTAAACAGCAAAATAGCTGCTTTTGATAAGGGTAAAACACTGACAATAAGGGCTTGAGAGTTTTAGATCTTCAGCCTGAATCATTTTCATTAAGGGCTTTTTAATGTTTGTAACAATATAAATAATCTTACATTCTCTACAAACTAATGAAATAAACATGTTTCTAAATAACCATTTTGTACAGGTGACAGGACACAGTCAATGAAAAACAAAAAAACTCAGTAGCTGGTGGCAGTAGCTGCATGTGGCTTTAATTTACAACCGGTAATAGACTGCACCTGCTGTGATGTGATTCACCTGCTCTCGTTTCTCCGGCAGCTACTGCATAAATACGGACTTACTGACAAAGAAGCAACTAGCGAATTCTTCGATTTCCCGACTTTTTAATAATTACATTGCCGCAATGCCTCCTAAAAAGCCCGCAGCGGACCCAGCTGACCCACCTGCTCTGCCCTCCAACGATGCTCCGGTGGCAGACACAGCTGAGAAAAAGACAGGTGTGTGCGGACACGGCATTAGGTTAAGCCCCGTTAAGTCGTTTATTTAAATCGATCCCCATTTCTAACCTTGTTGTGGCGGAAACAAGTAGATATTACATTTTATTTTCTCTCTAGATGCTGCTTCGCTGCGAAAACTTGCATCTCATCCTTCCACAGCCATTATGATGAAAGAGGCGCTTAAAGAGCTGGACTCGCGCAATGGGGTTTCATCTCACGCCATACAGAATTATATAAAACAAAAATACCCTACAGTGGATGTAATTAGGTTGAAGTACTTGGTTTCCAGAGCTATAAAACGAGGACTCGAAAACGGCACCTTGGTGCGGCCTGCTAAATCAAGTGAAGCTGCAGGCCTAAACGGAAAATTTAGGGTAAGGTATGAAATCTGCTATTTCAGTGAAATGGGTCTGAAAACGTCCTTAATCGCGTCTTTTGTCCACTTTGTATTAAGCTTTCCCCCAAAAACAGGCAAATGCTAAAAACTGAAAACATGGATCCTAATGCGCAAAAAGGTTCAAAACCAGTTAAGGATGAAGCAAAGAAGCCCAAAAAAGCAGGTAAGAATGAATTGGTAAAATGACAAATGAGTAATTTTTATCTTATAGGTTCCTATTTTAATAATGTAACTCCTTGAAAGGTGTCACTAAGAAGAGAGACCCCAAGGAACAGACTGAGTCCCAGGAGGTGAGACCATACTCTGAAAATGGCAATGCCTCTAACAAGTATTAAATAGAACTAATGATGAATGTCTTAATACTTTTCTACATATCAAAATTTGTAGGGTGGGTTAAAGGTTAGTTTTTGCTAGAGCCTTGTCTGACCCTTGCTTTCCTGTGTCTAGGACTCAAAGCCTCCTAAAAAGCCAAAGAAAGGTGAAGGAGCTGCTATTTCAAAGCGTGCCCCAGGAAAAAAAACAAAATCTAAAACTGATGCAGAGAAAGATGTTGAGGAAGCTTCGGGTTCAACCAAGACTAAACCGGCAAAGGCAACAAAAACCGCTAAAGCTGCTTCTAAAGCAACTGGGAAGCAAGGGAAGAAGACTGCATAAATTTGCAATTTTATGTTAACTTTTGTCTTAATAAAATCTTTTTTTTTAAACATTGTTTTTACTCTGCTTTGGTGCTTTTCAAAAGAAGAAAAATGACTGCTCAGATAGAACTTGATGACTACACAACCACCACCACTGTAGTTGGGAGGTCTGCTTTTCAGTTCATAAGTCCAATCTAAGATGCTAAAACTAGCAGCAATTGAAGCTTGTGCTCAGGGCATAAACTATCTTGGACCTTGAAGGTGATACTGAAGTCAAACTTGTGTTCTCACTATTCTAGCTGTGCAGTGCAGAAAGGGGTGTGATGATGGTACTCAAACACTACCCCAGAGCCAGGATGGGATGGCTACAATAAGCAGTGGAGGCCATAATCAGTTATTATGGGGACTGAAATGGCCACCATGGAAATGGTGGGGGATTCCAAAGGCAGCCAGAAGTATAGTGATTGCCACGGCATAGGCTCTACTTGCAATTCTGCAAAACTTACCAATTGTACCACTGGCTGATGCTGCTCCATCTGTTAAAGAGCCTGACAATCCCACAGCTTCTAAAGGTCAGACAAAGCTATCAGGGGTTTTAATCTTTCAGCTAAGGAAGTAAGCATTTGCAGCTTGGCTTTTTTTTTAAATTGCTGGCCACTGTATTTTATTTTGTTAGCTGTAAACTGGACTTCTGTATCTCTTCAAAATATCAGGTCTTTATTGCAATCCTCTGGGTGTGAAGATTTGTAATCAGGTGGGACCCATATTAAGGCCCTCTCTCATGAGCTGTTACATTTATTCCTCAACTACTGTACATATATTTAGTGTCACATTAATACAAATATTGTTTGAAGTTGCCTACTTGGCCCAGTTAATACTGTAACCCATTATTACTAGGGTGACCGTGTTTTTGCCACAGATTTGGAATCTGATAGAGTAAAGCATCAAAGCCTGAGCATGTGGATGCCAATGGTTGCATACCTGAAGGTAGAGGGTTCTCCAGTGGCTCCTGCAAAATCAGGATGAAAAGCAGGTGCCAAACTGGTCTGTGATGTACCTGTCTCAAGGTTTCCTTTTCCCACAGGGATAACAGATGTTTTCCTGGGTTAAGTAATTCAGCACTGCCAAACTTGTAAATGAGTGAGGATATTTGTTAGGGCCTGGACAACACAGCTGCATAGTGGCAGAGTGGCTTGAGAGAAGCTAGAGAACATGTCTAAAGCATTTTCTACAAAGTAACATTTTGACTGGTAATATATAGCACAGGACTGTTACTTGATTTAACTGTGTAGGCAAGCTGTAGGACCATCGACTAAACTGGCAACTCAGTGACTTTTTTTGTCACATTATAGTGACTTTTTTACACTTTTCCAACAAGCACAAAAAGTGACATCTGAAGGCCAATGTAACAGTTGCTACAAATAACTGCTATTTATGCTTCACCCTAATGCCCTTAAGCTCTTGACAGAGACAAAAATACAATTTAGACTTAAATGTCACATTTCAAAAACAGCGAATTTATTAAAAAACAAAAACTAAAATGCATTACTATTTCAATGTCACTAATAGAAACAGTACGGAAGCACTGAGTCTCTGAGCATTTTAGCTGCTCTTCAAGTATGTTTATTCAGTTCATAGATTATTCGCAGTGGAAAAACCACCAGGATAGCAGGATCCAGTTGGCCCAGAGCAAAGGGTCACAATTCCCAATAAATGTTCCTATATCCTGGTTGTAGTGATAAACCAGTGTTTGACTTCACACATGTAACAGAAACAAGTGGAGAACCCACTACCAGTCATAAGTCTGATTCCAGTAGACAACGTGCAAGTACCCCATTCTTCAGTGTAGTGAGCAGGAAGAGGAAGAGTTGGTCACAGAAGCTGAAATTTGAAATATAAAGGGGCAAGAAAGAGCAGAATGAATACCCAGAATGGCAAGGTTAAGAGAGAGACCTCACAAAAAGAGAACAGTTGAAATTAAAATAAAAAGCCATTAATCAGTTGTAATAAAAATAGCAATGACTTCAAAAAAATACCACTTAAGTCAGCTCAAAAGTAATAAAAACACAAATTACAATTTCTCTGTAGGGAAACAATGCCAAGTTCTCCACATGTAAACAAATTCTCTCAGAAGAAACAAATCAAGTGTGCAGTTCTTTTAGCCCCTCCTCCAACTATGCCCCTCTAAGCTTTACAATTTGTGCTTGTGCAACAATTGCACCAAAAACAGTGAGTCAACCCTAAAAAACCTTTTTTTCCCCCTTAATCTGTTTTATTCTTCTCAAAACACGTTTCAGAAAGTGATAAAGTGACAAACCTCTGATGCAATTCTCCTAAGTGTTTGGAGAAGCTGCTGAAGAAGACAAAAAGGTCGGACGATTAAGATTAAACTCCCCATATGGGTTAATGTCCTCCCTTTACACATTAAACCCTATGTCCCTTCATAATTTAACTAAGCCCCTCCAAGCTGGTCATCTGGGGTGCAGGAGAAAGTGATGTAGGTACTCTGAAATAGCATCCCAGTGCCTCCAAAGGAAGGCCAGGACAATTACAAGGAGCAGCGTAGAAAGCGTGCGGCTGCGTGTTTTCATTAATGGGACCACACAGTTAGCCACAGTAGACACAAAGACCAAAAGGACCGCCATGACAGCTAACAGCACATTTATCAGTTTCCCAAGTAGAGTCCGTGCTGTGGCATTCTCCAAACCCTCCAGCTGTACCACCTGCTGTTGCTGCTGTTGCAGCTCCATCTTGGAGATGCGTGTCTGGCATGCTTCCAGCGCCTCCTACAGGCGAGAGACAAAACTATCAGTGAAATGATCACAAAACAAACATTGTGTATTTTCTGCATGGTTTACCTGAATGTCCCTCGCTCTTTCATAAGACTGGTAAGCAATCTTCTCCTCCATGCTGGCTAGTTCCTGTTTCAAGTTTAGAATTTCATTTTGGTGCAGTTCCGTCAAGTCATTGAGTTGTTCTTCTAAACGCTCACACCTACAAAATAGTAAGAACACCAGTACATCAGAAACCATTTCTTTCTGCTTGTACAGACATACTTTACTATAGCGCATTGGATATGAAGAATACCTATATCGTTCTTCTTGCAGTGCCTCCATGATCATTGTGTAATCCCGTTGATAGTGGGCTTTTAGGTTTTCAAAGGACTCCTCAAGCCGACTTTGGTTTTCCCGGAGCTCGTGGATCTCATGTATTACGGCGTCAAAGCCTGAAGCCTGTGTCTGATCAAGGGTATTGCCCTTGGAGCTAGGGGGGCCTCCTGGGGCTCCAGTGGTGCTGTTGGCTCCTGCAGAGCCTGAAGTAGCACTAGAACAGTCATCATCACTGCCGTACTTTGGGCTGGACTGCAGCTGCCCTGTCCCTAGGGTCCTTGTTCCTCCAGGGCCAACACCATCATCTCCCTGGGTTTCATCCATAGAATCTTTCAGGGCTGCTATGTTATCTGCGCTGCCAAACTTGTTGCGCAAGAGGGAAGCGATTTCTCTCGGCTTGGACACAACAGCTCCAGCTGCAGAGTGAGTGGCCTGAGAGAAGCTGGAGAAGCCACCTGTCACCTGTAATGAGCAAGATCAGGTCAGTCCTTGGGGTGTGTCAAGTTGCCATTACAATGTGAAAAACTAAGGCTATGATTATCTGTAAATGCAATAGGCTGATTATAGGCAGACATCATGCTTTACTGCACCAATGCTAGTAAACAATAGGCCTATACAGCTCATTTTATTATTCAGCTCATTATCATTAGCTACAGCTCAAATATTCTCTTTTCAAAAGCCTCTTTATCCAAAATCAATATTAACAAATAAAATTGACCAACCCCAAATTTTTGAATGCTTCAGGCCCTAAAAAAAGGCTTCTCACTTTGACTGTTTTGGGAAAATTCTCGGAAAACTGTCCCTGGAAATAATTCAAGCTGATGCTTTTAAGTGAGGGCAATACAGGTACAACTAGACATTTTCATTCTGTTCCCTTTCCGGTACTGTACCAATTTTACTATTTACATCTGTGTTAGGAAAATGATAAGTCTTTACTGTTTTTTTCTTCCTTCACATTATCTAAATCTACTATTTAAGAAATATCATTGGAAAAACTGATATTAGACATGAGATATTTTGCCAATAAAATAACAGATCCTTTTAACAAAGCTAACAGAGTGGACTTTGGCAACAAATAACCAACCTTGGCTCCTACATCTTTCAACCCCTGGTGCATATCTCGTAAAACATCTTTGGGCTGCCGAGGGATGCCGTTGTGCTCTACCTCACGAAGCTTCCGGTGGTAATGCTCCAACTTCCTCTGCAGTTGCTGGATAGTCTGAGCAGACTTTTGGTTTTTCTTCTCAAACACCTGTTTGATGCGTGCACTCTGCTGTTTGTCTGCGTTATTAGCAAGTTTTAGGTATTCAGCCACATTGTCGTCACGTGCAGTTTGTTCAATCTTGATTTGTTCTGTGAGTTTGAGGATCTTTTGCTGTAGTTGAGCAATGGCCTGCTTAGTTCTCTGTGGGTCAGGGGTACTGTCAACTACATCATATCCGTCTGCACCATAGGGGAGGGCATTGGGTGACACAGCGGGGCCCAGACCATCATAACGATCAAGCTTTGGAAAGAGTAATATAGAATATGTAAATAATTGCTTAAGTTCAAAGTAAGAAAGCTTTGTCTCTCTCTCATTTTTTGCATTATATAATTATGCAATGTTGTGCAAGCATTGGGTTATGTAAGTGACTTTACATCTACAACCCTAGTTCAAAAAAGGTTGGGATGATGTGTAAAACATAAATAAAAACAGAATGCAATGATTTGCAAATCTCATCAACCCATATTTTATTCAAAATATAACATAAACAAGATATATTGAAACTGAGATATTTTACCATTTCATGGAAAATATTAGCTCATTTTGAATTTGGTGGTTACTTTTTCTCAATTGACTTATAAATGACAGTGCAGCAAAATGTAACTAAATGTAACTGTAAATGTAATGTAAAGGTAAATGTAACTAAATGTAATTGTATGTAATGTAATGTTTTATGAAGATTGTATAGATAAAAAAAATGTTTTGTCTTGTCTTGTCCAAAACTTTTCCTAAACAGACAAACATGTCAAAATGAGTTGATTGTTACTCAAAAACAATGTAAAAATATATGCAAATAGAATTTTTTTTTTATAAATTATATTGAGCAAAACTAAAGGTGAAATATGCAGGAATTAAGTTATAAGAAGCTTCTTTCTTTTCAGTGATGTGTGAGCAAATTTATAGGAATTTATCTGATGTAAACCAGGAACACTACGGTTGCTGCAAAGTCTAATTCCAGGTGTGTGTATTGGGACTATGTATTATTATTTGAGAGGTATAAACGTTATGATCTAATGATTCTCTTTGTCAAGACAGGGCTTCTTACTCTGTGAAGTACGTACTTTTTCATGGTGTATTCTTCACCGTGGACGCCCTGACAGGACTGACACACTCACCTTGTCAGGCTCCTCAGTAGATTGGTACCCAGAGGTCAGCAGCATGTCAGCTAGGGCTGGGCTGCTGGGTGTATCTGTGGTCGAGGAGGAGCGTGGGCGTCCAGCTTGCAGCAGAGCCTCATGGGTGCTGCGTCGGTGAATCTGGGGACTACCTTTCTGAGGAGGATCCCCAGTGCCTCCCGCCTTACTGCGGCGACTCTGCAGGCTGGTGCCTCGCTTCATTATTGGTGGAGCACCTCGAATCTGCTGCAGTACACGGCTCAAAGCTGCAGGAGGGGCGGAAGCAGCAGGGATGTCAGAATCCAAAGGGAGGGCCAAGGAGCCGGGAGCGTCCCCTACTTCTGACCCTACATCAGTGGGTTCGGAGGGAGGGGCACCTGTGTAGGACGAGGCGGAGTCATGTGGGGAAACGGAGGAGCGTCGGCGCTGTGGCTGGAAGAACTGCTTCAGGCCATGGCCTAACGCTCCCATGTTCTCAAGGGCATTATGGGTGATTTTGGACAAGCCATGTTCTGACTCTGATGCCCTCCTGCCGACCTCCAGCTCAGCTCGGCCTCCTGTGTCCGGCTCCTCTGGACTCTGTTCGCTACTACTCTGATCCATCAGAGACCTCCAGTTTCACACAGAGGTTCTACTTGGGGGTGCAGGAGACTAACTATGCCCTGTCAACACCCCCCCCCGAGAGGCTGGTTGAAAGCCAGAAAGGAGGGGGGAAGGCACTCAGTTGGACCTTTAAAGTGGGCATGCATCTGTGACTTGGCTCAATGTCATGCTTGTCCACCACGAAAGGAAAATAAAATGAAAATAAAAAATTACAACATGCAGCAGTGTGTGGAAAACATAATAAGCAGCATACTAGCAGCGTACTAAGCAACATAAACCAGGCTGATACAGACATGACCACATTTTTCATTTTCATCTCAATAATTGATTTGTTAATTCTATCAAAAAAAGTAATCTTTTTTGCAAACAATTAATGATTAAAAGGCTAAATATTGTATTCCTACTAAAGGAAAACAGTAGATTCAGCTAAACAGTAGGTGGCATTTCTGCCAGTGGCAGCCTGGTAATGCAAAAAACACAAGGTCTACAAAATAAACAAAGCTTTTGAGAATAGTTTCTGAAATGTCAAACATGGATCTATCCATGTTGAAGGTTAATGCTTTTGGCTAAATGTGAAATCACTTTCCATTATTTATTACTGGGTATTCAAGTTTAAGTGAACAAAAGCTCTGATTACTGTTAAATAATTGCATTTCAGAAAGCATTCATTATAGAAGTTAGTAATTAACAAAAGAGTGCTTAGATGATAACAACAAAAACAGTAATTGTATGAAAAATGTAAATAAAATTCTAAATGGAGATTGACTGTCATGTAATTCTGAGCTAAGATGTTCAGCAATGCACAACTGACTACTCTTTGCATCTCACTTTATAACACGGTTAAATCCTGTAACGTAAAGGACCATTCCAAATTTCTGACCGTCAGTGGACAGCTTATATAAAACCTTTTAGGTTTACCAACATGTAATGAAACAAAACAAGAGAGGTGGTGAGTGTGACAGAGAACTTACCATCAGCCCAGCTCCTCTTCTGACTCACCACTCAGGACTGGCTAAAAGAAGCAGAAATACAATTATACAATAAATAATTAAAAAGGCTCAGAAACAGGCATACTGTAGTACAACACAGAAATACAGTAAGTGCACCTTTAACTAAGCTACACCAGATGAGAGACTTTAAAGCTTCCAACGCCCCAGCCATGACAAACTATGAGAAACCTAAATAATAAGAGCCAGCAAAAGGCTAATGCATAAAGAGCCTAGGAAATTATTACACATAGCAGCAAACATGGCATTCATATTATATGACAACAGTTACATGGCATCAACACCAGACAAGAGTAATAAAACTAGTTGTACACAGAAAATAACCCTTAAAACATGTATGAACACTGCTCTAAGCAGTGTTGACAGCTCAACTCATCTGTAACTTATACAAGCGGGGTAGGGGAACGCTGACCTGAGAAACTTCTCCTGCCCTGCTTTTCTTCTAGAACCAATGACCGGACAAATGTGTACACTATTTTATTTCTCACGACCAAATGTATGAATTTCTACAGTATTCGTGCATCATGCAATTTGTAAACGACACATTGCTTCATTTATCATGCCAATATATTATATTTCACAAGCCCTGCGATTCCTCTTTATACAAACCAAAACACTGCCAAGCACGATTCCCAACAATGATTCCTAAGTCAGATAAGCAACTAAGCATCACTTAACAAGCCAGTAATATGACAGGGCACCAAAAACACTATGAAATTCACTATTAGTGATATAGTGACTCAGTGCTGGTGCTGCTTTTAGATCTGCACTTTAAGGTAGGTGGTAGGAATAGTGTAGTCATGAAAAGTGTCTTTCAACATGTTTGAACAATCATATTTTAACTGTACTTATTGATTGTTCACTTACTGCAATCACTCATTTTACTCAGTTAAAAATAAATGAAAGAATCAATATGTTAATGGCATGAAGCATCCCTCACTTAATCTAAAATTCTTATAGTAGCCACATCTCCTGAATCACTGCTGCTTAGAGACACATGGACACTCAGTCATTGAGTGCAGTGCATGGCAGTAGGCTTTTAAGCTCAAACATCAAGACAAGACAAAGGGACAAATGTTCCACACAAACATGAAACTATACCCTTCATCTACAAAAAAATATAATGGCACCTGACATCTCCTCGCTTAGGGCAAAGTGTTCTTTTGGAAGTAGGTCAGCCAATATTTGCCTATCACTCAATATAGAAGCAGTGCTCCAAGGTCATGCTATCCACTAAATGCTGAGCATAAATAGGAGTATGTAAGCTTTTATTTGTCTTGTGTGTTGTATGACATACTGTTACAAAAATGGCCTAGATGCATTATTCTAGCATGTCCACATCTTTGCATATCAGTCAAAGGCAGCTCTCATTTGGTTGTGATTGTACAAAAATTGCATAGAAAAATTGACGTAAAAAGAAAGCAACATACCTTTAGATGTGGTCATCGGCAGATGATTTGAAGATTTATTAACAAAGAAAAACACTTCCAAGCTAATTTCCACCACCAGCCTCTCTTGTTAAATATTCCACATGAAATTGAGTAGAAAGGCTATCAACTTTAGTCAGCTGTGTCCAAGGACATTTAGAAAAATCCGATGCTGCAAAGTAAACCAAAGAAGCAATACAACATAAAAAACCTAAGACAACAACAAGAAGGAAATGCTGACATGTTTTATACTAACAAATCAAAGATGGATTTAACAAACTGAGTTTTCATAATTTTTATCTAAAATAAAACAGCTGTTCCGCAAAAAAGACATGTTTTATACTAACAAATCACAGATGGATTTAACAAACTGAGTTTTCATAATTTTTATCTAAAATAAAACAGCTGTTCTGCAAAAATGTTATATTAGCACTTTAGATATTAAAGATATTAAAGTGGGCAACTTTGGTGCAGGAGGTAGAGCTGTCATTTTGATGAAAGATACATTATTCTACAAGATCTTACAAATTCCTATCATCAACCCTGTGTCTGTTAGAAGGCAGTCAATTTAAGAAGTAAACAGTCAACAAAGTTAGCCAAAATGTTAGTAGTGAACACAGTGAATCATCTTGGAAACTAAAACCCATTAAGAGTTAGTAATGAGCTAAAAGGAGTCTCGATATTGGACTTTCAGTCTTGTGAACACAAAAACCAATCAAAACAGATTGGTGTTATATTAGTAAAAACAGCTTTTTTATATCTACTGGTTGTGTAGAACCAAATCAGTGTTTATAATTAGGCTTAAGGTTTCACCACAATTTGAGTGTATTTATATAACAACATTTCTCTCCTGCTGTCAAATTAATCAAGCAACAGACTTTCCAAAGCCTTTTATCTTAATTAATTGTGTAATGTTAATTAATATTGCAACCTAACCGCTTCGGAATATCTGCAGGATATCTGCAGGACTCAATCCATTTGCGGCTCTTAAAGTCTCATCTTAGATAAAATAATCCAGCATGACAATAAAATGTTGAATGGTACATTAAGCGCAGTGACTGCAGAAAACCTGTTCTCTTAAGTCATACGTGTATTACTGATCCGATGAGATCATCGCCACTCCTTCACTAATAACATCTGGGGAGGAAACAGTTTCCTTCTAATAAGATTACGATCCTACCGGTAATAAACATTAACACATACTGGTGTTGGGGAGCTTACCATCAGTATAAAGTTACAGCTACGGTTAGTTAATTAACTTAGATTACTCATGGGTTACAGGTGCGTTCGGTATCATTACATGTAAGTTACTGATGTACGTGTAGTAGTTAACCACTATGCTTCAAAATGGAATGAAAAAAACGTGAAAGCGTATTTAAGTAAATAATCTACATATATATATTAGCCCGTGTGTAATGTTATCAAATTATTGCAAAGACTCAGAAACCAGCGAATTACCATTAGCTCGATGTAAGAAGAGGATGAAATTAGCAGCTCACTTGCCAACGTCCTTAAGCCAAGTCTTTCAAACTCACAAGAATAACTTCAATCTAATAAAAACACATATGTGGTTTATAAATTTCTTCAAGGGTGTTGGGAACCGTAAGGATACATACAGTCTGAAAATATCATTTCCCTGGTTTTCATGGCCTGTCTTCTCCTCTAGCAGCTAGCAGCCAAGCTAACGTGGTGCACCGCAGGGCGTTCGTTTTACTTCACCAGATACACCGGAACTGTAGTAAGGGGCGAGGTCACAGTGTTATGTTATTTTAATACCGTATAATTGGGACTACACACTCGCAAGACGTTGACCATGTCTAACGTCTGCATTTTTCATAATAAGCGCAAACCTACAGCGAACCCACCCTCAAGATAAAGGGAGCTCCCCTGAAAACCTGATAACACCAAGCTGGTGAGACCTTTTCTGTATCGTTACACTAAAACTTTCCCCTCTCTAGGCTTCACAAATTAGGCATGCAGCTAGGCTAAAGAAATGAGACTACACCTGCATCTGAAATAATCTCCCATCGCTGCTAAAGCTGCTGCTTTGGTCTTTTTAAAGGAAAGTCACTGGGCAGCCCAACATTTTGCCCTGAAAAGCATGGTGGTGTGGATGGTATCCGAATGTATCGTGATACACGTGTGACAAGTATTACAGTGCCATCAAGAAGATGGCTGTAAACTGGAATAAAAACTGGAATACAACCATATAAACATCATTGGAAAATCTTTAATTGCATATGTGGTTATGTCCTTATTATTGATTGAAACTATTACAACATAATTAATCCCTACGTGTACATATCTTAAATTTCACAAACCTTGAATTGAATTTCAACTTATAACTATTAACACTATTTAAGAAATAGTGAGTCATAAACATTGCACCAGTGTTTTTTGTTAACCCGCTCTACTTGAAACAACTTTTAATCAACCATTAAAAGTCTATTTCTATTATTTTCCATAACTGGAGTAATACTGTCCCCCCTGATTGGAAATGCACAAACACACAGGGTTAGTTTGGATTGGCGGTATTGGGTGGCCATCTGTCACATACACCTATTATAGGCTTTCTTAATCACACCTTGGTGTCTTGTATTTCATGGTGGCATAGTGCTACAGTTGTTTCAGTGTAAGTTTGCATTAGCTAGAAGTTTCCAGTGAGTTTGGTATTATCAGTGTTTAAACTGAAAATCATAATTGTTCAGGCAGATGAATAAAACGACAGTCAAATTAATTTACTACATTCTGATCTGTTTGCTGTGAAAATGTCACAAAATCAGGCATTGGTGTTGTCCTCAAAGTTAAACATTTAAAAACACCTCTTTAGTACAGAAATGTAATCGCTTCTCGTAATCACCCCCCCCCCAAAGCAAACGTAAATACATTTACTGTCGCCCACCCAGACTGCCCTGGGTGACAAAACAGGCGCTCACTGGCCGCCTGGGCACTCAGCCTGTCAGTTTAGCAGGCTGGCTAAGCTAACAACATCGCTTCTTCTACAGGCACACAGGGTACACCGCCAAGCGGCAGCGACAATAGAATAAACGCGGTAATTAATCCTGAATCTTGTAAGGGTCAGATAACAACATATAGAAACACATTTCATTCATAGACCGTTTCGTAAAACCTGTGTTTTGCCTTCGTGAACTTACATGGGCGCTGAGAGGATTGTGTTGATGACCGTTCATTTCTCCGGATGGTGGAACACTCCCACGGTGACGTCAAATAGCGTGCTCGACGTCAGAACAGCTGAGCAGCAGAGAGCCAAAGTGCAGCGCACCAAAATCACCGTTACACTTTTATTACTATAGATAAAGGCTGTAACTCCATTTTAGGACACTGAGGTCATGTGCTCTACATACTGTCTGCGAACTTTCTAGCGATTTACAAGATGTAATTTAACCATAAACTGACATACTACAGACACTTGATATTTTATAAAGACTAGAGGCTGTATTCCATGCTGAACTGTACTGCATTTTACATATATTTATTATTTGGCCTGAGTCTGTAAGCATACAAAGAATTTGTTTCGGCAAAAAACAGAACAAAATAAATACACAGATTAAGAAAATTTACAATTAAACATAATTTGCTATGCAAAATAATCTACAGGTTAACTATTTTTATAGCATGAGATATAAGGAAGACATATAAAGCCTATGTAAATGAAACGAAAATGTAAAATTTGTAGCCAATAATTACATCATATAAAATTAAAGGCGGTAAACAAAGAATCATTATACTACCGCTTTTAATTTTGTTTACCGCCTTTAATTTTATATGATGTAATTATCTTGAAGATCTTGAAGTGTATTAAATGAGGGAAGTGTGGAATGCAGCGTACTATGTAAAATCTGGTTTTAGCACAGTATCATTTATTTATATAAATGTGATTACCATACACTAGCTTCACCTGTCAGAACACAATAAAACTCAACCACACTACAAATCTACAAAATCCAAATTAGTCATGGTTGCCTAGTACATCACACAAACCATATCAGTACCGAACATTATCACCTTCACAAGGGAGGTATTATCACAGCCCTGTCGTGTTAGACATTGCCTTAAGCTTGGTGTAATAATTTGCCAGTTCAGTGTATTTAAATAGCACTGTTTTAAGGGCAACAACTATGAAAGAGGCTATCAAACATATTGAGGAAAATGATCAATCAATTAATGGCTTTTACAAAAAGTTAAAAGGTGGATTTTTTTGTTTTTTTAGCAAATATTTCAAGACATCACTGCTTCAGTGCTCAGATAAAAATATCTCCTGGTTTTCATGGCCTTCTATGATGGAATGTTTTTATCTTTTAATTTATAGACAGTTGGTAAGACAAAAGCACGTTGAGAAAACCACATTAGGCTTGGGAAATTCTATAAGGCATGTTGGGGTAGTGGAAAAATAAACAGACACAGAGGTAGTGGAAACAGAAAGTGTGAAAAACCTTCACTAGAATACATACAAATCCAAAGAACTGAAAAGAAAATATTGATTCGGACTCATGATCTTTGTGTTTAGAATAAAAGGTATAGCCCTGAATGTCTAATTACCATTATGTCAAACATTGAAAACAAATTCAGACAATTGTGTAAGCCAATGTCGCCCTATATTTATCCTATTGAAATGAACATTAAGTTTCTCACTAAAGAGATAGGAATAGGAAACATAGGAATCTTTGCCACTAAACAAACTCACAAAGTTCAGTAGAATGTAAGAGAGTAAAAAAAGAGGAAAAGAGTCTGATGTTCCTTGTGGTTTCAACAGTACCTTTATTAGTTCCTTGCAGCTGATTATGGCCTCTGACAATAAAAAGTAAACATGGCACTATAGTTAGGCAGAAAGTGGTGATAAGAAAATGTTTCTAGGTCTTGAAAAGGATCGCGAAACTGCTGAGTAGCATAATAAGTATGCTTAAAAAGGCATAGGTAATAACATTAATTTTGAGAAGCAGAATTTGGAGTGGTCCCTGCTGTGGTTGTTGAGGTGATGTAGGAGCAGAAGTTTGTTTATTATGTCTTTAAGAAGGATACAGGAAAGGGATGTGGTAGCCTTGATAATACATATGTGCCTTGGGCTGTTTAAAGGCAGGTCAGGGAACGTAAACTACTTGAGGATGACCTCCTGGAGTAATTCATGGTCAGAGAATGCTGAGAAGAGATATTGAGATGGCATTGTAAACTGTGGCTGGTTGGGAACATGAGGTTACTTGGGCTTACTTATGTAGGTGGGTGTGGCTACAAAAAACTTTGTGCTACTAGGAGGAGGAGGAATTGTTTAAAAAAAAAGAATTCCAGGTCACATGGCAAATTGTAGAAACAAAATAAATGGAGTCCCAAATAATTGAGATTGAGACATCTGAGGGAACTGGACCAGGCGAGGAGCAGTTGGAGTTGTTGGAAAACTAAATGTAATGAGGAAGCTGCTGCATAAAAAGGAATGCATGTTCCTGATATGGAGACACTTGGTTTTGTGTTTTAGAACTTAAACCTGTAGCAGAATCTGCGGTAAGCTCTGGATGATTGGGCAGGAGAGCCACTATACTTGTAGCAGTTTATGCAGGAGGACAGAACTCAGGAGAACTGTTTTTTGTGGAAACGTTAGGAAGTGGAGTACTCAGAAGCTCAAGATCTACCAAGAAAATTGAGTAAATAAAAACATTTTACACCTCACCTCTATTTTAAACTACAAGAGAGCCCAATATTCCTTATCTCTATGCACAAGCATTTGTTGTAAGGTGCAGGTTCAGGGTCAGGCCTCAAGAAAACCCTTCGATGGTTTCAATATAAGGAGACAAAGTAAGCTGAAGGTGTTTTCTAATAAAATACAAACATGTATGGTCACCAACCCTTAATTTTGACTTAATTCGCAGTAAAACACTCAAGTTTTACCAACATTCCAGATAAAAAGAAGGAAACAGAGGATCATGATGACTCAGCAGTTCTTATCAGTTCCCCCCATAAACCTAGTGTCAGTACATAATCATCACCCTGCAGGGGACAGTGGTGGCATAACGACAAGACAATTTTATTTCTGCAATCATCAAAGAATTGTAGAAGACAAATTGGAAAACAAATTTGAAAGACAATGAAAAACATTATTTTTTTTGCACAGTATTGATGAGCGCAGTTAGGTGTCATACATTTGCAACTGATATAAATACATGATTTGTGACTATTTACATGGAAAATGAACTTAACCTGCCTAGTATCAGGGCAACTCTGATAAGGTACAGAGAGGATCACATCTTAGCATGATCTTTTCACTGAGAAGCCACATTTGGAGGGCATTTGAGGCAAAGCGCCAAAGGTCCCTCATCTATTTAACATAAATATATTTAAACTGTGTATCATAATAACTGTGTACCTATTTGAAACTTACAACGTTCTACAAGAAAATGAGCTACTGGCAGTTCTTCAGAGTCATAAGATTGCCACTAGAATGTAATGATGGATCCACAAGCCTGAGTTTTGTATCTATTAGACTGTGTGGCACTGTAGAAAATGCACAAATTGAGACATAAACCTGAAAATCTACTTAATTCATCAATTTGCTTACTCATATGACATGAAATCCTCCGTAAAACCATCCCGGTGGAGGTTCAGTTTAGTCATGTTGCTGCAGAGCATTATTTTGATGAGCATGTGCCCAAATTGTTCATGCCATCACAAAGGACACATATGTCCTATGGGCTATAAGCATGCCAGTTACATAGATACTATAAGCTGCCATTTGTGTGTGATAGTCTTTAGTTTTATAGTCCCTTCAAATACAAACGACAGCCCCACACATTGTAGAAATATATCTAGTCTTGAAATAATCTGTATTCAGAATTGTTATTGGTCAATATTGTAGTCAAAAACTTATGGTACTTAAATAAAAGGGCATTTAACACTGAGACTGGAAATTGTAGTGGGAATTTGACAACCTGAACAGTTTGCTTTTTATTACAACCTGCATTCATGGTTTGCTCGGTCCAGGTCTCAACTACCGTTTATGCAGTTGAACCTGATGTGATTAGATACAGGATATACAGTGTAACTCACCCGGTTCGTCAAACCTAAATGCATTTGAACCGTGTTGGGTTGAGACCACATAATTAAGGTTTGCATCAAAAACTATCCTGCCTCCCACAACAGCTCCAGCACCAGAAGCTTGTCCATTACAAGGTTTTAAGGACATTAAAGGCACCATAACTACAATGAACAGTATATGATTTTCCTGAGCCATCACAGTTAGCCCACATTAGGCCTTTGTATAGTGGTTTTCAGGATGACCACAAAATCTTTCGATATCCTTGATAATGACAATGTGACCTAAGTAGAAAAGCCATGTATAATGGCTATTTAAAGTGTTCTAGATATACAAGTATAGTACCTTTTAATGGGCCTTTTACGCGCAACTGGTTTGAATGGTTTTAATTAATGAATGAATAAATTACATTGCTGGTCAAGTAACAAGAATTCAGACATTCAGTGTCGCATGAAATTTAATATTAATTTGCAAAACTAGAATAATTCTATTGTGTGGAGTACAGTACAAAGTTCACTTAATTTTAAATGACTTTGTTGATTGAAATTGCAAGTCAGAATACTCCAAACTGAGTGACAAGTACACCTTCAGAATTTTACTGTCTTCCTGCTACTTAATTGACTAACCAATCACAGCCGAGCCTAAAGCAATAAAAAGTTTGGACCTAAAATTGTGTTTGTATTTTTGTCTCTTGGTAGGTACGTTAAGTATTCCCTTCAGCTAAGCTGGGTGGACTGAGTGGACTGATGCTTGCTATGATTATTTAAACCAATAAGGTTAATCATATAGCCTACAATAAACCAAAATAAACAGCTTCACGCTTTCCAAATTTTTGTACACAGGAAAGCATTAGATTCTGAAAATGATTTCAGCTATGGTTAAATGCAACATTTCTGAACTTGGCCTTTGTCAAAATTATAGACAAGTCATATGAAGCCACTTTATTTCCAAATAACACCATGACACCAATCATTTGTGCTAAAATACCAAGATGAAAACATATCAAAAGGCCTAGTTAAAGTTAAATAAATAAACAAATTTATCCAGACATGTTTTCTGCCACTACACTTGGATTGTTCCCAAAATAATCACAATTCCTTATGAGGTTATGTCTTGCTCTTGACATCAGAGGCAGTTTAGAGGTCTGTGACATAGTCATCAGACCAGTCATACTGATGCATCACTGATGACAGCACTGTATTAAAATCTTCTCCCTGATGTGCAATAATTGGGGAACCAATACTGGTACCGTAATCAGACGCAGCAATGGGTGACTGTGTTGTGTCTTTGGCTTGGAAGTGGTCAAGAAATGGAGAAATAGATTCTGCATCCAACATCCATCCATAACTGACATAAGCGGAAGGGAATGTTGTACCGCCATCTCCATCAGTGGCATCTGTATCCACTGTCTGAGTCCAAAAGAGAGGTGGAGGAGTGAATAGACCCCCTGCTACAAGCTGCCCATGATGAAGGGCATTGTCAATACTGCGCCTGAGGTTAATAGGAGATGGGGGGCCCATGTCAAATTCTATAAGAGAAAGAATACATTCACATTCACCGACTTTTTGCCACAATAATGCAGCCTGAGATTCAGTGCTGCTGTTGCTTACAGGATTGGGGTTATACTCAGGTATAATGGTAGATGGTTTATCATCATATGGACTCATTACATTACTGCTGATACCTGCTCTTGACAGGTTGTATTTCGCCCAGTTATTTGGCATCAGGTCTTCCCAGGTTTTCTCTGATTTTCTTAGTGGCCCTTTTCTTAAACTCGCCGTTACTCTACCCCACAAGCTCTTCTCATCCACCCCTTTAGACACCTCGCTTCTGCCCTTCCATTGATCAAGCCTTGAATGACTCTTGGAGGGAATCCAGATGATCCAGGATCCGAGGACGAGCAAAGTGAAACCCCAAGCCAGTTCAAGGATTCTTGCCCAAAACTGACTGAGCCACCAGCCCCAGCCAAAATGTCTCCAGTTCCCTAGTAGCCCATAAAGCCAGAGGATACTATACATCTGGAGGGTGCAGCCAAGAACCCCAAGGAAGGCACACACTGCTGTTACTTGCTTTGCTCGCTTCTCAACCCTCTGTGAAGGAATCCACTGAGGTACAGAGGACCTGAGAAAAGGATGTATGTGAGAAAGAGACTTTGTGAGGATTCCCATGCACAATGGGAGACCCCAGCAGAGGGACAGGGTCTGTAGCCACAGAGGGAGAGCAGGAGATAAAGTTGTAGAGTATAGGTCTGCTACAAGTAATAGAGTGCAGTGTGATATAGCCAGCCCTCCAACCACCCATGGATGCTGCAGCTTTAGTGGAAAAAATAATAATTTCATCCCTCTTAGAATGGCCAGAGAAAGAGCAACCTGTGTCCACAAAAAAAGCTGCAGGGGAATGTTGTGAAGAGCTGCTAGGGTAGGACGAGACAAGATGTGAAGAGTACCATAAGGATCGAGTAACAGGAGTACACCGCGCAATGTACCACTCATAATCAGAAGACTATTTGCCACAGTTAGGGCATCACAGAGGGGATGAGGGCATGTGCATGCACCAGCCATTCCCAAAAGTGCCAGAACTGCCATCAATATGAAAAGGCTGGCAGATCCAAACACATGTAGTTCCCAGGCAAACGCTAGTGTGCGCTTCATGTCATCCCATTGCAGATTGGTGCCATTAAAGTTTTTGAGAGCAACACATGGTCTAAGTCCAAGAACACATGGATTTCTATGTCCTAACAGGTTCTGGTTTGTCATAGAGGTAAACGCATTTGTTTGAACAGGAAGTTCAGGGTTGTCCTCACCTAACACAAAGAAGAAAGGGAGCAGAAGAACTCAATTAGGACTTCTACAATGCAAAGTCTTATAGACATGTGCAGTTGTTGATTTATTTTTTCTATTTTTGGAACCTTCTACAATAGCGAATATGGGCAATATATTTTACATCAGTTGTTTATATTATTATATGGCTAATGAAGGACATTTTTCTTTTCCACCTAATTATGACAATTAAGTAACTGACCATATTCAATATATTCAAATAAGAACGTGAACAATGACATACTGTATTTTCGATTTAATATTTTTACCTACCATCAAAGACTTTGACATTCACTATGGGAGTCTGACTATCATTTGGCTGTTCCTCGGTTGTTATGTGGGTGCTTTTGAAGAGAGCATCCTCTGTCATAATGTTTCCACTGGAGTCGGTGTCTCCTATAATTGAAGTATTTGCTTTCTCAGCTTCTTGATCACGAGGCTGTAAGTGGTGTGGAGTATTTGCTGGTGATGTAGTTAACAAGAATTTAGATGCAGAGGTGTTTTCAGTTTCCTCTCGCTCAGGCTTCTTTGGAATAACAGTGTCATTTGTGAGTCTCTGTGATTTTCTGCTGCCAAAACCATGTCCACTGCCCTCGACAGAGTCACTGCTGCTTATTGAATGGAAGAAAACTGCCATGGTCAAGCTGTCACTTGTGGTGTGTCTGCTCGTGGTTTGAGGTTTTTGGACTGAATCAGAGTGGTCCAATAAATGTGAAGTCTTAATAAGGCTTCCAAGTGAAAGGGAAGAGATGGTTAATGTGACAAAGAGCAAAGATAAACGCCCCATTTTTTTGGTCACACAAATTGGAATATCAAACCTGTAGAACAACAGAAGAAAGGGTTGATACGTGATTATCGATCTATACCACAGAAAACCTTTTGATCAACAAACATTAGTTAAACTGACAACAGCCATACAGACTGCCATTGACCATTTACAGTATTATTCATTAGGCAAATTAAAAAAAAATTAAACATTTTTCTTGTATCAACAGGAATGCAATATCGCTACAGTGCACCACATAATTATGAACGAGCCTTCTCTAGAAAGACTTTGGAGGTTGGGTAAAGCTAAACAGATTCCCAGATAATTAATCTTGCATTTCAATCCTTTAAAACACAATAATTACTCTGTGTAATCCACTGGAGTTACACACTTCACAACTTCTGCGGAAGGTTTGTGTCAAATAAAAAAAAAACATAAAAAAACATAAGTCCTGGCAAATACACAGCATGAGCCCTTTGGGTCATGGTACACAATTCATACCTAATATGAATAAATGACTGAAAATGAATAGAATGGTATACAAGCATATTTTTAGCATATTGCAAACATTTTTAACATGTGGTCTGATATTCCAGGTAATTCTAAACAATAAATAAATGTTATTCACATTTTACGTTTACGTTAACACTCTTAAAAACATAAACCATGTTGAGAATGGTAGAGAAATGCATTCTATCATGATTTATGATTAAGAAATTTGATTAAAACTGAATTTGATCCAGACACTACAGAAATATTAAAAAGGCCCCAGCTGCAAAGCTTTTTGGAGTCAATGAAACAAACATTGCAAAAACCATCTGTGCTGTAATCTAACAATGACAAACAAGTTTAATGCTCAGTAAAACTATGCATACCTGTATTTCCTTGTGCTCTGCTTCCTTTTTACTCGGTCATGGCTAGCACTCCATCTCTAGCTGCATGTATGTTTAACATCTGATTTCTGATGTCAAAGACCATCACAGTAAGGGTTGAAGACACTGGATTTACAGACCTGAACATAGCAAGCAAGCCTTCAAGCTGACGTCTTATTAACATTAAACACCAGCTGGTTACTTGGCAGCTTCCCATCACCCTCTCATATGCATAAACAGAAAGCAAGATTTAAATACCAGTGGCTCCAATAGAAAGAAATACTGGCATAAATACATTCCTAGTTTTTACCCTCACAGGACCATTTTTAAAAAAGTGGTTTTGACTATTAACCTGCCCTCTTTCTACAACAGTTATGTTAAGGTAAATCCCTTCTCAAAAGGATTACATTAAGATTCTCACAGTAGCACAAAGCCACGTGAAGTGATTCTATAAAGGCAAGTAGATACGAGCACTATAGTATAGTATTGTTTCATGACACTTTATGGGTTTTTACTATGAAAAGAATATTTACATTTACAAGGCCTTATGCCATATATGACATGATCAATGGACACCAGATGTGAATGATAAGGGTTCATGGCCATGACTGGCATTTTGATGAATCTTAGAATGTTATCATGTTTTACCATTGGTAGAACATTTGATTAAAGACACAAGGTACATTATATTAATATGTGAATTATAAAGAGCAAAAGCTCTTTCACCAGAGAGCCTTTGCAAAAAACCCAAATGGTCTGCAGTGACTGTGGGAATTAACTCTTTCATATCCAATGTGTAGCAGATATAGCCTATGCACACAGTACATCTGTCTTGGGCCACCTTAAGAAGGGTGAGAGGCAGTTTGTTGTGAAGCAAACAGGGGGAGGCCCTCAGTAGCACATGCATGGTGCTTTAAGGCAGACTGGGGAAGTTAGACTTTGTTAAAGGTACATACATTCCAGTGATAATCAGAATTACTGTGGGAAGAATTGTATCATTGCTTCACCTTATGCATGCATTTCGAATGATTGGCATTAAGAAGATGTACAACGTTTTGGTTGTTTTAAATCACCCAAAAGTACTGGGAACTGTGGAGATTGTTGGGAAGTCAATAAACCCCCAAATCTAGTAAAAACCTATACCATTTTCAGTGTAACGTCTGCCTTTTGAGAATAACCTAGATTAAATGCTCTTTATTGTGAAGTAAAAGCTAGTAACCTATATGTGAGTGCATGTTTTCATTTGTTGTTGTTGTGGTTGTTTTGTGTCTTCTGAAAATAAAAAAAATACAAAAGAAAATACTAGGCAACATATTATATACCTGCAATTTCAGATCATGTTTTTCTTCAGATAACCCATTCTTCACCTTAGAGATGTGGATGTTGTCTGTTGTCTGAAATTTTGAAATGAAACATCCTTACAGGAGAATTCGGTACAGTGATTAACGGAATTTCAGTGATCATTTCACACTTGGTGTAGGATGGGAGTTGTGCGGGCCATCGTCTGACAGAGCAGTCTGCAGAGGAATCGGGTTGTTTTCGGGGCCTATACTTCCGTCATTGTATGTCCCACTGGTTAAACACTGTCGACTCGTTTCTTCACGTGTGTTTCTGAGGTGTAAATTACAGTGACACTAGTCGTGATTGTGCCGGACAAACACATTTGCGCTTTGCTGGAGCTGGGAAACTTAAACACCGACATCAGACTGGATCTCCTCCTGAAATAAGCAGACGTCAGAGACCTCGCCTGCTCGCAGCTGCTGTTAAATTTTATCGCAATCTAACGTTAACCACAGCATTGTTTGCGTGATAGCGCTGCTGCATGCATGATGTAGTGAAGTGAATGGCTTGCTGGTGGTAGCTGTTAGACGTTTATCGGCTTTTTAGTTTTAAACACCGTGCCTTGGCGGAAAGGAGAGGATTTCGTTTTATTTAAGGTAGCATGACAGAATCCGGAGACTTCGAGCTAGCTAACTAACATTAACCTAGCACAGTGGTTAGCTAACGCTATTTAACTTGGCATTATGTTATCACAATGAATGGATTGTTGTTTTATTGTTTGTTAACTTGTCCTAGGAGCGAACTATGTAGCTTAATTACACAGATCACTGTAAAAATCACATTAGTATATGGCGGGCTTAGGTAGAGTTAGCGGTAGCGTTAGCTAACCAGACTACTATCCATATGGGTTGTGATAGTGCTTTGCTAGCATTGTTAAGCTAACTTGCTAACAGCTAGAGTTAACTACGACGTACACAGCGTTAGCGTGCAGTCTGTTCAAAAAAAGTCGTAGAAAACGTATCATCGGCACCTTAATCCATGGTTCTACTTACCTTTAACCAAAATGTGTGTCTGGTAGTAAATTACAAATTTGGGCGTAGTTTTGAGCCATTAAGCGACCTTAATTTTCTTTTTTCAATAAAAGTTGATAGGATAGAATCGTAGTCAAAATGCACTTTGTTTCATATGCTTACTGTGTTACCACTGCCACTCATTTAACCAGCAAGGCTTTCAATGATATGCTTTCAACTCACGTCTTCCTTTTTATAATAGTACATGTCAGCAGCATGCATACCATTAGAGGTGTAACATGTTCTAGACTTGAATATAATACGTATTGGTTGAAAGGGTATTTTTATCTTTCTAGGTAAAGTAACGATGAATGAGCAGGAGAGTGGGGTGGTCTCCTTTGATGAATATGTGCGACAGAAGGCCCGAACTGTGCCTCAGCACAGGATGAAGGAGTTCCTTGACTCCCTTGCCAAGGGCCAAGAGGTGCTGCAGGAGTTCAGCCAGGAAGGAGAGGTAGCCACCACCACAGCCATGGTGTACCAGCAGCAGGGTACCAACTGTGTATACACTGACAGCACAGAGGTAGCTGGGTCTCTCTTAGAGCTGGCTTGCCCGGTAAGATTTCATCTCTTTTATTATGGTTGTAGTTGCTTATTGATATTAGGATTATTCTTTATTTTTGATGTAGTCTACTGCACTTATTTGTATAAATATGCTTCATGACAGGTACAGGTGACCTCAGCGGAGATTTCACCTCAGATGTCAGTCCATCAAGGGTCTGAACAGCAACTCCAAGTGCAGGTAAGTTATTGTACCAATATCTGTGTCACATACTGTGTTTAAACTGTGCAAGACAGAGAGGGCTTGTAGGGTTTAGGAGAACTGTCAACACTCAGTGTTATGAGTGAAACATGGTTTAAGTGAATATGTTACATTTTAATTAATTGTTGTGAGGGTTAAAGTAGCTTTGCTTTGGCAGCTTTGCTTTGGCAGCTTTGATTCGTGTGTCCACCCAAGATGTAATGAAGCATTTAAATAATTCCGATTCAAAGCCCAAATGTCATATTCTGTTAATCATTCTTTATATTTTCATACTGAGCTTATATTTACCATGCTCTCTGGTGTGAAATAACATGCTTACTTAAACCTTCTTTCAGTCATTCACTCAGGTTATACTACTCGTAAGAAGACATGGTCATTGCCACACATTAGTGTGATCAATGATTTACATTCTCTCTGCGTCTGCATTACCGTGGGATTGGGTCCTTAGATGTATAAATAAACTCACAGAACAAACTATTTGCAATGAAAAAGGAACCACATCTTGATATATTGCCCTTCTTACATCTAAGTCTAATATACAATTCTGTAGCTACTACTGGTATACTTTTTCGGTAGAGAAAAATGTTTCTTTGGAAATATTTGCTGCCACCAGCTCAGTGTTAACCATTTTTGTGTCAGGTGCAGATAATATTTATTATGTTATTTTTTAAATAATAAATAAATCGGTAGAGTAATTCAGAATGTGTTGGTAAACAGTCATGTATGTTATTACATGGTGTGATTTCTAATCGGCCCATTAATTTTCATGCTCCCCTTTGTGGCAGGTTCAGATCCAGGAACAACAGCCCAACACAGTTAGCCAGGTTCTTCAGGTGGCCTCCCCCTCTCAGCAAGACCTGCAGGAGATCTCAACAGCCCAGCTTGTTCACCATGGTGAGCTCACTGAGGAGCAGCAACAGCAGGTGCATTATTAGTATCAGTCACTAAATAAAACCTATGTATGTGATGCATATCTGGTGTTTTGTTCACAATGCTGACTGTATTTGCAGATTCAGGCACAGTTGGTTGCAGCTGTAGCTGGAGGACAACAGTTCCAATTGTCAAGTGGCCAACAAATCCATTTACAAGGAGCACAGCACATTCAGCTTCCAGGGGGGCAGCACATTCAACTCCAGGCTGGTCAACAGATTCACCTACAAGGTGGACAACAAATTCAACTTCAGGGTGGTCAACAAATTCAGCTACATGGTGGCCAACAGATCCAGATCCAGACAATAGAAGCCATGTCTCCTTCCCAGCAACAGGCTTCTCCCAGGGAGACAGAAAAGAGGTGTGGCACTGTCTCAACAGTTATCCAGCCAGCCAAAAAACGTAAGGTGGATGTCCCTCTAGCTGTTTCCTATGCTGTTCCACAAGGCCAGCAGGTAGCCACAGTTCTAACCATTCCTCAAGGGCAGCAGCAAAGCTATGTTTCTTTACGGCCAGACCTGCTCACGGTCGACAGCGCTCAACTGTATAGTGCCACAGGCACAATCACAGGTCCCACAGGTGAGACCTGGACCATCCCTGTGTATTCCTCTCCACAACAGCAGGGTGTAACCCATATTGCAATACCACAGGAGACATACAGCACAATGCAAGTTACTACTACCAACGGTAAGGACAAAATGACTCCCATTTCCTCTTCAAGATCTGTAGATTTGCAGTCCGCTTCCACTGGCACACAAGAAGAAATAGTGCAGACCCTGTTCCCAGCACAGTTCATGAATGGAAACATTCACATCCCTGTGGCAGTGCAGACTGTAGGAGGAACTTACAACACTACCCAGTCAGTCCACATATGGGACCCAAATCAACAGAGCCAAGGAGAAGAGGGACAAGACCAGCAGCTCCATCTGCAGGTTAGAACAGACTTTTACTATACAACCATAATGTAGGCCTATGCCAGGATTGATGGCATTTATCCTATGCTTTGTTTCATGACATGATGCATTAAAGGGATGCATTTTAATTTAAAAATCCCTTTAAATAAATTGTAATTGCCTGAATGGAATGAGTGCTGTGGTAGATATGTATCTTTTAATATTATGAAATACTAAGAACAGTACAGTTATTTAAATCAATGCTTTTTGCAAGGTTGCAAATAATCCCAGGTTCCAGGTGTTTTTCGTACCCTTTTTAGACGGACTGGTCCTGAAATCTATGTACATTACTACCACATTTTCTCATAGAATTATGATCATGTGATTAATAAAGCTATAATATGTAATATTCTTCCAGCACATTTTAGTTAAAATGTGGTCCATAACTTATTATAGAGTAGAGAGGTGCTGTCATGTCCTACTGTGACACAGATTCATAGAACAGCACTGCCAGCACTACAGAGATATTTCCTTCTTGAAGGTTTCTGAGTAAGACTCACCATTCTAACTAAGAAAAGAACAAACCGTGTGCATCAGGATGTGACACTACAGGCTTTGTTGCAGCATAAGTATTTGATGCCCTGAGTGCATTGATTTTTGTGCTACATCATAATGCCTAAAAGTTGCATGTTGCAGCTTGTCCAGAAGGTTTTATGTTTTTATTTTGGTCCTGTGTAGTGTCAAGTAGAAACAGATGATCATGCTGAACCACCAACAGAGATTCTGGTCCCTGTCTCATTAAAGCCAGAGGAGGGCCTGGAGGTCTGGCGCCTTTGGGTGAAGCGAAAAAATGCTGAGCTAAGCAAGCAAGAAAAGACAAAGCTGGCACCAATTGGACGTAAGTTAACATACACCAATCAGACATAACATTATGGCCACCTGTGCAATACAGTACAGTGGCTGTGCCATGAATTCTACTTTTACAATGTTATAATTTCTCTGTTTTTAGGTTGAAATACTCAGAAACGTCATATTTCTACTGTGTTTATTATTGAGGTCAAAGTGGTTAGTGGAGTTGTACTGCAATCTAAGAAGCGGTGGTTCATGTTTTGGCCACCCTATTTAAAATGAATGGATTATATGTGACATTTGTCAAACAATCCTAATATTAATAATTACGTATATTTATTTTAACCTCTGGACCACCATTTAGTATTGATCTCTGATGTGTTAGCTGTTCATGTAGTACTTCATGTAAAAACTGCCTCTGCTCAACTCTGTCCCTTTGTCCAGGTCGTCAGCCCCTGCGTTTTCAAGAAGACTTGGTGTCCAGTGCAGTAGCTGAGCTAAACCTGGGTCTTTCCCTGATGACACAGGAGGCACAAGGGGCAGAAGAACAACAGTTTGCCCCTGATGTTTTATATTACATCTTCTTGTGTATACAAAAGGTAAGTGTTGCACTTATCAAATATGTTACTAAATATTAAAGTTACTAATGCCCATTTCCTTCTGTAGTATCTCTCTGAAAATGGACGTGTGGATGATATTTTCTCTGATCCATATTATGGACGTTTCTGTGGGTGCTTACACAAAATCCTGGATGGTTGGAAACCCAGTGTTCATCCTTTAGGTAAGATTATCCACATTTACATTTTGTTGTAAATAGAAACACCTATTCAATATGTGTCCCTACTTTAGGTTACATTATTCCAAGTCATGTAACAGAAGAGATGCTGTGGGAGTGTAAACAGCTCGGTGCACATTCACCTGCCACACTGCTCACAACTCTGATGTACTTCAACACTAAGTAAGTAACCACCACTTTTTGCTAAGTCACCCAGATCTCCCCACTGTAATGAGTCAGGGATGTATTTTTGATGTAGAAGTTCATTGTGATACAAATATATTTGTCCCAGATATTTCCACCTGATAACACCTGAGCAGCATATGAAAGTAGCTTTCTCTAAGGTGTTAAGGCACACAAGGAAGAACCCCACTAATATAAAGGACAAAGCAACAACCATTCGCCTTCTCAAAGGACAAGGTCTACACACTGCAGGACAAAAAGGTGCCTTAGTACAATTTGGTTCATGTTGCAGAATCACAGCCTTTGACTGCAGAAATTACTGTTGCTGAACTGTTGTGTTATGTCTGTTCCAGGGACTGATGAAATGTATGAAGAGCAGGTCGAGGATCCAGAGAATCCCCTTCGTTGTCCCATTAAACTGTACGACTTTTATCTCTTCAAATGGTAAGTGGTAGTCGAAAACAAATATTCTGTTTACTGAGTTACTGTGTACATACAACTGTACTCCTTTTTTCTTTTCTAGTCCTCAAAGCATTAAAGGCCGTAATGATGCGTACTATATGACCCCAGAACCAGTCGTCGCACCTAACAGCCCCATGTGGTACTCGTCTCAGCCCCTCACGAGTCAGCAGGTAGAACACATGTTGGCTCGTATTATCGTGGTTCGAGAGATCCAGGAAATCATTGGCTCAGAGAATGTGGGCTAAACTGAGAGGAGGAATGGGAACTAGTTCTCCAGTCGCTGACTGTTGGCTATGCAGTACCCACCTAGCTCTTCAAATCTCAGTCCATCTCAAATTAAATGGAACATCTGAAACAATCCTTTCCTTCTGATGATGATTGCACTCAAGATTTTTCTACTACATTGCCTTTTTCAGCTAATTGAGTGGACTGTTGATTCTCTTGACTACCTGTTTAAGCCATTGCCTCTGTAACCTTCCAACTGACAAAGTGAGGATCTGGTCTCGGCACTGTTGGATTATGAGCTCAGTCGTGCTGTTGCTCTCAGCTGAGCAGAGGTGGTACATTTTCCTGTACAAATCAGTCTCATCAATATGAGAATATTTAAACGTTCACTTCTTAACCTCAAAGACATTTATTCATGTCTTACTTCTCCTTAAGGTCCCACTATGATACAACATCTTAATAGACAATTACAGGGACCACTGCTCACGACTTCTTTTGTATCCTGACAACATTTTGCATCATGTATTGATACGTTCAGAACTTGTGCCTGGTTTTTCAAAAATGACATCTTATTTAAACTTGTGGATCATTGAATGATACTCACAAGGTCAAGTGCTATATTGTCGTCATTCAGGAAATTGGAACCCATTTTCTCAGGTCAACACTAGCAATCAAGACACCCATCAAGGATTTTTTGCCAACTTATTCCTCTATGTATGTACAGTACGCTAATTAAACAGGATATGCAGATGAAAAAATATTTAGCTAATGCAGGAAAAAATCCTTGTACCCAGGTCTTATCAACAAATAAAAGAGTATTTAGAGATGGTTTCCATAAATACAAATCTATAGCTACATATAATCTCCAAAGAAATTACAGAAACGTGTTGATTAACAATGTTGACAAATAGTTGTAATACAGTTCTTTATTACTAAAAATAGTTGTCTAGCACTGTTCAGTCATTTTCTACAGAGCCTCTTTTGTGTTAATAATTTTACATAAAAGCCCTTCCAAAAACCCAGTTTTATATCACTATTTAAATGTTAACTTTTCTCCCATGCAAGAGTCTGAAATATTTCACAGCAGTTGTCCACTACTTCCAGACATCCATTGGGTTGTAAAGAATTGAACATTTCTAAGAGGTCCTATTTATTTTCTTTTTCATCAGGAAGAATCAAATGCAGACGTTTCAATGTATGTGTGAAGTATTTTGGCAGCGGACAAGACACAGTGATGTCTGCTTCACTGGCTCCTGGAAGAATCAGTTGTCGAGAGTGCAAATGAAGAGGAAGATATCTTATTTTGCTCTGTTCCAGTCCAAGCTTTCCCAGCACACGTTCTGGTAGTTTCTGTAGAGTATAATGTATAATTTTGTTATTTAGAACAGGAAAAAACAGGAACCAAGACCTTGCAGATATTTGGGTCCTATATGTGTGATAATATAACACAAGCATCAGTGATTTGTTTTATGCAGTGCCTATAAGTAGTTAGTGTTCAAATTCCGACAAATGTACAAAGGGATTTAAGACCACTTTAGAGTCACTGAATAACTCAGAGTACAGGTAAATACATCTTTATGAAATGGAATATAGCATGTGTTAATCTGCCTAGAGCAGGCAGCCCACATAGGCTAAGATGGGAGAGACTGGGCAAACAACTGCACTTAGGGATCTTCACCAGTCATAGTGCCTATTTTAAGGGGCAAAAAGCCCAGTTAGCTCGTCACTTCTTTCAGTTACTTTATTTCATCACATGCTTTCAGGCAAACTATCTGAGATTTTATTTGACGTTTCCCTCGGCACTCTCCCATAAAGCTTCCTTGTAATAAACCAAGGCTGCTAGGGCTACCTTGTTTATTTTAGTTGACAAATCTACAAAAGAGTTAGATAAATAAGCACTAAGCTGTCAGCAGTTCACAACAAGATACCTAAACTGATGAATTTCTGCTTTAATGGCCCAACCATACAACAGCAGGTGTTTCAACAGTACACACTAGGACAATTTTTATCCTTGCAGCAAATCTTACCTATTTGTAGCTACAATGTGGTTCTTTAATTAATGAAATTTAGGCAAAAATATTTCAAATTTGTTTAATAAAACAGCGCTGGGACAAAAAGAGCTATAAACCTCAAAGTTTACATCAGACACATCTTGGTGTGTCATCTGACACTAAAACCAAAAGATGACTAATTATATATGCCTCTTGCTTGTAGGAGGATTGCTCGTTATTACTAGGCTGCTAATGTTCTAAGGTTTTTCTACTTGAAACTGTTAAATAACTATCCACTTTAAATTGTAATGGTAAATTGTCAGCACTTATATAGCGCTTTCACTTATAGCACTTTTCTACTTATTGGCACTCAAAGTGCTTTATACTGCTTCTTATTCACCCATTCACACTCACAATCACACACACACACTCATACACCGATGGGGGAGCTGCTATGCAGCTGGCCAACACTCACCGGGAGCAACTAAGTTGGGGTTCAGTGTCTTTCTCAAGGACACTTCGACATGTGACCGGAGAAGCCAGGGATTGAACCAATAACTGGGAGATTGGTGGACGACCACTCTACCTTCCTGTGCCACAGTTGCTTTACTTTTGTAACTACTGATTTGGTCATACTAAAAATCTAACTAAAAGCTGTGTGTTGCTGTAACTGATCGGTGCTACATTAGTTTGGTTGCTGAGCCAGTGTGTCACAAGTGAGAAGCCTTTACTGCCCTTTGACAGTATAATTCTTCTAATCAAAATGGCACAGCAAGTGAAGAACTGTTAGTGAAACATAAGTGACATGCTGTTGTTAAAGGGGAATGTACCAACAGTGACATTCAACCCAGAATGGACTAATGTTATTAAAGCATGACTGGCATACTATTAGGCAATTGTCCACGTTGCCACTGTTGTTTATGTACAATACAACTATTTTATATTTCTACACATATTTAAAGCCACCCTGCTATTTACATTTTACCTGTGGTGCCAGTTTGCTCCAGTGGGAATATTTATGGTCCCCAAGAATGGGACATGCCAGAGCAAATGCCATGTGGACTCTTAACTGGTGCTTAACTCCTGTGGAAACAAACAAACAAAAAAAAAGATATATGAACAAGAATTTAAAAAACGCAATGTGTCCAGTCTGCCCAGATAACCTGAGAAGTTCAGCTCAGTCTTCTTACCAGTAAAAGGCTGTAGCTCCACAAGGCTGCAACCACTGCTGCTGTCCAGGACTTTGTACTTAGTCACTGCAGGGTGGGACTGCCGATGAGCTCGGACTCTGGTCACACCATCCCCTGCATTGTTCATTCTGAAAAGTGGACTTAACGCCATCTGAAATTTGCAAAAAGTCATTAGACTAGAAAAATTATGTACAGTAACATGAATAGTCATCAAACTAACAATCACTGTTTTAATCATTGACAAGTAAAGTGATTTAATTGATGCTGCTTTAATGTCCTCATGACCAACTACAAAAAACAAAGTAATTTATTCAGTATAAAGCCTTTGTTTGCAATTTCTACAAGTACTACAACAATTAAGATGTGATTTCATGGCAGGTGATTTGTGCAGCATCAAAACCACAGAAGAAGAGACCTTGTAGTGTGGCTGAGGGCCCGTGACCTCTCTCTCTGTGATAGGAATGTCAATCACTCCTTCAGACGGTACAGGTACACCAATTGCAATGACCCTGTGAAACATAAAATATATGAGGATGTTGCTCAGTCTTGAAAAAAAAAAAAAAACCCACAAATATCAGCATTCAGTGTCTTACCAGTATTTTCTCTGCACCTGGTTGTTTCTGTGCAGGCTGAGTATGTGCTCCGCTGCCTCTTCACTCCTGGCCAGTAGGAGAGCCCCCGTTGTCTCCTTCTCTAGTCCCAAGCAGAGGAGCAGCTGAGAACCAGACTTGATCTTCATGCCCTCCATAATTTTGGAAAGAACAGGAAGCACAGAAGAGACGGATGTGGCCCCAGAGTCATCTGAAAAACAATGACAACAACAAAGAACTCATGAGTTAGAATCTATGGGTGGCTGAGGCCTTTCTGTGTGGAGTTTGCAGCTTTTCCCTGTGCTTACTTGGGTTTCCTCCATGCACTCCAGTTTCTTCCCACAGTCCAAAGACTAACTCTAAATTGCGCATACATGTGAACGGTTGTCTGTCTCTGCATGTCTCTATGTTGGCCCTGAGTTAGACTGGTGGCTTGTCCAGAGTGAATTCCTGGGATAGGCTTTAGCCCTCCACAACCCTGAACAGGATAAGTTGTTAATGATAATGGATGGATGTTATTAGCCAATGTTATTGGTGGTGGAGTGCTACCAGAGTACATCATGTTAAGAAGTGGCTGCAATGTTTTGGCACCTACCTGACACATAGTGGAATTACTCACCTTTCTGATAGTTTCAATTGAAACAACTGATAAACTAACCTTGTAAATTTAGATTTTATGGCAGAGCGGTCTCATATTGGACTGCATTCAATTGTACAGGTGTACCTAATAAAATGACAAGTGAGTTTACATTTCATACAGATGAGACAATGACATTTATTAAGCTATGATCAGAGTTTTGGTGCCACTTTTACTGAACTCAAAAGATGAATCGTTTAATTTCTCGAGAACCAATTAAGTGACAGATTAACAGCAGATTAATACCTTTTTCAAATCAAACCCCGCATATTACTTCAACTTTATAAATCATGCCCCACTTAATCTGTTGGACAGCCAGATTGGTTGCTTTACCTCGGACGGGAACGCCATGGGGCTTACTGATGACAACTATATCTTTGTCCTGGTACAGCATGCTTCTGTGGAGGTGTTTTGCCAGCACGTTAGGATGAACATTTTGCAGCTGCAGACTGAACCGTTTCAGCTCCATGACCCTGCTCTGCTGGCCGGACACCGGGAACTCCGCAGCCTGTGACTTCGTCTTCTCCTGCTGGACTCTCCGAGCCAGGTCGATCGCTCTTAGCCGGGGTTTTTCTCCTGTGTCGGCGCCTGGAGCATGTTTAACGGCGGTGCCCCGAAGCCATCCGTTCGACAGTGTAGTCCCCAGACACCGGCGGAGTTTTGGCCGTAATCTGATTCGAAAAAATAGGGTGTTTAGGCCGGAGCTCCAATCGCTTGTACAGGCCATTCTTCTGCAGCTGTTCATAGTGGCTCAGACTGAAGCCTGGACCAGGAGAAACAACCACAAACGTAGAGGAAAACCTGATATTGAAGTCTTTAAACCACCTCCGGGTCATGCTTTTCAAAATGAAAACGTACAAACTTTATTTTCCACTCTTTAAACAACGAAAGGTACAAAACTAACTTATAACAAGTATATGCTATTATTTTATGTCACGTTTTAAATAACTAAAATAATAATAATAATAATAATAATAATAATAATTGACATTTATATATATATATATATATATATATATATATATATATATATATATATATATATATATATATATATATATATATATATATATATATATATATATATATATATATATACACACACACACACACATACATTTAATGTCACATTTCCAATACAAATTCTTCTCTGGCATTTAGAACATGAATTTATTGTGAATTCAAATTCATCATAGGTGAAGTGTGTTTCCCCTCATTGAAGCGTTAATCCCATAAAACCCTAATGACAACCTTGAGATGAAGTTACCTTTACTGTGAAATGAAATGTGTGCATAGAACGACTTCCTGTGGGATTACGTAATTTCCTTTACTGGCAGCAGTAATGCTGTTTTTTAAGCTTGTTTACGCCATTGATTACAATGGAGATGATAAAACCCCGGTCTCCTGGTGGATAATTCAAAACTAACCGAGTGCATCGTATATCAAGGTTGAGCAGTGTTGTAGTAGATTTCTTTGGTTATATAGACAATGTAAGCATTAATTTGTCCCCAGGGTTCTAGGAGAAGGGTTTTTTGCTCTACCAGAAAAAGAGAAATGATTCGCAGACTTCCTTAAGTCCACATTTTGGTTACACACTCTGTTTGATTCAGAAAAAAAACAACAGCAGCCATGAAGATCACAGACAGCGTGTTACGGAGTTTCAGAGTTGCCAGGACGTATCGGGAAAATTCACAGAAAGTCAACTGTGTGGACTTCAGCCCAAATGGTGAAAATGCAATATCAAGCAGCGACGACGACTGTATTGTGTTATATGACATCCGGGAGGGAAAGTACGTAACAGTTATCAATAGTAAAACTTATAGTACCTTTGTAATTAAAGAACTTTATTAAGGAAGTGAAATTTGTTTGTACTTATTAATTAAATAGATGCAGACAGGCCACTGCTTGAATATTTGTTAGTGATGCATGTTCGTTTTGTTAGTTTTCATTTATTGCACATATTATAAATGGGAGTGCGGAATTATACATGTGCATAAGAGATCAAACAGCTGACGGGTTTTTGTATTGTGTCCATTTTCAGACCCAAACGGACTCTGTTCAGCAAGAAGTATGGAGCAGACCTCATCCGCTACACCCAAGGGGACACACAGACAGTGGTGTACAGCTCTAACAAACTAGATGGTAATAATTCTGAGAGTTTGCACCAACCACCAATTTGGAATATAGACTTTGAATACATTTGCTCTGTTCAGTTTTCAAAACTAAAACATGTTTGTTTGTTTTCTTTTTTGTTTGTTTTTGTCTGGTAGATACCATTCGATACCTCTCACTCACTGACAACAAGTATATCCGGTATTTTCCAGGTCACACTGCAAGGTTAGTGAATGTGAGCACCTGGACTGTTGTGAATCCTAAGGAAAAATAGAAACAAACTATTATGTACACAAAGAGGTGGTTTATTTTCACTCACTAAAGATAATGTATGAGAATAAGTTATACACATCATTCGCTAGGTAGAGAAACACCATCAGGAGAGCTGCATCTGTGTTTGTGTACTTTTGACAGCAGGGCATATTAGTCTTTCAATCAATATCCAAAAATGCATGTTGTAATTGAGTAAATTTGTCAAATTACAAATCTATGGTATACTACATCAATTATCTATATCTAATACAAACATGCTAAATAAATCTAAGGAAAGGTAATAAACAACACATGCCACATACAAAACATTGCCACTACACTAAGGTATTACACAGTAAGCATTGCACAAATGTATAATATTTTGCAGTTTTTGGTTCAGATATTGTATTAGGGAAAAAAAAGAGTTCATGAATCTGTTAGGGTGTGTTTGCATTTTTATGGAACCTTCTGTACAAGGGCAGCTGTTCAAGGTCTTTAGTTAGCAAGTCTTCCATGAACTTTCATGAACTTCACATTGTCTCATTTGGTCTTTTACTTTATTTAAGTTGATTGTTCACTATAGAATAGTTAATGTTAGTTTATTTTGGATGTTCTTTCCTAGGGTTATTGCTCTCTCTATGTCACCAGTGGATAATATGTTTATCTCAGGCTCACTGGATAAGACAATTCGGATCTGGGACCTGCGTGCTCCAAACTGTCAAGTGAGTTTTCTATGACCAGGTTGGAAAATCACAAACACATAAGCGTCCGTCCTGTGACAACTAGATTTCTTCAGACCTGTTGCACTTGAATCTCCCCTCTCATATTTAAAATGTGTATCAACATACAGTAACTAAAATACAATATTGAAAATCAAATGTTATGCTGTATTTAAATACTAATTGGTAGGGGGGCACTAACATGAAAAAGGTATTATGGCTAATATGTTTGTTTTTGGTTTGTGTTTCAGGGTTTGACAAATCCACTGGGAAAACCTGTTTGTTCCTTTGATCCCGATGGACTGATATTTGCTGCAGGAGTTGAATCACAGGCCATTAAATTATATGACCTCCGTGCCTTTGACAAGGTAAAATATAAATTCAGTGTGTTAATGGTTTGTGTTTTTGCTCAAATAAATAAAATGAGGATGTGACAATATAACGTTGCTGTTACGTTGGTATTTTCTAATATGTCAAATATTTCTGTCAAAAGGGTCCATTTGCCTCCTTTGAGACAAGGTTTAGTCGTGTCTGTGACTGGACTGGACTCAAGTTCAGTAACGATGGGAAACAGATTCTAATCTCTACAAATGGAGGGATGATTCGTGTTCTTAATGCTTTCGATGGATCCGTGTTGCACACATTTTCTGTAAGAAATCTTCAGTACATTGCTACTACTGACTTATCTGATTCTGTATTAGTGAGATTCGATTAATTAGTTTAAGTTGGCTATATCTTTGCTCACTCTAAGGGCTACAACAACAGTAGAGGCATATCCCTTGAGGCCTGCTTCACTCCTGACTCACAGTTTGTTATGATTGGTGAGCTAAAGACCCTCAGCTCTATCTATGAGTCTCTGCCTTTGAGATCTCTGTTGTGACGGTGTTAAAGTCTGTCTTGCTGTGCAGGCTCAGAGGATGGGAGAGTCCATGTCTGGAGCACTGAGAGCGGGATGAAGGTGGCTGTGATGGACGGGAAACACCCAGGACCCATCAACACACTGCAGTTTAATCCCAGATACATGACGTTCGCCAGCGCCTGCACCAACATGGTGAGATGATGAGACGCACTACACCAACCGCTGCCGGGCAAACTGCTATGAGCAGATCACTCATTGTTACTTTGTTCTTCTCTCGACAGACATTTTGGCTCCCGTGTGTTGATGAGTTTTGAGAGATGTTGCCAAAGTGAGTCCTCATATCACATAATGCCATCATGCAGTGGTGTGGAATACCTCAATGTGTTGGACTGCCAGAACGTCATTGTGTCTTGGTATTTGTGTTCCATTTTTAACAACAGTGTTTTTAAAGCTCAGTGCAGCTGGGACAGAACCAGATCACTGTAAACTGTTTTTAAACATTGTTACACATTTAACTCAATTAATGTTTTCACCCCCCTTGACATTTAAATGTACATTAATCTTATTAATCATAACGTGTTGTTTAAATATTTTATAATAAACTGTGAAGCATGAGTTATAGTTTATCAATTTTTTTGCTATTCTTATTTTCATCATTACTTCTCTAAATCTTGACATGCAGTGCTAAGGCTGCATTAATTATAAATCAGACAGTTTTGTTTGATCAATCCTTTATTTTTTCCCAACACCAAAATCCAAAAATGTTCAGTTGTACTTTTTCATTTTTTTAGTATCAAGTGGGTGGTTTTAACCAGCAGTAAATGACCACACAACACAATAATGACCCTCACATGAGCTCACTAACAGTAGAAGTTTACTCAGTAAGTGAAACACAAATGCATGCGAGAAAAACACAGGCAGCTTTAAAATCATTTTGATTAATGTGTGCTGGGTTTTTTTGTTGTTGTTCACATAAAGTGTGTCTTCCTGAAATAGAGGAGGGGATGGGGGCTCTTTTGAATAATGTATAGATGCTTGGGTTGTGTACTCACCACTGAGTAAATAATGAATGATTCCCATCACAGGTAACCTCACAGGTACACATTTATCTCTCTCACCTCTGAGTGTGTGCCTGTCCACAACAGGTGTGTGGAGGATGAGAGACATAAGTTGTATTGGTTTAAGAAATTGATTCTTACCAGTGTAACCCATACTATACTGTACTATTGTGTGTGCTATATCAGTGACTTTGTGAGAGTTTTTGTTTTTGTCATAGACCTGTGATAGATCTGTGTGTATTGACCATTCAGGAGCCAGCTTACACTTACAGATGAATAGTTTTTGTATCCTGTCATAGAAAACTTTCTTTTCTCATATTTTATCAGCTGTGGGTGTTAAATAAGGCACCTGCCCCATTTTAACCTTTTCATACATTTTTATTGGCAGCCTTGTCGGCCTATATGCACAAAATGTACTGAACACAACATACCTGAAACCCCCTGTTTACGGTCCAGGCAGCAATGTTAAAATGAGCGATCAGATTCTTGGTTGGTGTCACATTTCTTTGACCAGGTGGCTGGAATTTGAGATCACACTGATGCTTCGGCCTGAACTGATTGGCCAGTCATTGCGAACAAGTGATAAAATGTCATTACGTGTGACACACTGGCAGCAATTGAAAACACTGCACTGATATCATTAGCAGAGGATTTTTACACAGGTCGGTTTGTCCCTCACACGCAGGACAGTGTTTGACCTGGGAGAAGCACCCCTACCCAAGACTTTTTAAAGTTTTCGACATCGATACGCAAAGAGCTTTAGATCATTGCTTAGGGTGGCATATCCACTGACAGGCAGGTTATTACTCATCAGCCACAGTTCCGCAGATTGTATTTCAAGTGTTTGGAGTCACCGTCGACAGGTTTGTGTCACTGGTGTGTGTGGGTCAATTTGTCTTCCATCAGTGAAGAGGCAGCTTGCCTGCTGTGCAAGAAGACTGAGGACACAGAGACCCAGACCTAGTCATTCTCACATGAGAGGAGTGTAAAGCTGTGAAGGCTGAATGCCAAAAGATGTCACACCAAACAGGAATAAACGGTAAGTTCAGCAATTTCCTAATTGGAAGTTTTTAGTCTTGTTGTTTCCTTGTTTGTGTTTTAGCAGTGTTATTGCAAATAATTTCTCCCACATAGATATTGTCTGTCATTTTATGTTGTCCTCCAAAAAAGTTTTTAGGATCATCCAGAAGTGGTTGCTTTGTTTCTACTTCATTTATTGTTCTGTATATAACTAGTTGTGGACTACACGGAAGCTGCATATCTATGCCTGTTTTACTGATGGACAGTTAACATTCTATTTTTTTTACTATTATTGTTATAACCCTAGTCTTCAAATTTATAGATATTTTTGAATAATTGCTACACATATAGTTTGTCATGGCATTTGGTAATCTGAGTGTAGGGGGACAGGTTCGCGGAAGCATACGTCTCTCACCTTTCTTACTTGATCTTACATCATTTATGAGACCGCTGTGTTTGGTAACCATGGTGACAGACCAGGAGTCTAACAAATATCCTATTTTCAATACCAAATTATTTGTCGTGGGCTTGAAAACTGAGGAGTGCTGAAATTGATTTATCCATCAAACTCAAATTTCAGTGTCAGTGTTTCTTACATTTATCCCATGTCTGAGGTGATAGCATGAATTCCTGGCAGTGAATCAAATTTTGTACCTGAAGTGGAGTCTCAGGTTCTTGCTTAGCCAACTCTGTCTCACTTGCTGTCAGCCCCTATCCTCAGTTCTGTCTTGTCTACCCTATATCTGGTTACCTTAGCAACATCTGAGCTGAAAGAGTTTCTGGCCCGAGCAAGGGGAGGTGCCGTGAGAATAATGAAGATTGTCATCAGAAATGGTAAACATGACTCGTTTTGACATAGGTAATCTGCCAGGCAACTTGTACCTAACACTTGGAAGAGTTTGTTAATATTTGTTTGCCTGCAGAAGAGTTGGTGCTAGATTCCTGCAGAGAGCCTGTACAGAGCTGGGACAAAGACTACGACCAGTTCCTGCTTCCTCTGCTCATAGCTCAGGAGCCATGCTACATCCTCTACCGTCTAGACTCCCAGAATGCACAGGGTTATGAGTGGGTCTTCATCGCTTGGTCACCCGACCAATCACCAGTATGTGTGGAGTTAGTTTCATGTGCAGTCAAAAATAAAGTATAGACAGGTACAGGTTTACAGTGTGATTAATGCTACTGAGCAATGTTTCTTTCTTTAAATGGTTCATTTAAACAAGTGGTTTCACTGCATTACAAATCACCTCTATGTGCATTTCCCAAAAACAAAAGGTATAACAATGCTTAGGATGCAGGTCTTAAGAATGCTTAGGACCTTTCCTCATATGTGGGTTTTGTAGATGCTTCGACGAAGGCCTCATACTAAACTGTCTAATAAAATTCACCCGTTTATTGGTGGCACATAAATATGAGTCAATCATTTAGAAATGACAGAGTCTACACTTAACAAATTCTAAAACTTAAAACTAAAAGTGAGAACTGCAATAATAAAAAGGTACTAAAAACTCCTTAATAACCTGGATTGAAGCTTGTTATGTCTTGTCTGTTTTGCCAGGTGAGGCAGAAGATGATGTATGCAGCGACACGTGCCACTCTAAAGAAAGAGTTTGGAGGAGGCCACATCAGAGACGAAATGTTTGGCACAGTTGAGGTTAGTGAATATCTTTGCTTGGGCAATGAGTGAATATTTTGCTATTGGTGATGGGGTGCTATTCCGTTGGTGTCCCCCTGTTTACAGGAGGAGTTGTGCTTCCAGGGGTACCTGCGACACATATCCTCTCAATCTTCTCCAGCTCCACTCACAGCAGCCGAGCAGGAATTACAAAGAATTAAAGTCACAGAGGTAGTGTTTAACAAATATAGTCAGTATGAATCAGATATGTGCCACATAATGGTTTATTTATATTATGTGTACTCATCTTGTATGCTTCCACTTTTTTCATGCAGGATAAAGTTGTATGGGTATGTAGGTTTCAGTCATAATATTAATTCAAGTGTTTGTCCATGAAGAAGACAGAGGAGGTCATACTAAAAAACTGTGTCTCATTTCCACAGGATGAACGCAGACAGATCGGAACTCCAACTGCACGAGCAAAGGTTTGTTCAGTCCTCTACACACACATCCGTTACACTCACTGCCTTTAATTTGTTTTATATATGAATGTGTGTGAGTGTGTGTGTGTGTCTTGTGTGTGAATTTTTCTGAGGTTTCTGGGTTTCAATCCTGAAGGTTACAATGGAGTTTGGCTTAGACAAAAGGGCACAGACTCTTCAGGGTCTTTCATTTCCATTACAAGAAGAGGCCAAACGAGCTCTGCAGCAACTCAAGCAGAGACGCATCAATTACATACAGCTGGTGAGCCCTTCACTGCTATTCCTGCAGTGTGCTTCATGTAACATCCTGTAAACAATAACAAGCTGTAAGGATCTGCTGTATTTGTGGAACACACAATGTGTCAGTGTTTGCCAGTAACATACAGAGAAAATTGCAGTGTATAACTTGACCACTGACAAAAGCTTGTTTTTGTGTGTTGTGTCGCAGAGGCTCGATGTAGAGAAAGAGACCATTGAGTTGGTTCACACCAAACCTACAGTAACCTGTGAGCTTCCCTACAGGATTCCCACAGATTCGCCCAGATATCACTTCTTTATCTTTAAACACTCCCATCAGGGCCAGCAGCAGGAGGCACTGGGTCAGTGCGGTCTCACTGTGTGTATGTGTGTGTGAGAGCGCAGTGTTGAGATAATGCTGGGATGGAAATACACAACAGCTCTTAAATTATCTGAAATCATATAGAACTCTAAATTTCTATAGTTGTACAGTATTTGTGTATGTGATTTTAATAGAATTGGTTATATCAAATGCATATTAGAATTTAAATAAAGTAATTTACACTTTAGGAGTAAACACATACATTTGAACTAAACTGCATGTGGCTGTTCTGCTTAGAACACCCACATGCACACTAACTGTTTACAAAGGATCCACATAGACATAATTATAGATTGACACTAATGTTCCATATTTGCATGGTTTGTAAAGATACACATATTTGATTCATGTTCAGTGATATTAGCTCAGGATGCTCAAGTGGTTGTAGCTGAATCACTTGAAGTGGGTTTCTATGTTGTCACCCAACCAGAAGAAACAGCAGAAACAAAATGTAAATTTAAAAACTGACTCAGTGAAGTAGCTGCTGATCTAATGATTTCATGTTTGTTTCAGTGTTCATATATTCAATGCCTGGGTACACCTGCAGTATCAAAGAGAGGATGTTGTACTCCAGCTGTAAGAACAGGTTACTGGATGAGGTGGAGAGAGACTACCAGCTGGAAGTCACCAAAAAGGTACAGGCCACCAAAATCATCATCCTATAAAGTGACAGCACAACACTCACATGTTTCTGTTTTATACACATCAGGAGTTGTCTCTAAAAAGATTAGGAGTATAGATTAGCATTGTTTTTATTGATGATGATATTGCAAACAGCCGTGAATCTTCTGTGTATGTGTTCGTATGTACACAGATGGAGATAGACAGTGGCGATGGCCTGACAGAAGACTTTCTGTATGAGGAGGTCCACCCAATGGAGCACACATTAAAGCAGGCCTTTGCCAAGCCCCGTGGGCCAGGAGGGAAAAGGGGCAACAAACGCCTCATCAAGGGTGCAGGGGAGAATGGGGAAGAAAGTTAGACACTGTATACACACACACACACACACACACACACACACACACACACACACACACACACACACACACACATGTACACAAGTAACCAGACTAAATATCTATGACTTACCTTGTTATTCTACTGTTCCACCTCTATCTATTCCTTCTTTATATGTACTTCAAGACATACAACTGACACTCCAAATAAGAGAGGGATTGTATGGTTTTAAAAGGAATAGTTTGACATTTAATAATTGTCCCCTTTCTTAGTGTGTGTTGACGAGATGAGATGAGTGATGCCACTATCATGTCTACACAATATATATGACCCAGTAGCTAGCAGCCTCAGATTAACATTAGGACAGGAAACTGGAGGAAACAGCGTGGCTCTGTCATGAATTAATAAAACCCACCTTCTAGGTACTTCTAAAGCTAGCTGCTTAAGATGTTGTTGTTTTTTTAAATTAACTGACAAGTTTTATTTTGTGAGTGGGTATGTGCCTTATGCCGGGCTCTTTGTTGGATAAGAGCAGTGATTTACAGGTGACTTTTCAGGCCAACATGGGAAATACAGGATAGGTGGATGTAAAGGGTTAACATGTTTCTTATAACTATAGTTATAATTGTTTGTAATTACATTTGCCAATTACTTTCAAAGGTGAAGGCAATAGTTCCCATCTGAGTTGCCTTCCTAGTCTCCTTTCCAGATTAGGGAATTAGTTGCTTTTTTGATCACAAAAAATCTAAACAGGATGAGTGGGAAATAGCTGTGAAATGTCTCTTTCAGGGTGGATTATCCCTTATACTGCCCAGGTAAAGGCCTATCCCATGCCCATGGTTTACTTTACCACATGTAAATTAATTGACATTAATTAGTTGGCTCCTTCAGTCATAAAATCCATGTTTGACTACACTCCTACAATAAAATATTTTCTTTACTTTCTTTTGTTAGTGTTCTTTTCTCCCACTCTGACTCCATGTGTGTGTGTAGTATCTTATAGTCATGCAGGCCAGCAGCAGCAGGGATCATGGCTCAGTAGCAGAGGTCAGTTTATTGTGTGTGTTTTCCAGGAAGGCACTCTACTCAGAAGCCTTCAGCTGTGCATTCTGCTGCTTTCATGGCTCACGGGAAAGCCTTTTTTTTTTCTTGGAAACACAGTCAGAGCTGAGTGGCAGTTTTCAAGTAGTTATTATCTCTGTACATGGGAATTGTGTGGTGGATGATAAGCCTTGAGTTTCTGAACACATCCTGACTTCTGATGTAATTAAGATATTTTCCTGGAAAATGAAAAAACCCTTTTCCTGCCACAAAAGTAATTTTCTTTATGATAATATAAAAAGACATAACCACACTGGCTTAAAAGTTTTTTGTTTAGAGCATGCTGGACAGCTTTGTATTGGTAGTATATCAATGAAATGAGTGAATAGATTTTACAATGTTTGGTGTTCTTTGTAGGCAAATATGCTCATAGAGGCAAAATAGACATACAGTTAGAGCTCATGGAGTTGTAATGTAGAAACAATAAAAGCATTAGACAACATAATATTATACATGTAGACCTGACCTGTATAATGGTTGAAAAACAATATTTTTCTAGTGCCTGTCTGATTTTGAATGAAGCATCAAACATATTACTTCAGGCAGTTGTATCAACACGGACAGCATTGACCCCAACTTTAAAGGAAGTAACATCGGTCTTCAAAACAAAGGGTTGGAAACTGTCAGTGAAGAAAGAAGAAGTAGTGATGGAGTAACAACAAAATTACATATAAAACATAAGGCATCTAATATTGCACAAAACTAAAGCTGTAAACTGAACTTGCAGACACTTTGTTTTTGGAGACCCAATATCCTCAATGCCAGTATTACAGTAAATTGTATGTATAGGTGTTAGAGGTACCAGCCATGAAACACTGAAATAATAAAACATATTTAAAAGCCAGCTAATTAATAAGCAATTTTTGTAGCAAACTGTCCCTTTTATACTTGTTTTTAATTTTAGTGTGTAATTTCAGCTAAAGGTCCGCACTGTGATGTAGTCCTCACAGCTAGAAGGTCCCCAGTTTAAATCCACCTGCTGGCTGAGGCCTTTCTGTGTGGAGTTCACATGTTCTCCCTGTGCTTACATAGACATGCTTGTTAAGTTAATTGTTGGCTCTACATTTCTCTAGGTGTGAATGTGAGTGTGAATGGTTGTCTGTCTGTGTATGTCTCTCTGTGTTGTGCCTGGCATAAACTGGAGACCTGAGACCCGTCCAGTGTGTACACCATGTCTCAACCAATGATAGTGGTGGTTAAAGATGATGGGTGGATGGAGGGGAATTTTTACCAAAGCCTTTTAACCTTATGATCAATGACATTACATAAGTGTCATTGATTATATAATGAGTTTCTACATCAAAATATGTGTTGATCAAGATTTTGCTCATGAAGAGGATTTTGCCAGATAGGCATAAACCTGGGGGTACAGTATTTTCTGTTTTTCAGCAAAATTATTCAATCCACCCTGTCTTGTACAGCAAGATGTTGAGCATTCCTTCATAAAGCTTCCACTAGTTACTGCGTTTTATTTTGAAATCCCTACAGGAAGTGCTGTGTCGGCAGGCGTGTATATCTCCGCAGGCGCTGAAACATAAAACCTTTCTTGGAAATGGATTCCGGGAACATCCGTCCAAACTGAACTGAGCTGTTTTTCTGTACAGCAGTTTACTGAATAAAAAGAGCACACACTCCGCTTCAGTCCCTCGGTGTTATAACAGACTGTCGGTGAACACACGGAAGGTTTCTCTGATCTTTGTAAGGAATGTTGATTTTAATTCATTATATTTAATTATTTACTGCGAGAGTTTGCTGGAATATGCCCCATTTCATCTGGTTTTCGAACTGGTTGCAATACTTATGATTCTGATTGATATAAGGTAAGTTTATTTCAAACGTAGACTGGTAGTTAGAGACATTTATAAGTTATTTTTAAGTTTACGCACAGTGTTTGATAATAAAAACAATAGTCTATTAGTTTTATTTTATTTGTGGAGTGCATCTACTGTGCGTGTGCATATGCACCAATATTTATTAACGAATATTATAGTTTCGTTCAAGTTTTGTAATCTATTTTTTGATTGTTACCAATGAGCATTTGGATACAATAATAGTCATGTATTAAATAAAATTGTTCATCTACAACATAAAGTCCTGATATTTTTTGCTACTTACTTTCCCTCAAGAGTGTTGGGGCACATGTTATTTATTTATTTTTTTAATGTTTGGTAGCTCACAATTAAAAGTTTCATTTTACTTTGACAGGTTTGCTGTCAATCCAGCATGGTTGCCCGGGAAGTGACCGTTTTTCATCATGAGGAGCCAGGAGTTTCATGCTGCCCAAATCCCTCTCTTCCACCCTGGGACCCAGCAGAAGACCTTCGCTGCATTACCACTACCTTCCAGTATCTACAGACCTCAGGTACACAAGCATTTCATTGATTAGTACTTCATATTTTACTTTATTTCGCTGTTTGCGAAATAAAAAACCTTTACAAATCTTTTACTCATTTAGATGTTAAAAGACCTATTTGGGGTCACACTTTATGACCACGCATTGTGAAACTTGGACAGTTTGACACATCAAGGTGAATAGATCTTTCAAAATAAAATTAAAAACTAAAAACAATTTGTGTGATTGTAGGCTGGTACTGGGGTTCAATCTCAGCAGGTGAAGCTCGGGAAGCTCTGCTGAACAAGTCTGAAGGCACCTTTTTGGTGCGGGACAGCAGTCACCCTCAGTACATGTTGGCCCTGTCAGTGAAGACCCGCTGTGGACCTACCAGTGTACGAATAGAGTACAGCAGGGGCACCTTCTGGTTGGATTCCATTTCCCCTGGCTTGCCTCACCTACAGTCTTTTCCAGATGTTCTCAGCCTTATGCAACACTACAGTGGCTCTGGCCACATACCAAAGGACCAGGAATCTAATGACATTCACCCCAAAACAAGGCCTGACCCTGTCCAGCACACAACTAAAGACAGTGGAGTCCCTCTAAAACTGATGCACCCCTTGCACAAACCAGAGGCCTTTCCTTCTCTGCAGCATCTGGTGCGCCTCACTATCAACAGACACATGAAATGTCCTGACCAACTGCCACTCCCAAAGTCTCTGCTGCGCTACCTACAGGACTACCCTTTCCACATATGACATGGGTCAAGGTCACTCTCCATGACCACAAATTGTGAAACTGGGAGTTTCACACACCAAGTTGAATATAACACTTTGTTAAACCTCAGTGTAACATCACTGCTAATGAATGAGACGTACTACAGTGACATTTTTATGTCGGTTTCAACCTGTATAAAATATTTGATGGTTTTTACTATTTGTTACATCATTGGTCCCAATTGTTTTTCTTCAAAACATAAACTGTAAAAAAAAAAAAAACACTGTTTGCCTGTTTTTTCCAGCAGAGATAATATTTGAAAGTATTTTTGTCTTAAGATTGATTTTTGCTGGTTTGGAAATCATTGCAAGAGAAACTGAAGTTTATCAAGAGAAATTTTTTTTTGTTTTTTTATTCACTTTTCATGAAATCAATGAACCTAATGAACTCTGTCTGAGCTGAAAGTGAGCTAGCAGCTTTGTTCCCTGCTGGGTGTCTGTTTTATTGGCCATGGTTGAACCCAATCACATTATAGTAGGAATTTAAAACGGGTGAAGGTTTTTCTCAAACATTGGCATGTTTGACTATTATGACCACTATACTGTACATGTTTGCTGTGGGGTCGACAAGTGTGTTAAAAAAAAAATTCTTATAATGACGTAGTTTATATGTCTTCTTTTTGTGCAGAAGTCTCAGAGATCCTCCGTGTGAAGTAATAAAACACATTGTCTTTCAAGAGCATTGTTAGAGTGAACACCAAAAGCTGTTCATGTTGTTAGCTGTCAAAGGACATCTGTTTACAGACTGGCTTTGTTCTCAGAAGATGTTCATACATGCCTGTGGATTTCAGAGAAATAAACATCAGAATTTTTTTTTTTTTCCAAAGTGTTTTCCTTTTCACCGTTGAATGAATGGTGACTTGAATGTACTGTACAGATAAATGTGAGGTATTAGTGTTACTGTTTTCATGGAAATACGCCTGAGTTGTTTTCCACGAGGTGGAACTGAGCCTCTGAGAAAGCCTCTTATCAGGATTAGAGTAAGAGCTGCAGTTATTAATACACTGCTGCAACAGCTGAGAACAGACTGTCTTTGATGTCTGTCTCTGCCTCAAACTGACAGTCTGATAAAAATCTTTACATTTTCATCCCATATTGAAATAATGATTTAAGTTTAAATCATCACGTCAATCACAATGAACGCCGAACAGAGCAGCTGTATGTACATACATACTGAGGCTGTATCTGATGTCTAACAATTTAAATGTATAGGTCTCCCTCCTGTGCGATGCTGGACAATTCAAATACTAAAGTGTAATTAAACACCAAGTTAGTCCTAAAAATTCTAAAGTAAACATTCTACTGTAAGTAGCATGGCTGGATTTGAAATTCTTGCCACAACTTTGAGATACTTTCCATAATTTGTTTTCATGCCACATATGACTTCTGCTCTACATTTCAAAATAAATATTGTAATTTCTACTGGTCTGCAGCTTATACAATATGATGTTTTGTTAAATAAACTAGCCTGATCAGTCAATAAACAAAAATTGCTTATTAATTAGCTGGCTTTTAAATATGTTTTATTATTTTAGTGTTTCATGGCTGGTACCTCTAACACCTATACACTTTACTAGAGTACTGGCATTGAGCATGTTGGGTCTCCAAAAAACAAGAGAAAAGGATTTAAATTAGCTATTTTATTAATAATTTAAGTAATTTTGTGTGCAAATATGGGTAATATTGGATGGTACTACCTTTTCAGGTCTTTCAGGTTTTTCAGGTTTCAAATGCATTTGCATGTCATCCTCATAATTATTTTAATTTATTTAAAAGCAATTTTTTGTTTCAAAACAACCTGACCAAACAAGCATTTTGAATGTGTCATTTGGGTAATTGTGATTTTAATACACTGTCAAATTAATCCATAATTTTAAAACAATATTTATGTGCAGTTCTCTACCAAGGTACTCCACCTCACACTATACATATCTTGATTATATATACCTGATTTTATTTCAGTAATACTTTAAGTGCAGGATTTTCGTTGTAACAGAGTAATTTGACAGTATAGTATTTGTACTTTTACGCAAGTAAAGATAATGGGTATCCTTAATAAGTACACTGTGGATTGGACAATTCATTTGCAGCTCCTCTCATTTACACAATCGATGTGTTCATGTGTAGAATGTTTGTTTTGTATTTATCCTACAATAGTCATAAATAAGACAAAAATACATAAGCATTTATATGTATGTTAATGCAAGCAACATATGAACAACTACAACAACTACTATTAATATAAAAAAAGTATTATCTCTATAAAGTAGAAATGTATGTATTTAGATGTAAGTGTATTGCTATCTGCTCCCCACCCCCTCGATCACTTCCCTCATGTTAATCCTCCAGCAGCAGCAGCAGTAGCGCAGTGAGGGAGCAGCGGCGGAGGCCAACAAAAGCTTTACTTTTGGCATCATTTGGATAGACTTTAACCCAACCAATAGGTGAGAAAACACTATTTTCATGCAGAGTGGAGTTGCAGTTTCTTGCCAGTTTGTTTTATTTGTGGAAACATCGTTAAATATGTCTTGTTAACCTATAATTTGTTCTAGCTAACCAGCCGCTTCGCTCGAATTGACTTCCGCAGGCTAAGCCAAGCCCGTTGGCTAGCTAGTAGCAGTACCGGTTTTTGATTCAAGAGGAAAATGAGGTCCTGTTGAGTAGTTAGAAAAGTACCACTAACATCACGGGGACCCTAAAGGAATTCTATCATAAATACCCCTCATGTATCATGTACAAGTGTTGAATAAAACTATTAAGATTTAAACTCAGCCCACTAGCCACATATGCGGCTATCGTTAGCTGGTTAACTACAGTAGCTAAAAAGCGTCTAGTCCTTTGTAAACAGAGCATCTTCACAGCTAGCTAACCAAGGTAGGTTAGACGGGATCGCACGATTTCCAGTGTAATAACGTACTGATGGAAAGTCTGGACATGTTAACCTTTATGATCGTTTGGACAGTGATGTGGATCAAACGTGTAACAGAATAATTGGTCATGCTTTATGCCAGGGTGGGTCAGAAACACTGGAGCGGAAATGTATCATTGTGGAAGAAGGCTAATACTCCGAGTTGAAGTTTAACGTTAAACCAACTAAAGAGACATGTGGCGTCTGTGTTTTATTTTCATTTGCTATTTTGTATAAAGCCTTCAGTGTAGTGGCTTGACTGTACAGAACCTCAGGGCTGCTGTTTCCGCGGAAAGCTAACGAGTTAGCCTCGGGTATTGGTTTCAGATGGTTTTGGCGTTGTGTCAACACAGCTGAAGGTTATTGGCTGCTCATCGTTTCTCACGATAGTAGTTGCTCAATGCCCGTGTGCAATAAAATGGCGATCCCTCTCACGTTTTGTAAAGTGTTCTCATAGTGTAACCTCTGCGGTTTTCCGCGTCTTGTGTGCAGTTATGGCAGCAATCAGGAAAAAGCTGGTCATAGTGGGAGATGGAGCATGTGGGAAGACCTGTCTGCTCATTGTGTTCAGCAAGGACCAGTTTCCAGAGGTCTATGTGCCAACAGTCTTTGAGAACTACGTCGCCGACATTGAAGTTGATGGCAAACAGGTAGGAGGTTTATTGCTCTTTTTGCATTTTGTAACTTGAAATAGGATGCACGCGAATATATATATTTTTTTGGATGCAAAATGTTTATCTTGATTTTTATTGTTTATTATATTAGTCTTGCAGAGTATATTTGACAAATATGGAATATATTTAACAAAGCATTTATTGGAGTAACTAAAATTAGTTTACTTTGGATAAACTGTCGAATATGGTTCCTTGTGTGAATGAAGAAACAAATCACAAATGGGATCTAAAATTACATATACTACTATACATTATAATCACTTAGATGACGTATAGATTTAAAGCATCCCTAACACGACGTGTCAACTTTTGTGGCAGGTCGAGTTGGCACTCTGGGATACAGCCGGTCAAGAAGATTATGACAGATTGCGTCCTCTTTCTTATCCAGACACTGATGTCATTCTTATGTGTTTCTCCATTGACAGCCCAGATAGTCTTGGTAAGTGATAACAGAGAGCTCTGAGCTCTTAACTTTTTTCTTCATCAAATCTAATGGTGGCATTAAAATTAAACCATGAAAAATAAAAGGTCAAAATTTTAGTGTCATTTTAACTAGTATAGTCTTTATCGTTTCTAATCAGCCATGCACAAGATGGTTACACCAACCCATGTTGAAAAATGAAACCGATTAGAATGCTCTTCCTCTTGTAATCACTTGCTATACCATGTGTGGCTCTTTGCTCACCACTATCCATCTGCACACATCTACCAGTACAGTTATCGTAAGATTAAATGGGTGAGGAATATGTGCTGAATATGCTTAGTTTTCAAGTAATATTCTAGACCACTTTATCTCACCTACATGTACTTCAGCGATGAGACAATGAACAGAAAGTTATTCAGCAGCTATTGCTTTGTGGTTTAAGTAATTACAACATGAATCATGATTTAAGGAATTGTTGTTCTGACTGATTTTTGTACCCTAATCCAGAGAACATCCCTGAGAAGTGGACCCCAGAGGTGAAACACTTCTGTCCCAATGTTCCCATTATATTGGTGGGAAATAAAAAGGACCTGCGCAATGATGAACACACCCGGAGGGAGCTTGCCAAAATGAAGCAGGTAAAAGATTTAGAACAAAACATACATTTACTCCTACTCTGGGTCCTGGATCTCCTGTTAAAAATTTGTGTCCTAATATAGATTTTTATTTTTATTTTTCAGGAACCTGTGAAACCAGAGGATGGACGGGACATGGCTAACAGGATCAGTGCCTTCGGATACATGGAGTGCTCTGCAAAAACAAAGGATGGTGTGAGGGAAGTGTTTGAAATGGCAACCAGGGCTGCACTACAGGCCAGGCGGGGGAAGAAGAGCGGTAAATGTGTCCTACTGTAAGAAGGGGCATACGGACTGCTTTCTTTGGGGAAAAGAAGGAGCATTAGGTCAAACCTACCCCCAACACACCCACAGAAAAGACTGTTCTCCCCAGTTTTTACTAAAGGTGTAATGCTTTTACTTTGTCTTAAGCAAAAATAGTCAGGTTCTGTCAGTATTTGATTTTGAGGTTATGGAAAATACTTTTTTTGTACGTTAACATGAGTAAATTTGCCATAATGAAACCTCTTGTCAACCTGTATTCTGTAATCTAAGAGGTCAGCCAGGGGACCTGTTGTGTCTCACCTGCCAACTACAGTTAAGTGCTTAAGCCCTGCCTGCTGATCTGAGGAATGTTTCCACAGCCAAATAGGGTAAAATACCTGTGCACTGTGAGCCATAGTCCTTTGATTATTTCAGCAAACTGATGCAAACATGAAGTCAAATTTTGTTGATATACAAATCCAATGTGCATTATAATCACATGCACAATATGAGACTGGAAACACATTTTGTTAAAATGGAAACTTAAGTGTTTTGTGTAATAAATAACTTTGTAAGAATCTTGTTTGCATTATGTGGTTGCAATTTACAGTCTAACTAGAAATACTGAATAAAGATTTCAACCAAGGTTCAGGAAAAACCTTTCAAAGGATAAAAGTTCTTCAGCATGCATAGCCAATTTGATTATAGCTGTATGAATTGTATATGCATTTCAGAGTTGGGTTCCAGGTCAGCCACAGTGAGTAGACACACTTTTTTTTTTTTTAGACCATATGGGCATTGTGGATTCATAAATCCAATGGTCTTTTTTCCTCTCCCTACTTATAAGACCTGACAAATACAGGATTTGATGCTGATGTCCCGATTTGAATGTTTAAACATCAATTTATGTTGTTAAAACATTTTAAATAAGATCTCTTAAATGATTTTAATATATACGATGTGTTCAGTGAGGCATTTTACTGTTAAAAAGCAAACTGTCAGTGCTCAGGTGGATAAATTGTATTTCTAAATTATTACAGCTTTTGACATTTCTGTGCATCTACTTTTAGTTATCACATTGAACATATGATATATTAATAAGAAACAACACGTGCTTCTCTGGTACTTAAATAGATGCTGTGTTTTTTATTTTTCTGGAAACAAAGATAAAAAATAATCCCCTTCTGCATCAAAATGTTTTAACTATATTAGAGTCAATTAATATTCACTGTAATTGAACTCATCTATATATTGGTATGGGAGGTGATTTTGTTTTCTGTTTCCTTGATAAGTTAGATTGGTTGCGATTAACTTGTGAGCCTCTGGACTTCTGAGACATCTTGAAATCCCCTGACCAGAAGCAGTTTAGGTTTGGAGCTGATTCACTCAAACTGCCTCATTTCAAACAGCAGATACCCCTTACTTTGGCATCATGGTCTGACAAAAACATTTGCTTTTTAGATTGTGTAGTGGCTAAACTTAATTTCACACACACAGAAGGATCCTGCTCTCAGTTTATAACAGTCTACAACCTCGTTAGTAACACCTTGCTATAACAGTATAACCGTTTTACACAGGAGCCGCTAAATTCTACATTTGAGGAATTTATAAACTTCACTTTTGATGAAACTTTATGGTAAAGCTAATAAACTGCTAACTGAATATAAAAAAAAACACCAATAATTTTAAGCTGCTCATTGTGAGCAGCAGTACATCAAGTGAGAACACGACCACGTGTGACTACATTCCTGGTTAAAGATGGTAAACAAATTCCACTTGTGTGTGACCATGCCAGCAGTGTGTTCAAGGTAAGAAACTGATGCAGAATTTTAAATGTTTAAATATGATGAATGGTGGTTAAAACCTTTAATAGCTAAACACATTTCTTGTAATTAAGTGTCTGTTTAGCCAAAGAAAACAAGTCTTATGGTACGTGCAGCCCTGCTGTGGAAAAACAAGCTGCAGATACTTTCTCACACCTTCAGTGGACAGCGTCAGAAACTGTTATGTTAATTAGCCGTTTGAACAGTCACTCGTTTTTCTTGACTGCAAATCCCGAGCGAGTAAAGAATACCGGTAGCAGAGCGAGTGCTCCCAAGGCTGCTGCCATTAATGGACGGTAAAAAAGCCAGCCTGTTCCAATGGTGATAAGAGTCAGGGAGCAAGAGATGCACAAAGCAAAGATCTTCAATCCCACCGACACCATTTCCCCTAGAATAGGAACCCAGTCCACTGCAGGCACAAAACAGGCAGAGAATATGAATGAGATACATTGGGCTAAATGAAACCCACGTATGGTGCAGCACTGTGTTTGCTTACCCAGCGTGTAGATGATTCGCATGGTCAGCTGAATGCTGATGAACATGAGAGCCCAGCCTGCAGCCCTGAGTCCCCATGTCTTCATTCTGTTGTATTGGTGTTCCTTTGCAAAAACCTCCTGCAAATATACAAAGTAACTGCATTAAATACTATCTGACAAGGAGCACACCATAGATACCAATAATTTAAAATTTCCTCAAAATAATAGTGTTGAACAAAAACAAAAAATATTCACAATGACCTCTGCAGAGAGCTCTTCTAGGTGCAGAAGCTCCAGTTTGTCTCCTGACTTTGTATTAAAGGGCACCAGCTGCTCACCTCTCTGCATGGCCACAACACTGACCTAGAAAACATTTCCAAAATGTTAGTTTTACACCACTTATAGAAACAGTTTCAGTAGTGTACACTTAAAGGTGTAAACTAATTTGTCATCATACATCTGCAGCACTCACAGTTTGAGCTGGGCCAAGATGAGACAATTCACCGCTCAGTCCAGCAAAGGAGAATCTGACACGCACATCCCCAACCTTATCAATAAACCCACACAAACTATAAGTGAGTAAGTGCAAATGGGTGGAATACGTTACACTAAAGATGGAAGTGCCTAATATTTTTGAGACATTCACTTCTTTATTCTCACCTCTGGCCTTTGTGGGTGTTGAGTGTGATAAAAGTAATCGTCGTGAATGGTGAGAAAAGGGTCCAAGTTAAAGGCAGCTAATTCCCTCAGACTCAGGGTCTGGAAGTTATTAATCTGCTCCACCAGACCTGAGGACCAGAAAAAAGCTCAGGTCGTGAATCTCAACAGTTGGGCGAACAGCAGTTGAAGAACCATGTTAAGTGTTTATGTCTCGCTGTTTAGATACCTTTAGACAGAACAAAAGGTCCAATTCTGACTTCAGGAGCCACAACTGTCACAGTCTCAACAGCCATGGCACTGAAACAAAGGGTAAATCACACATAAAGCAAGCACACCCACACCCACACCCAAATGAATCATCAGAATCAGAATCATCTTAGAAGTACTTGAGTACCTTGGGTTTTGGTGACCAATCTCCTTGTCAAAATGACGACTGTTAACCAATTCTGATTTCCACTCCGTGTCTGAAGACAAGGATTAGTGACATGTGAAAAATAATTACACAGCTTTAAACCACAGTCAAGAAGGTCTGTCTCAGTAACAAACCACTTACTGTACGTGTAGGTCGTCTCAGTTTTGGTTTCACCGTTCTCTTTGTAGTCACTAAAATATTCAGACAGTAATAAATGTTCTCCACCCAACATTTTTATACCTGGCTCCATGCTGAATGTTGACACACAAACTACAGTCTTACCTGCTCTGCTGGTACTCTACCCACTGATACATCTCCACCTGCCTCTTCATCTTCACTGCCTGCACCACTACCCTGTAGTTGGGGTCATGCAGGGGCTACACAGACATGTGCACATGTGCACTTAGTAAATCATTTCAGGGCTTTATTGCTCAAATGTAGCAGATTGTGGAACTAGCATCTCTGATATGGGGAGCAGTTCATGGCCTACTCAATGACTGCAAGGCGCCCAGCTCCTGTGGCTGCATAAACAAGCCATAATCATCAACTCTCCATCGCTGTGCTTCAACGTGAATATGTACTTTATCTTCTAATACGCTGTGCATAGTTTTTGCCATACATGATGCTGGGCATTAAGGCCAAACAACTCCACTTTGGTCTCATCAATCTGACCTGGTTTTTAAAAGTTTTGTGTTTTTTTCCAGATGCAGTTTTGCAAACCTCAGTTGTGCTTTTACAGCAGAGCAGTCTTTCTCCTGGCAGCCATTCCAAATAAATCGTACTTTTTCATTCTTCTTCTAATTATGCAGCATAGACTTTAACATTTAACATGTTCAATAAGGCCTGTGTGGTTATTTCTTTTTAGAGTTACTTTTGTTGAGTAAGTAAAAGAAAATACTGAAAAATGTTATATGTTGTTGTTTGTCTCAGGTTGTATTTGCCTGTGAATTTCCCGTTGGGATTAATAAAGTATCAATCTAAATATCTATCTAATACTAAGACCTGTTACAATTAGATGTTTTTACCCAAAATAACATAAATAAAAGAACACGACTGTATGTAAACATCTCATCATGTACTGTGATTCTTAAAAAATATTTTTAAGTAGCAGCTGATTTGATACCTGTGGAGTGTAAAGTTTTGCAGACAGGTGAACTAAGCGGTTGTTGTTCTGTAGGTCAAGGCTTGGGTGAGGTCCCAATGACACAACCAGAGAAAGACCTTCATCAAGGGAATACGCTGTCTGTAGAGTTCGTCCCTGAGCAGACAGTCCCTGTGTTAGTCAGCTCTTAACTGCAGCATAACAACTCTTTAACTCAGAGCGTAACATTCTGTATGTTGATGTGATGCTGCAAATTTTTTTCAAATGGATCAGTGTTTCTTACCTCATTGGTGAAGAGAACATGAATCGAAAGGAAAAACAGTCCCACGCCAACAAGTGTCCCTCCAATGGTTTCACTTAATCGCTCCAGGAATCCAGGATTAGACTTTAAAGATAAACGTTTGTGTTGGTGTGGGCCTGAAAACTTAAAAAAAAAAAAAAAACATAATAAAACAATTGAAGCTTAATGACGGCAAAAAACACAACTTCACATAAATATTAGGTAAGCCATTTTGTGATTTTAACTGGAACACTCAATTAGATTACAGATTTTCAGTCATAGATGAAATTTTCTTTTCATTTTGAACTGCAGATTTAGTTTTTTTTATTAAATTATATCTATCTATATGAAAAACAAGAAAATACACACACACACACACACACACACACACAACAACACACAACATATAGACTAAGCAGTATTGTTCCAGTTTGCAATGCCTAAACTGCGCCCCCTCATAAACCTTTGGGACGGCTGCCACTGAGTTTAAGATGCAAATTTATTTCTGTGCTCAAATATGATTCAAAATAAATTGATGGTGATTTTATGTGTTTTGTGGTCCATTTACAACCATTTTAGTAATAAAAACCAAGAAAAGATAATAGAAATACGTGTTTAGGTGTTTCCGAATTGTGTGTGTGTATTTTGGTGTGTTGACATGCATAAAAAATATTTATGTATTTATTTAACAAACAGATAGGTAAAGAGTTAACTTAATATCAGCCAACAACGGATCCATAGCGAAGACAGGCGTGAACAATCGACACACCTTTTTTGCTCAGTGTGAAATTTACTTCCTAATTCTCATTTTATTGTTTTATAGAATAAAAAGACAAATATCTGTAGGATGCCACTAACAGTGCCTACGAAATCCAAAAACAACATACAGATGTTTGCAGGTGTCAGAGGTTAAATGTAAGCGGAGTGTGAATTTAAACTGGAGCCTTAAATAAAGCTGCAGCTGAGCTAAGATGCTAACGTAGCGATGACGTAAAGTACATACAGCAAACTTGGAGGAGCTAGTATTAATTAAACAAAGTAGTTTAACTGAGCCACTTACTGTCTGTGGTGAAGACATCCCTCTCTGCTGTTTAACTCCACATTCAAAAAGTAAAAACTTGAGGTTAACAAATATGACAACCACCCGGAGCGACAGTGTCGATAACGAGCGCAGGCGCATACGCACTTTTCAAGGAATTATGGGTAATTGAGTTTTTTTTGTAGCACCCAGCTCAGCGCTTGAAGGGTGTTACTACTAGTAACTTGGTGCTGTAACGTTAAATCTATGCTGTTTTTTGATGTTGAAAATGCTTATCCTATGGTGTAATGTAACTAATTACAATTACTTAATTAGTCTACTGCAATTAATTTTGATATCCATTACCTTTATTCTTATGACAATTTTATGAAGATTTAAGAAAAACCTTGTTAAAATTTCGAAATTAGAGCGTAACTCTTTTGGAAATATAAAAATAGATAAACCCTATGATTGCAATTAATATTCTGGGTACATTCACTATTTGAATAAGCACAAGACATACATATCATAAAGTAGTTCCACTTTATGATAAGTTATACTCCACTACCTATTGTAAAAAATGCAACACCACATATATCTGATGGTTTCAGCTACAGAACATGAAATTAGACATGAGATTAGACATGAAAAATAAATTGAACTGGTATTAGAAAATACAGTTTAAGTTAAGATGTTAGGTTACACCAGTTTTTTCCATTTGTCAGAGCTTCCAGCAGGTTTTGTTTGGGACTTTGTCACATTTTTGTAAAAATTTAATTGTTTAAGGCCCACAGGTAAAATTGTCCAATATATTACAAAGAAGCAAAGGATAGAGGGATGTCTATAAATAAATACATATTTGTGTGGCATCACTTAATTCTTTTCTTTTTCAAATATCTAATGTCCCTGAAATTGGAAATCACTGCAATGAATGTAAAGAAGTTTAAACCAGTTACATCTTAACCACCTACATTGCACTTTTACTTTGAATCAAGGACTTTACTGTTGGGATGTATCTCAATCTCTCTCTCTCTACTTACACACACACACAAACACACTTGCATTAACGTTAAGAGGATTATTGAAAAAGAACACAAAGCAATTACTGTCACTTGTCATGATCATACCTGTGTATCTCTCTTTATACACACACACAAATAGACATTACACAAAACTGCAGCAGGCTGTATTCAGGAAAAGAACCGGGACTCAAAGAGGCAGTGAGAAATATGCAGGAATATGATGTTATAGTGCTTGGAACTGGGCTGAAGGTAAGATGTGTTCATAATGCAAAATACATAGTGAAGTGGATGAGGGACATAAGTGACTTTTAGTTCATGATGATGTACTGTAGTACCAATCTGACAGCCTCTTAATGACACAGTAATTTAATTAGTTTACTTTAGTGTTATGTCCCCATAAATAACCAAACTGTTTCTTGTTTTTTTTGGAAAAAGTCTGCAGGGTAATTGTTATTACTTCAAATTGAAAAGTGTTAACAGAGATTTAGAGTTAGCTGCAATCACCAAACATGAGATGAGACTTTGCTCATTACTGTTGGAAATCCATTCAGATATCACTGCAAGTTCAATTTTCTTAGTGGAAATATACAGTTTTAAATTGTATTTATTTATTCAGAGGTAATACAACTAGACATTGCTGCAACTAAGTGACTTCATTGACTGATGTCATTGTTGTAAATAACAACCACAAATTGGTCAAAAATCAAATTGTTCTTCAAAGTCATTTTACATGTATTTAGTACCTAAAAGTACACTGATTCACCAATACTTGATATTGTAAATGATATTAATGTTGTCTGTCTCCCTATTTTTTCACACTTGTACTGATCTTGCAAATGCAAACCTTGCAAAATCTGTTCAATGTTTTAAAAATGGGTTTCAAAAAATGCAATCAATGCTTTTTTCAATCTGCAAATTCGTTTATAGTTTATTGACAATATTTAGTGACAATATTTGACTCACTAATGAGCAGCTCCCCTGTTTCTCTCAGGAATGTATCCTCTCTGGTTTAATATCTCTGAGTGGAAAAAGGGTTCTGCACATTGACAAGAATCCTTACTATGGAGGAACGAGTGCATCCATTTCTCCCCTTGAGGAGGTGTGTTCACACAGCACACACACACACCTCTTGTATTTAAAAATGTGCTACATTAATGAATTGTGGTGTTTTTTATGCTGTATTTCCTGCTTTAACAGCTGTATAGGAAGTTTAAGGTTCCACCTCCTGCTGAATCTATGAGCTGTGGGAAAGAGTGGAATGTTGACCTTATCCCAAAATTTTGTCTTGCCGCTGGTGAGCGTAATGTAGCTCTACTGAAGTGTGATATGCGGAATGCATTTGTTTCCAACATGAGTTTAAATGAGTTCTGTGTGTTCGCATCAGGTCAGTTGGTGAAAATCTTGGTGCACACTGGGGTTACTCGGTACCTGGACTTTAAGGTTGTTGAAGGCAGCTATGTGTACAAAGCAGGAAAAGTGCACAAAGTTCCTGTCACAGAGGAAGACACACATGCTTCAGGTGATGCACAAATATAATAATTTTACATGCACATTTATAGCTATAATTATGAATGTTAAAATAAATAACAATAAATAACAAATAATGTTTTAGATCTGATGGGCATGTTTGACAAGAGAAGGTTCAAAAAGCTGCTGCTCTTTGCTCTGAACTTTGATGTGGGAAACCCCCGTACCTACCAGGATATGGACCCTAACAAAACCACCACACGGGACCTGTTTAGCCGCTTTGACCTGGGACAAGATGTTATAGAATTCACTGCTCACGCCATAGCTTTACACACCAGTGAGAAGTAAGTCACAGGAAATGTTTAAAACCTGAAAACACTAAAACTGATAATCACAGACGGTCAGAACATGCCTGCTCTCGCTCACTATCTCCTGTTGTCCCCTTTTAGTTACCTGGACCAGCCCTGTGTGGAAACCATTAGACGGATCAAACTGTACTCTGAGTCTCTGTCCCGCCACAACAACAGTCCATACCTCTACCCTGTGTATGGGCTGGGAGAACTACCACAGGGATTTGCCAGGTTGTAGTTCTGAACAGTATGCAAAATGTATATATTTTTTTTCAGAACAAAAAACGAAACGTTACATATTTTACCTTCTAAAAAGCTTAACATTTTATTAGATTTAGAAAAACAGATCACCATCAACTAGGTACCCTGACACTGACATGGATTATTATGTAACTTCTGTGTCTTTCAGACTGAGTGCAGATCATGGAGGAACCTTTCTGCTAAATAGAGCAGTGAATGAGATTTTGATGGACAATGGCAAAGTGAAAGCTGTGATATCTGAGGGGAAGGTAGATTAAAAAAAAAGAAAGGTAAAAAAAAGCATCTAGTAGCATTATTGTGCACTCTGTGATTTAGTCATTTCTCTCTTCGACAGCTGTTCTACTGTAAACAGCTAATCTGTGATCCCAGCTACGTTCCCAATCGAGTGAGGAAAGTGGGTCGTGTCATAAGGGTCATCTGCTTATTAAATCATCCAGTTAAAAACACTCATGAGGCCAAGTCCTGTCAAATTATCATCCCTCAAACTCAGCTCACCAGGAAATCAGGTGTTATGTCGGTTATGCCTTCTTCTTCTCACTTGAACCAGTCTTTTTATTAACACCAAGCTATTAAACATGTCACTGTATTTGTGTGTTCTCTTTCACCCAATCTGCAGAATCATTGTCAATAATTGTTTTTGAATTAAAAATTGCAAAATTGAATCACAATGGCTTAAATTCCACCTTCTCTTTGGTCCAAGCAGACATTTACATATCAGTAGTGTCCTACACCCAAAATGTTGCCTCAGATGGGATGTACATTGCCACAGTGAGCACGAACGCAGAAACCAGCAACCCAGAGAAAGAGGTGCAGCCTGGGCTGGAGCTTCTGGAGCCCATCATACAAAAGTTTGTGACACCTTTCATTTTTATCATACTGTTTGAAGATCGTTTTCTATTTGTCATTGCATTTTAAACTGCATTTAATTGATATTGTTTATGTCACCACTTTGACTGTAGATTTGTTTCAGTCAGCAATTTGCTAGCTCCCATTGAAGATGGGAAAAAGAGTCAGGTAATGAAAACAGTCATGTGCAAAAACAGACAGAAAATAAACAGTGCGTACTGTGGATAGTCCAGTTTTGGTGAGATTTTCTTTCTGTCCTCTTACTTAACTAGATATTTGTGTCACGCTCCTATGATGCAACAAACAACTTTGAGGATGAATGTGAAGATCTCAAAGACTTGTACTGCCGGCTCACAGGAGAAGAGCTCTTCGGAGGATCACAAAGGCACCACTCTCACAACTCTGATGATGACTGAGAAACACGTTCCATATTGAGACCAAATCGGGGAGGCCAGAAAGACACAGCTAAAGAGCTGAGGCTGTTATGTAGCATGTGTAGACTAAATTGTGATTTTACTATTTAAATGCTTAATGTGTGCATGTTTTTTTGTTTGTTTTTTTTGCCTCTGGTGTGTTTGTTATGTTATGTTATGTTAAATGCTGTAAAACTGCCAGGTCTTTTGTTAATCCTTATCTATAGAGCTTATGTGCAAGAAGGACAAAGCCACTGAATTATGTCATGTGCTGCACACAGACACATTGTCGCTCGCAGCTCTGCTGGAAGCACATGACAGACAGACAAGTAAAGAGGCTTATCCTAATGTTAAACAGTCACCACCAACACCTCGGGAGAAGGCAAGAACATATTGACGCCTATAACATTTTACAGTACAGTAAAAATCATTTTTATCTGCTAAACAGAAAACGGCAACACTTCATTGGTTCTGTTTAAAGTTAACAGTGCAGTGCACTATGTCTTAATATACTTTTATATTATGCAGAAAAACATTAAATGCATGATACGTGTTCGTTACATGCAAGTCATTTATATATATATACACAATACATATACATGTTTCTAAACAAAATTAGAGCTGCACTTTATTACTCTAATTCACCCTCATTGGCATTTTCAGTCTACATTTCAGACTACATTCAGCTGAGCACTTGTATACACAGAAACACACGCATATACATATCTACATTTTCATACATAGCCAAAATCTGACTGCTTTCAAAATTGAAAGAAGATTGAAAAGAAGCTCAATGTGACTCAGATCAAAGGATGACAATGGCTTCTCTAAATACATTTGCATTAATGTAGCTTGTGCAGAAGACAAGTGACCATTTTGGAGACCGGAGATATATTATAATAGACATCCAGTCTCTATTTGCAGATATCAGTCCTAGACTTTATTAACACTCATTGATGTGTCAGGGCTGTGCTGACAGGCGGAGGAATCAGACCTGCAGCTACCATTCGTCTCTCACTAGTCAGGAAGTTAAATGTTGCACATGCGTTTGGCTGAAAAAAAACATCAATTAAAATATGGAAATTAGAATTGCTCAATTTGTTTTGAGGGTGAAACAATCAGAAAATCTTCCATTCGTATACTTAGAGAAAATGTGGGCACACTTTACCGTGTCTTGCACCTCCACAGCGATGCCTTTACTCCTGAGTAGAGTGAGGACGGAGGGATTAATTCTTTCAAGCCATGCACCTGTGCCCAGCACAAGAATCTCTGCACGCACAACACGAAAATCACAAATTATTATTTTTTGTTAATTACATAGACAAGTGAAGAAATCAAGGAAAGATGTGAACAACTGCATGGAAAAGTATAATGAATAAAGATGCTCACTTGATCGTTCAAAAAGAATCACATTCTAAGCTTTTCTGGCCCCATCCTCCTTATTCAAAATGTTTCAAATGTTACTTGTAACAAGACCAAAGAACATTTAAGCTGTGTTCAATACCGCTGTAAGACACGTGTTGTTTTTTTACATAACGAATTCTATATGATTTTATTTACCAATTCTTGGCTCAAGCATGTGGAAGAGTGAAACACTTTCTTCAGTGATGTCTTTATAGGTGCCGACCTGCATAGATAAAAAAAGGGTTAAAACTATTAAAATCAGACAGCTGTTTTCTAAATTATTGTTTGACAATAAAACAATAGTTAATAAAGGTAGCTTTGGATATTTCTCACATTCCACTGCAGGATGGCAGGTGGCAGGACAGCACAGGGCCCAAACACCTTGTTACCATCAATGTTGAATCCTCTGGCGCTGTAGCTGTAAATCATGACCCCACTACCTGGCTCCTTCTGCATGACTGACACTGTGGTGCGCTGGTACATCTCATCATCACTTGGACCCAATCTGTGAGCACGAGACAGAAATAGGCTGGAATGGGAAAAATAAGAAAAACCCAACACATGTTGTATTACAAGACAGATTACTTTCTTCTTCTTCTTCTTCTTCTTCTTCTTATTATTATTATTATTATTATTATTATTATTATTATTATTACTATTACTATTACAAAGAGCACTGGTGGCCTGTAACTGTGAGTCTGAGACATATTCTATCATCACAAATTTATTTACATTCTCCATAACTTTTAATTCCACTATTAAGGTTTCAGAACTGTTGCCATGTGACCCAGTTTAAAAGGCAACCTACAAACAGGGCTGACAGCCAAAGGCTTCAGGCTTGTTTCTGCAAAAATTAGGAAGCCAGTAAAGGGAGCTGTGGATTTTAGTCTTTTTTCACATTTTTGGGGCCTTTTATTACAAACACCTGAGCAACGTCAGCAGTCCTAAGTTTTCAAAATGTAACTCCATCTTGTATTGAAGCTGCTGTTTTTAAAAACAGTAAAGCAGAGGACTGGTAAGGAAGACTGACTCCACCAGGTGGAGCCAGAGCAACAGACATAATGTGGGAATGTCAGAGAAAAAAAAACTAATGTAGCATTTATACAATCTGCATCAGACAAACATATACAACAGTGCTTGAAAGTTTGTGAACCATTTAGAATTCTCTCCATTTCTGCATTATTACAACCTAAATGTTTTTAAGGTTAGTGTAAAAAATTACACTTAATACTTTACTAAGGAAAATGATCCAATCTTACATATCTGTGTTTGACAAACCTATCCCCTAGGATTATTAACTCATGGAAAATTAAAGTCAAAGGTTTCAATGGTGTGAGTATGGGAGGTCCTGCCTTATTTTAGGGCAAGAAACCTGGATCTTTACTATCAAAGATTGATCTTGACAACACATGTTTGTTGTGGCTCAAAGAAAGGAGATTTCTGGTGACCACAGAAGATGAGCTATTCATGAAATTGTAGAGTTTGGACATTCAGCAGCATTCAACAGCATGTTTCAGCCCAGGAGTGGCTGAACAACAACACCCACACCAAGAGCAAAGTGTAAAATAGTCAAGGAGGTAGCCATGAAGCTTAGGATAACATCTAAGAGAGTAAAGGCATCTCTTGCAGAGACTAATATCATAGTTCATGAGTCCACCATCAGGAAAACATTGGGCAATAATAGTGTACATTGCAGAGAAGGAGGGCACTACTCTCAAAGTACATTGTTGCCCATCGACAGTTTGATCAAAGAAGGAATGATGAGCTATAGGGAGGAATGAGCTAAAACTTCTACAAGTCGATGTACGCAACTGACTAAAGCGTTGCTGATAATGTTAAGTAGAATACACTGCTGCAGTCACACAAGTAACTGAAGCCTTATGTTGAAATATTTTTACCAAACACAAATATTTATTCATGCATAATTATCCACAGTAAATAATACGTATTGGATATAAGTGGACAATTAAAACAAAACACAACTGAGACTGTAGTAATGTGTGTTTCAACAAGTAAAATTAGTCAAAACCATTAGTGCCTCTCTTAAATAAAACTACTTTCTAACGAACACCTAACGACGTTTTTAATGTCCTCATCAGGATCCACGCAAATAAAGACAAGATTTGTTTAAACGACCACTCGAAGAAAGACAATTGAGTTTAAGTAAACAACAGACCATGAGTGGCAAACTACTACACCTTGAGAAAGCAGGTGCTGCCCTGGAAGCGAAGAGAAACCCATTTGTCGATCTCTGAAGGAGAAATCTGGAACACACATGGATAGCCATGTTGACGAAGAACCAACCGGCGACACAAAAGAGGGATGGAATTCAGTGTAACACCAGCCGCTGGTTTCCGGTGCCGTGCAGCGCATAGTCGAACACTATATAATATAATATGAATGTTCTGAAGGGTTGAAATAAAGATTTACTGTACCCACGTGGACTAAATATATAACATATAACTTATTTTTTAATCATTTTTTTCTAATCGTGTTTTCAATTGTGCTTTGTTATTTGGGACTTGGTGAGCTTGCATAGATTTTGATTCATGATATAATTTCTAAGAATCAATAAACTGCATGTTCATTTCATTATGATGAGTAATGTACCCTTTATCAGTTTAATACTGGATAATGTTTGCACTGTGTATCTGAAGTAACTCAATATGTATTGCTTGTAACAGCTGAATAATACAACCGTGTCTTTGAAGCTCGTGTTTTTCAGAACTTGCTCATTAAATATATAATGAAATTCTGTACAACTTCTATGTTTGTCATGATTTCTGCATGGCTCTGCTCTGTCTTTGATTAAAACGTCTGGGGGCGTGTTTAGGGTGTAACAGCGCCTCCTGCGGTGCTGACGGGCAGCAGGCACGGGTCAGATGATCCGAGCTACACAGAGACAGCGGAGGTTCAGCGGGGCTATGCCACTTTAAATCACCTCCAGCAGAGCTGTCGTGTCCACACGGATACTTTTTTAATTCAGACAGCACTTCTGTGGCTGTTTCAGGTCATTTCGGCGAGTTGAACCGTTATTAAAGTATGTACCGGTCTCTGTACGCCTTTCGGTCCGCGGAGCCCAACTCATTACACTTCGTGGCCGGAGAAAGCTTCCTAATTCTGGAGAGGAGCAACAAACACTGGTGGCTGGGGTCCCGCTGCAGCTCGGGGGAAACCGGCTACGTTCCCGCCTCATACATCGAAAAAATACAGGTTAATATCACTTTCTGGTCTGCTGTTTTTATGTCCCTGGATGTTATAGTGTCGCATCCCGGCGTGGAGAGAAATCTCGAGAATGCGCAGTCTTGGATATTGATGAAATCGAGACAGACGCGCAGTATGTTTACTGCAGCGCAGGCCATGCTGAAGCTGACTGCTGAAGATTATTGTTAGAAAGTAAATGTTTGGCTGTTTGCAGAAGAGCCCATACATTTTTGGAAGGGTTGCATTACGCAGAGACATGGATTTCTGCACTGCAGCTGCTAAATGCGACACAGATGATAATGGCAGAAAAAGAGCCAGGGAAGGATGAGATATGACAGGTTGATTCAGGGAAGGACACAACCAGATGAGACACAGAACAGATCCAAGGACGGGAGCAGTAAACAGAAAGCGACTGTTTCTGCCCAAATGAAATTAATTCCCTCCCGTGGCTCATACTGCATCCTTCTCCACTAACATTCTTATTGTTTTATAATTAGCTACTTCCTTACACACTGCTTTTACTGTTTTCTCATTCACACCCACATGTGCTCAATAAGTATCCAGTCAACTAGTCAGAGCATGTACTCTGTAAAATCATAGGCTCACACACTGGCACAATGTGGACGCTCACTTGAAGTTCATGTTTGTAACTCTGAGGAATTAATAATGACTGCTGATGTAGTGAAAATGCTATTTTGATAGATAACTTTCCTAGTTTTGTGTTGCCTGTAGTCACACATGTCCCTGAGCCACAGTTTTGTTCTGCTTTGTTGAAAGTTTAATAATCATGCATGCAGGCATGATAATTAATATTTAATTTGTTCACACTCCCATTTTTTCTTTTTCTGTGTGTCAGGCTCCAGAGCAGGATGAGGTTTTGCAGTCCATCGACAGAGCAATCGAGGGCATCCACAATGTGGCATTGAAAAACGGAGGCAAATACAATCTGGAACAGCGAGATGTTCTACAGTGAGTCAACAATGCGAACGATAAATGGGTACTTATTGTCTGCCTTATGTGTATGAAACGTTGCTCTCCTCTGTTACAGAAAGTTGATTCATCACAGAAAGGAGACCCTCGCACGGCGAAGTTCCTCATCCTCCTCTGGTCCCAAACAAGGCCTCCCATCTTCCAACAGTGAAATATCGCTCAGTCAAACTCCTCCTCCACCTAATGGCCTTAATCGAGAGTATGGACGACAGGGAAGTATGCCGCTGTCTGGAAGCATGGAAAACATGCAGGGAGAACAGGGCTTTTACCAGGTAACTGTTGTAAAGCAGTCACAAACATGCAACATGCAATATAACTAACCCATAGTTAGTTAGTTTGACATTTCAACTCCTGTGTACTTGCTATTGGACCCACATTGGCCTCTGTATATTTTGTCCCCTTCAAGCTTGAATGTACAGATCACACAACTAACTGTACTCCCAGCTCTTTTTTTTCCTGACGTTCCCGAGCAGCTCTCCCCCAAAAAAGTAGGGCTTCATGGACACCACCCACCATGTTTCAATTCCTTTAAATGGATTTTAATATAAATGTTAATACTCAATTGTTGGTTTTGATGCAGTTATATTTTTTGTAGAAAATTGTTGAGTTTTAGAGTTGGGCCGTTTTCTTTTCTGGTAGTTTTAACTACTGCTGCTCTGTGGAATTGCAGAGGCTGGATTTTCAACTATTTACAGTTAGTTTCAGCTGCATGTATCTATTTAAGTCTCTCTGTTCTGTTACTAAATACTTTTCTGGGAGTTTCATATCCAAACTAACAGACTCGGGTGAGTGGCAAGTGTATACTCTGCAGTCAGTCTGGTAGTTACTACCTGGTAGTTTCTTCATTAATTTTACAATAATTATACAAAAGATCAGCCTCACATGAAAGTGTATTTATCCTCACTTTCTTCCTACAAACACAGAAAAATTTAAGCAAAACAAAACATTATTTATATTTGTAATTTCTGTCAATTCAGTTACTACTGAATTGTATACGTCATCTTTTAATCACAAATGCCAAACAGACATGTTTTTCCAGGTCCTGAAGTGTGAAGATTTGCTGCTTTTTCTTAAACAAAACAAGAAACTAAAGACTTGAGATAAACCATTTTCCTGCATTTTGTAGAGAAGACATATTCTAAAAATATTTTGCAGATGAATGGAAGTAATCCATCCTCATTTGCAATGAGTCATATCAATTTGAGTCAGCTGACACAACAGTGGACCAGGAGCTTTTGGGGCCCCTGTGGGTCTGCGGGCTGTAAACAGTCAGTAAACCAGCCTTTTCTGACTGCCCTCCTGCAGGTGCCTCCTCAGCCTCGACGTGCTGCTCCTATCACCCCTCCTCCCCCTGAGAAACAGAGGAACAGACGGCGTCCAGGTCAGTGAGCAGCAGCGGCAGCAGCAACATGCAGATTATAAGTCATGGGTGGAGGAATTAAACACATGAGCGTGTTACACAGTACAGAGTGTTGGTGCTGCAACCTAAACATACTCTATTCTTAGTCAGGTCATTCCCATGCACTCGTCTCTCTGTAACTGGAGCTCTCTCTCTCGCTCATTCTCTCACTCGCTCTCTCAGCAGAACCGGAGGTCCCATCCAGAGTGTCCTCTCTTCCTCCCTCCCCTGCTCCCTCTCTCTCAATCAGCACCACCTCCTTGGAGTCAGGCTCCTCCTCCCGTTCTCTGATGTCCTCTGATGTCAGTTTGCCAAGTGTTTCCAGCACCCCTCCTCCTCCTGTGCCATCCCGTGTGAAGCCCCCTGTGGCACCTCCAGACATGCTGCCCTCTGACACTCTTCCTCAGCCAGCTCCTGCAAAGAAAAGCCCAGCCCCACTGCCTCCCCAATCCAACCATCCTTCAAAGTCTACTGTGGAGGAGCAGCCAGAAAGTGATTGGCCTGTTGCCCCCCTTTCTGTGGCTGAAAGCCTTCCTGGCAGTCCCACTACCTCTGAGTCGGTTCCCATAACTATTGGGGCTGAGCTGATTGAGTTGGTCCGGAAGAACACTGGCTTGAGTTATGAGCTGTCTCGGGTGGCCGTTGGGGTGGTGGTAGGCCATCTGCAGACCGCTTTACCTCAGGCCTCCTCTGCTTTGGAGCAAGTTCTCATCTCTCTGGTGGAGAGCAAGGTCAGATTGATTTTGTTTTGATTTCATCATGTGGATTTTATCACATCATCATAATGGAGTCAGCTTAAAGGAAAATACAGGTGTCATTTTGAGCTACAACTCTGCATTTAGCACAAAATTGTTTTTAAGCTTTACAGTTGTTTTGGAACATGAGTGAGTGATACTCACAGCATCATTTATTCATTTCCTGTTTTTAAATTCATTTACATTTACATTTAGTCACTTAGCAGAAAGTTGTATCCAAATCGAAGTCAAGAAAATTCATGCTTTGCAGTGTCACAGTAAGTATGAAAGAACTGCTGATCTGTTTCTGGCAGGAATTGCTCTTTCTTCTCCTTGATGTTAAGGTGGTTATTAATAGTGCATGTACTGCAACACTAAACAGCACCTGGAGAAAGCTTTTGCTTACATCCTCTTATTTACAAGGTGACACATTTGCACACTCAGGCTCCACTTGTCTAATTAAAGAGCATGAAATACGCTGTGAGACTAGACTTTTGTACTTTTAGATGTGAGGCAGTCGACTAGAATGACAAAACATTGGTTAATGAGACCAGCCCTGCTTTTTTCAGCTGTGCATGTTTGCACACTACTACTTATGAAAGTAAAGAAACCTGAGGCATAAACCTTTAAACACATCTGTATTTTCCTTTAAAGCCGATTTAGTCAATAATGGATGAATTGATCACTGCTAGTGAAAAACCCTCGTAAAGTGAAAGTGACCACCAGATTCTACAGGGTGTTTTTTTTTTTGTTTGTTTGTTTTTTTTTCATGTGTTAGAATATTATTTTGGTTTTATGGTCTGTAGCTTTGCCGTGTTTTTTTTTTATCTGACTGCACTCATCTACCTCTTTTTGGCAGCAGCATGCAGCTGTTTTTTGCTCTGAAACCCCTGATACGCTCTAACAAACCCACTGTGCACTAAACCGCTGAGCACCAAAACCATAAGGCTGGCTTAAGGTTTGCTAAAATAGAGCAGCATTTAGCTACAGCATAGTATTTATGTAAACCAGACATGTTCTTTTGGTCAAAATAAAGTTTAAGTTCAAATTACAGATATTGTTTCTTAGTATACTTTTGATGTGTAAATAGGCAACAGCTTACATGTTAGCCAGATCACGTCACAAAGTGATAATTTAAGATTCCTTGAACAAATCTAGAGTATCAGCATCAGAGCAGATCCAGGCATATTTCAAAGGATCTTTATTAGTTAAATCATGCATCTGTAGACGGCCACAGGTTGTTTTTTGAGAGAGGATGCTGTGCTTTGTAATATCACTGTGCTGTAAAAAAGTTTGCATCCCCTTATTTTAAAATGGCATGTAGGAGAATGCAAACTTATCCCAAACTTAACATAATACTAATACATAATCATCTTGTACAAATTGTATTTAATCATCAGAAGTAACAAAATGGTCAAGGACTGTAAAAAAAGTAAAATAATGAAAGTTACAGTTTGCATCCCTATGGCTAAATTAATGAAAATGTATAAGTGTCAGATCAGACTAGCTATTGGCAGATGTCAGATACACACCTTCCTAAATATCTATATGTTAAAAAATGTCTTGAGTCCTTAAATGAACAAGGCATGTTTTAAAAATGTTTCTTATTCTAAAATACATTTAACCATTACATTACATTTAAGTAACCTCGGTCCTTGTTGTAATAACCTTGTTCAGCTAATGACACACCATTTTTCTTGACTGGTACTTGAAAAAGAAACAAGTGTGTTCTGATGTTTAATAATGTCTCTGAAGGATTTGAGTTCAGCGCTGCCACAGGGCCAGGTTTGTCATGATGAACAGCGGCTGGAGGTGATCTTTGGTGACCTCGCCCGCCATCGGGATGATTCCCAGCAGCGTAGCTGGGCGCTTCATGAAGACCATGCTCTCATCGCCTGCTACCTTGAGGAGCTGCTGAAGATACTGGTAAGGTGGTCTACAATAACGCAGTGTGTCTGTAAGTCTCCACAGTCTGTTTTTTGACTAATAAAGTGGAGGAGACACAGAAAACCAGCATCTAAATTCTGACGTCATTTTTCTGGCGACTGATAAGTCACAATAACAAAACACTTCTGCTCCCAAATTGGTAAGAAATGTGATGCACATTATAAAAGTATGCAGTCATGATGTTGACTTCAAACATGTTCTATAACCAAATTATTATTGTGTAAATGCACTAAAAAATAGAGAAACCATAAAATCATGTTTCACCTGCAGAAAGACTATTTTCCATTTGATATTATTGAAATATTGATATTTACCATGATTTAATAAAACGTTTAGTCTTGGGAGGAATCTGTGTTGAGACCAAAAGACCCGTACAGATGTTGTGTTATGAATTAGAGACATGTTTGATGGGATCAGAGTGGCTCAGACGATTCGACAAATCCAACACTGTGGTCACAGTCTGAAACAGTCTAGCTGCCAAATATTCTCTGTTGGCAGCTCATCCCTGTCTAAAACTGACATGATGGCTGGAATATTCATACGAGTTATTAAGCTTTCTAATCTAGAAGAGTAGAACACATTATCACGTTATTGTGTCATTTCTATTTTTTTTTCCTCAGACTGATGCAGATCCAGAGGTGTGTAAGAGGATGTGCAAGGCCAATGACTATGAGAATGTGCTTTCTCTGGTTTCATATTATCAGATGGTAAGAAAAAAAAAGAGTTAAAATGTTTTGGGTTTTTTTTTTTTTTTTGGTTTGTTTTTTTTAGGAAATAATGATAATTTAACAATGCTCAGTATATATTTATTGTTAATTACATATTCTACTTCTAAGCAGTGTGCAGTACTTTGACAGAACCAGGTTTAATTCTCAGTCGTCTGAATGGGGAGTTGTGTAATTGTAGTGTAAGTGTACATGTGGTCAGGATAAACCTACTATTACAGGAGCTACGTGTATCTTTGCGGCTGCTGCTGCTAAAAGTTTTTGGAGCGATGTGCAGCCTGGATGCTGCTCTCATCTCCACCTTCCTCAACTCCATCCTTCCCATGGAACTGGCCAGAGACCTTCAGACTGACACACAAGGTACAGATGTTTACTTTTTGCCGCCTCCTCTTGTTTATCTGTGAGCACTATGAGCTTGATATTATGCACAATTAATCTGACTGACAGTTTTTTTATATAATTGTATTTCCTCAGAACACCAGAAGATGTGTTACACAGCTTTGGTCCTAACTATGATCTTCTCAATGGGTGAACAGGTGCCATATCATCACTATGGTATGAAAGGTTATTCGGATACCATATATTTGCAAACAGCTTTGTTTTTCACTTTGTGCCATTTTTTAATCTCATCTAATGTAAAAAATAAACAAATCTGTTTGAGATTAAAAGGATTCTATGAGTAATAATAAAACATAATCTGGACTCTCCCTGCTTTCAGAACACTTAAATGCTGACTTTGTTCAATTTCTGCTGGGTGTCGTGGAGAATGGGCTTCCCTCTGATCCCACAGAGCAGCTGCCTGACATCTTCCTAAATCTTCTGCTGGCCTTCAACCTGCACCACACAAGTGAGAACCTCCCCAGTAAATCCTCTGAGACATTTTGACTCAGCATACCATTTTTGACCATTTTTAAATAGTGCTGTTACACAAAGGAGCTTTGACAAATTTTTGTTGTTTGACTCTGAAGTGCTTACTCGTGCTCCTTGTCTGTGCCTCAGCACCCAGTGACGATGTGATTATGCAGGAGCTTAAGAAGAAAAATGTCAAGATCCTGTCAGAAAAAGTGCTGCTACTTCTAAACAGAGGCGGTAAAAACCCATTGTTTGTCATATTTCCTGTTTTACTTATTTGTTCTCAGAGCACATAGGTCATTATTCATCCTCTGTCCTCTCCTCTGCAGACGACCCTGTGTGTATGTTCAAATTCACCCCTCCCGCACCACACTCGGTCCTTAAGTTTCTGCAAGATGTTTTTGCCAGCAAAGAAACTGCTGGCATCTTCTACCACAGTGACATGATGGTGATGATTGACATTGCTGTCCGTCAAATATCTGACCTTTCACCTGGAGACAAGGTGAAGCAACAACATGCAGGGCAGCTGCTGCTCACACTTTAATGCCCCTTCTGCTGTATCAACAGCTTTTTAACTTATCTGATTGCAATCTCCTCTCTTCTCTCTTTCTCTGGTAAGCTGCGGATGGAGTATCTCTCCCTAATGCACTCCATCATGCGCTCAACAGACTACCTGGAGCACCAGCATCGCTTGTCTGACCTCCAGGGGGCACTGCAGAGGATTCTCAGGGAGGAGGAAGATCCGGGAGAGGAAGAAGGGAGCGCTACAGCAAAACAGATGGATAAGCTAATTGTGCAACAGATCTACAAGGAGTTCCCGCAGATCTGTCATTACCAGGAGTAACCATATCAGTATCACACTCACACACTGTAGTCTGCTCCCATCTACTGCAGAGAGGTACAATAAAGCTTCAGTGAAAGAGAACTGATGTCTGTGCTAGCCTGTACTGAGAGACAAAATCCATTTTAGCCAGTGTTTTCCTGGACACCTAGTCCAGGGCTAGCACTTGTTCATTTAAGTTTTTCACAGGTTTACCCTTTAAATGTTTTAGCTGTGACATTTAGTAATACTTGAAGATAAAAAGTAGCCAACTTAGTAAATACCAAACCTAGGACCTTTTCTCACAGTGACTTCTCAGCAATAATTAATTAGTCATGCACCAACTAACTGCATTTTAAATTAAACAGTCAGCAACTATGACTAAACCTTATCCTAACCAAAATAACTTTAACCAAACTGATAAGAGTCAGGAAATCTCGTTGATGACAATATTCAAAATTTAGTTACAGTAACAGTGCCATATGAACTTTGACCCTTTATGTGTTTCCCTTATAGTGGGACCAAACTACTGTGTGTTACTGACAGCACTGCTTTCATTATATAGTACTCCTAAAACTGACTTCCTCTTTCATTCACCCCTTTTTTCATCATATTTAGAATTAAAATTGAACATTTTGTGAATCGTCAATGTGGGGGGAAAAGCACATTCTGACTCGTGTTATCATTACTAAGCTTTTAGCTGGGTACCTTGCTGCTACATATCAAGTCTCTCCTGTGGCTCCATATACAGTTTTCTTATTCTGGCACATTAGTCTCTTTACTGCTTTTTAACCAACTAAAGATAGCCACTCTGTACGTACTATATGCAAAGCTCCTCAAGCATCTGAAAGAAGTTTACAGATCAGTGTCGGTTGAAGATTTTTTGTCTGTATGCTGCATTCACATTCAACCTAACTGTGCTGCAATAAAGCTTATAAAAACTTGCTGTACAATACTGAGATGTTGCTGATGTGAGGAAATGTTCTGCAGTTATTATTTTAAATATTAGTCAGTGTTGTTGATTTCCAGTTATAATCTTATGCTCCCACAAAAAGGAAATACAGGGCATTTCTTTTATCTCAATGTGGTCTTATAATTTAACAGCCACCTTTCTTTGTTTCCTAATGATTCTGTAGTGTAGTGATCAATGTTGTTTTCCCAAACTTTTTTGTCCTTGGCTTCTCTGTCTGGAAAATGTTGTGAGACTGTAAGTGGCAAAAAATACAGAATTGATTTCAGGTGTGTGTGTGTGGGTCTGTTTGCGTGTATGCGTGTTGTGTGTGGAGAAAGAGAGAGAAATAAACATCTCCTGGCCTAGATTAACATTGTCTGCTAAAGAACTACGACTGTCTTAAAAAATAATAAAGCTATATATTTTAACAGTGGAAGTGCTGTGATTGGTTGTTGAGAAGTTGATTGTGTTAGTTCACTGTTGTGTGAACATACTATGGTTATTACACTTAGGACACTAATACATAACTTAGAGGTGTGAGACACAACCTGGATACAAATTGTAAAACGGTAATTTATGTCCTAAAAACATCTGAATACAGGAGACCAATGAAGGCAAATGTACCCTGTAGTTTAAAAAGCGTTTCCCTTCCTTTGTCTTATATGTTTGAGTGAGCACAGAAGTGCCAAAAAGATGAATCCAATAAATTATTTACACCTCCAATAACTATAACATCTTAAAGTGGAGGATACTATGGATGGTAATTCTGTAATGCTGTAATAATTTAAAATATGTCTTATTGACAAACACTGTTCAGTAGTAAACAACTAAATGTCCACGTATCTGCTAGTATCATTGATGTATGTGTGTGTTCAGTACATTAGGAAAGTTTTAATTTCATTTCATTTCAATTTTGTTGACTTGTGTCCTGATACTACAGGTTTTTTTCTCATTAACCTACACTCAGTAATCCATAATAACAAATTGAAAATTTTAGAAAGGTCTGAAAATTTATTAAAAATACAAACACTAAAATATCACATACATGTCAGTATTCAGACCCTTTGCAACAACACTGGAAATTAAGCTCAGGTGCCTTGCAGAGCTCAGAAACTTATTATTATTGCATGGATTATTGCAAGGCAGAGATCATTCTATGTGAATATCCAAGAGTGACCCAACCAGAGCCCTACTGAACATCTATAGACAGACCGGAAAATGGATGTCCACCAACGGTCCCCATTCAACCTGACTGAGCTTAAGAGGATTTGCAAAGAAGGATGAGAATGAAAATGCCCCAATCCAGGTGTGCAAAGCTTGTCAAGTCATACCTAAAAAGACTAGAAGCTGTAATTACTGTCAAAGATACTGAGCAAAAGTCTTATTACTTATGTACATGCAATGTTTGAGTTTTTGAATTTTTAATAAATTTACAAGATTTCTAAAATTCTGTTTTCACTTTGTTGTAATGGGTTACTGGGTGTAGATTAATGAGAAAATTAATGAATTTAAACAACTGTATTATCAGGCTGCAACATAACTAAATTGAAAAAAATTGAGGAAATTGAAGACAACAACACTGAAGTCTGCTATAAACCTTATTTGTTATGTAATAAATGTAGGGAATCAGGAAAAGCATATCAGATATAACGACAAGCATATATAAATATCTATATATTAATGACAATACAATGAAATACTGCTGTAATAATGTAAAAAGTGATGTAAGTTATTTTAATTACAAATGATGTCCTTACATTTAATTTATTTATAGCCCAAAATCATCAACATGGCTCAAGGTTTTTTACAGTCTGTAAAACAGTGATACCGTCTATACTTAGACCCTTGAATTGAAAAGACAAAACAAAATTTTTTTTTAATTATTCCTATTATATAGTATACTCGTAACAAATGTGGAGGACTATTACTTTACCAGTATTTGATTATTGATATTTAAGTATTTGATTAATTTTTTAAAATAATTCATGACATCACATAATTGCCTGTGAAATGTTTTCCTTTGAAGTTTTTAAGGCTACTAGCTTTGAAGTTTGCGTAACCAGTATATAAGCAAAGGTCACCTCGTTTCAGCTATTTCACAAAAAGCTAAACTTTCATCTATTTCACTAAAAACAGTTTTCAGCTTTTTTTGGAAACTTATTTCAGCGCCCAAGCATTCACAGTAAATTTTATTTTTGGTTTTTTGGTTTCACTTAGATATTTATTGATAATTCATATTCAAAGTAGAAAACATGATAGACATCGTTTCCTCCCGGACACTAAACTGAGACGTACCAGAGTGACGTTGTGTTGCAGTCAAACCGGTCCGGGTCAGTAACTAGGTGAAAGGTCCGGCAGCAGGCAGTAGTGACAGCAGAACACAACTCATTCTTTGGAGTCACAGTCAACCAGGTGAGAGGTTGTTTCTGTGGTTTTAGTTTATCAGTACGTCTCGATTTCTGCTCGACGTTGATTTCATTCAGTCACCTTTGTTGTGTTTTTCTTACAGATCGGAAGGAAAAAATGTCCAAACAGCAGCAGCCGATCAGCCCGCTGAAGAATTTCTTCGCTGGAGGGTTTGGAGGTGTCTGCCTCGTCTTCGCTGGACATCCACTCGACACTATTAAAGTAATTCCTACACACTGTGACTTGAGTTTCATTTGGAAACAGCCGGTATCAGATGACTTAACAGAAGGCAGAACCAGGGACAAACTCGTGGCCCGACTCAACTGTGTTTGATATCACACACTCCTGTAATTAGAGTAAAATTACTGCAGACAACTCAAATTATGAGCTTGGGCTGCTGCATGACACGTGACTCACTGCTGCTGTTAAGGCCTCATGCACAGTTAGAGGTCTCACCTGGACACAGTATGATCAACTCATATGAATGCTGTGGACCAGGAGTTGTTAATTTATTATGCTGACAAAACAGCCAGGCTAATGTATTCGCAAGCAATGCATTGATCTGTGTCAGTATCTAATAAGAAACTGATATTTATAACAAGCCAAACCTATAGTATTGTGCAAAAGTCTCAGGCATTAAATGTGAACATACTTCATAAGGGCTGTTGCACAGTTTAGGAGCACAGATGCATTAATACTGATTTTAAATGTATATTAGGCATTTATGAACGACATAGATTTTTCCTCAAATTATACCAAACACTATAGTGCAGATGTGCTACATTAATCATCAATGCGTTTGCATTAATTTGAGACAATAACTTTTTTGCTATTAGCAAGCTGTAAATGCAGATCCTCTTATATTATTAAGTTATGTCAAATGTGTGCATGTACACATCACAGACAAAAAGCATTTAGTTGGAATAATATTTTTGTCTTCAGTGCAAGTAAAAGTCTAACATTTACATTCTAGCCTGCAGTCCAACCTTGTGTTAAACATCTTTAGGTCAAGTCAAGTTCTTCCACTTTAAACTCAGAAAACCATTTCTTTACATGTCCAAACTGTATTATGTGTGTGTGACATCAATAGAGATCAATTGCTGTTTTTTTCTCTCAGGTGCGTTTACAAACTCAGCCCAAACCAAAACCTGGAGAGAGCCTCTTGTATGCTGGAACCATTGATTGTTTAAAAAAGACCGTAGCCAAAGAGGTGAGGACATGTGGCTCTTAATGTCAAGTAAATTTGCATAAAAGCTATTTTCTCCCTCATATTGATGTTCTCTCGTTCTTTGATAGGGCGTGAAGGGGCTTTATAAAGGAATGGCAGCCCCGATCATTGGAGTCACACCCATGTTTGCTGTTTGTTTCTTTGGATTTGGGCTGGGCAAAAAGCTACAACAGAGAACTCCTGATGATATCCTCACGTAGGTGACTGCTTTGTTGTATGTGGCTGTGTTCAGTTAACTGTTCCATTGTTACAGTGTGGTTGATAATTTGCCAGTTCATCAGCATCTTTACCTCATCTGCTGCAGGTATCCACAACTGTTTGCCGCAGGGATGTTGTCTGGTGTTTTCACCACAGCCATCATGGCTCCTGGAGAGCGAATCAAATGTCTCTTACAGGTCAGAGGTTACTCTGTGTGTATGTGTGTGAGATAGTGTTAACACATACAGAAAAACAAACTCTAATCAGTGACCCTTGTGCTGCTGACTCCATATGCCAAATAGATCTGGTATTTCATCAGTCAGGTGTTTACTTCGTGTTTTACTTCTGTAGTTTTGGTGTTGATATCTGCCTGAAAAGAGGCTGAATGCTGTCCACATGCATGTGTGTGTTTCAGATCCAGGCATCGACTGGGGAGGTAAAGTATGCAGGACCCATGGATTGTGTCAAACAGCTTTACAGAGAGTCTGGGATCAGAGGAATCTACAGAGGCACCGCTCTGACTCTCATGAGAGGTTATTCTTTTTTAACCGATTCCTGAATTTGAGCAGCAAACATTTTAACTGCTGCTTAACACTCATTGTGCTGAACTGGGTATTTACTGTGGGTGGATAATCATTAATATAAAATAATCAAAATAGTCTTTAAAAAAGTCAGTCTCTGCTAACATAAAAAGCTACTCACCAAAATCAAACTGGATACACTCATTGCATTTCCTTCCTCATAAAACAATTGTAAACTCCTTTGTCTCTGTGTGCACATTATAGAATTGTTGGTGCGTTGCTGCCACCTGTAGATCATCCGAGTATTGTAAAACATTCAGCAGGGATCTTGTGTGTGCACCAAAACATTTTCATTAACAATATCAGCACAATTTATTTTCAGTGGGTACAAAGGTTAGCTTATCCACCACTTATGATTGTAACTATATCTGTTTTTAACTTCTCTTCACCACGTTGTCGCAATTTTTAAGTCTCTCCTTTGCGTATCTTACAATATTGGCATATTTTGCATGTGTTGCAATAAAGTATACATATCTGTACAGGCTGACTGTTAGTTTACATGTAATCTAATATTAATTTCTTTGTAAGTATTTAATCATAATGAAGTTACTTATAGGCTTACGTTATGCATTTTTAGGGTCCCCATTGGTTCTATAACCCCCTGCAGGCTGTTATGATACTGTATGTTTTGTCTTGCATAAACAGGTCACCTGACAACCTAGAAAGTTTACGCAAATTCTCGCATAGAATTGTTTGGTAACATTTGCATTAATTTGTTTGCTTATTTATTTGTGTAATAAATGTAAATGTATTATTTACTACTTAATACTTCATATATAATCAAGATTGTGGTGTCATACTCCACAGGGGAAGTGACTCCTGTTTGTTTTGTAACTCAGATGTTCCAGCAAGCGGGATGTACTTCATGTCCTACGAGTGGTTGAAGCACCTCCTCACACCAGCGGGAAAAAGGTGAGTATTTGTTTTGCCTCACGGTATTTTCAGCTGTCTGTCGTAAAAGGACCTGAAGCTAAACATAATATCTGTTGTGTTTTCTCTGCAGCCACAACGAGCTCAGTGTACCTAGTGTGCTGTTTGCTGGAGGAATGGCTGGAATTTTTAACTGGGCAGTCGCAATTCCACCTGATGTACTCAAGTCTCGTTTCCAGACAGGTTTGTCTATAGATTCTAAAGTTTGTTTGAATGATAATATCTTATCGTCAATATTTGAAAATTTAAGATCTTGCAGTGAAACTTTTTTTAATGTACAGAGACTTATTATTGCAGTCTTATTTTCCTCTTTATGATGTTTCCACTGTTATGGCTATCCAAAAGAGAATTATAAAGTCCATGTCCTGTCTACATTCCCTTTTACACATGCACTGAAATTCTCCTGATTTGTCCGGACGGGGTGTATGTGAGAATGCAGATTGAGACACTTCTGAAATTATCAGAACTTTATCCTGTGAGTCCCCTAGTACAATGTCCGTATTACGTAAAGAGCTTCTGTGTACAGCAAGCTGCTCAGTCCTAAATTGTGTGGAGGATTACAAGCAAGCGAGTGGGTGTATTGATGACAACTCTATCTCTAAATTGCCGTTGTAGTCCAGTGAACGTATTTTTTTCTTAGATGCATGGCTCTGATGTGCTGTAAATAAAACAAGTTTCCTGCAGCCTACAGTTTTCAGTTATGTTGTGCCACCTGTACTCACTGACCCTTCACTGATCTCGAGCAGAGATTCTCTTGTGAAGACTCTACTCCCGCTGAGAGTTTGCGTGAAACGCAACTCCGGAGAATGTCAAAGGCTGATTTCTCTCGACACCGTTAGGAGTTCATATGTGAAACAGGCTTATTTTACCGCTTTGTAACTTTAAAGAACAGAGATTTCACTAAGTTTACATCACATGATGTGGTTTGGTTTTGACAGATGTGTCCCTGTATTTAGTTTTTTAAATAAAGATTTGTCTTAACCATTTCCAGGAGGTAAGAAAGTGGTCTCACATAAACGTAGGGCACCAATGTAACAGGAGAAAAGTTCAGTCTGTATTATCTGTGAAGGTTTTCCATGTTGTTTGACATCTAGATTTAGATTTAGGAGAACTTAAGAAGTCCCTCAGATGAGTGTTGAATGCCCAGTTTTCTTTTCCCGAGCATTTTGAGATAAATGTCTTTGCCTTGGACCATGTTTCCAAAGGTAATGCATCAGTTTTTTTAAACTGTCTCTCTCCCTCAGCTCCTGAAGGAAAATATCCCAATGGTTTTCGAGACGTTCTCCGGGAACTGATCAGAGAGGAGGGTGTGGCCTCACTGTATAAGGGCTTTAATGCCGTCATGCTCCGAGCTTTTCCTGCAAATGCTGTGAGTACACTTCCCATATTTATCTTTGCAGTAACATTGTGAACCCTTCAGAGGAACTGGACGGTACATTTGGAGTTTCAGTGTTTTAGCTCTGATGCAAAGAAAATGCATATTATCAGGAGTAATTCTGCAGCATATCAAACATACGCTGGAAAAAGTACAGACATCAGTAAATCACTTATATCAGTAAGGGAATCATAATTTTTAGTGAAGATGCAAAACACATATTACACACGTACAAGTAAAATTTAAAGTTTAAAATAAAATCGCGACCAAAAGCATATCAAAGGCAGCAAAGGTGGATAGTGTGCACATCCAGCACAAGAGGAAGCTCTGTACAGAAAAATCTACATTTGTTCTAGTTCTTTGCAGCAGGGGGAGACATATACAAAAAGTATAAAAATAAAGGCTGTGTTTTAAATACCTGTTATAAAAATTGTGATTAGCCCCTGATTTAAACCACAAGATGACACCACATCAAAGTCATAAATCCAAAATGTGTCACATCAGAGAAATATCACAGCCTCTGGAAGGTTCATTTATACTTTTACTGCACATGCATGTGCTGCTGTAAATGCACTCATTAGTAATGGTCTATTTGTTCATGACCTCTATTTTAGCTGGTTGGTACTGATACAGCTTACTTACTGATACAATACAACAACCATAATCCCACTGTTGGCAGCCAGATTTACACAAGCTAGTTGCTCAATAAATATTAGTTGTATCACAAATTACACAGAAACTGTACAGTATCTTTTAAGTACAAATTAAGCCCATATAACTGCTGCAACTATGTTAAAGAAAACCAGTACATTTTATACATTTTGTAACAAAAAACCTTTTTTTCCATATTCACAAACTATTTCTGTG